>NC_091745.1:45268127-45570627 GCF_043380555.1 Nothobranchius furzeri | reverse complement strand
CACAGGTTTAAAAAACACATGGGCTACTTACCCTTTTACCCAGTTTTAAGCCACCCTTAAGCTTAATTTTCTTTCAGGAGGACAAAACCGTATCACATAGCTGTATAAGTCAAATATATCGAGCGTCTTTGGCACCTGAGCAAATATTGAGAACATAGAAAAATGATGTATCCATGTAAAATTTACTTTGAGTAAATCAAAGCAAAGGAGAAAGGTTTGACCTTAATTGCACATTTGTGTCACATCGCCTGTTCAGACAGCACAGGAGCACATGAACATTGGCCCTTGCTCCACACAGCTGCCTTATCATTCAACGAGTGTTACTGAGAAGGTCTCTGCTCACTGTTGACCAGCAGAACACTTATCCTCAGAATTATCCCAAATAGGATTAGACATGGATGTAAATGTGTGTGTGTGTGTGTGTGTGTGTGTGTGTGTGTGTGTGTGTGTGTGTGTGTGTGTGTGTGTGTGTGTGTGTGTGTGTGTGTGTGTGTGGAGAGAGAGTACTTACACTTTCCGTTTAGAGCTTCAGCAGCAGTCTTTGAACAGCGTCTCCTTGCCTTCTCTTTCACGTCCACAAGCAAACAAACAGCCAGTCGGGCACGTGTTGAGCGTGTCTGAATGTGTAAGCAGGACAGGAGACATTTGCTCCTTTTATCTTGGCTCATGCCACCCCCACTCCAACAGCGCTCATGAGGCCAGCCAATAGGAAAGGTGGTCTTTGCCAATGCAAAGCAGACTGATTCATGAGACATACGCAGGAAGTTAAAACTGAATGAACAATAATACAAATTTATTGTAAAGCAGGCATAGAATCATATTATGTGAATACTAACAACTCCGCATTCAGACTGGTTTTTATCTTTTTTTTTTTGATGTTTATCAATTGGCCAATATTGTTTTCAAAAAGAGTCTACGACCACTGATTAGAAACCGATGAAGTACAACCAAGTAAGAGAGAGCCAGGACAACAGATCATTGGGTGATTATCATCCCCACCGTTTGCAAGCTCTAATAAACTGAGCATGAGTGAAATCTAGTCAAGCTCTTTGTCAAGGTTAATTTACAAAAAGAGGTATGAAGGTGTGGTATAAGACATGGATGTAGCACAGCAACGTATTTTAACTGTTCCAATGTGCCAATATTTGAAAGTGTTGAGTTACAGTCTGATCGACAAAATGCAAAGGGTTGATCTAAAGCGACAGCCAAGTCAAGAAGAAGGAGCAAAAGAAAACTGAGAAATACCAAGGGTGAAAGAAGTTCATCGAGATGTTATGGAAAGCTAAGGCCTCCGTCAGAGCCATGGCCCTACGGGTTCTAAGAGATCCAAGGAAACTTCAGCGACCTCTGTCCAAAAGAACAAAGTTCTATGATCAGATAAGATACTGAAATGAACTTTCGTGTTCAAAAGCCTCCGAAAGAGGAATTAAAATTGAAGTACAATATCGAAGGACGGTATAAGGTCAGATTATGTTGAACAAATTTTAGACGAAAGACTAGGGATGCTTAATATTGGCTTTGTCTTATGTCTTATAGTGTCTGACTCTTAATTTACGATAGAAAAACATGAAAACGTTTAGTTTGCTAACATCACACATCTGTTATCATGCATGCCTGCACTTCAAACATTATGCTTGCAAATTTTCAACAAATTCAATTTAAGCTACTAATAGAGAAAAGTCCTGATTTGTCTCCAACAGCAGCTGAATGACATTCTCCTCATCTCCTGGGATAATCCGGATGAATGATCTGTGACACCTTTAGACCAAACATGATTATTAAAATCATGATGGGAATAAGTTTGATTATTAAGTTAATATTTAAATTATTGATAAAATTAGTAAAATGTTTTACGTTTTGAAAACGTCATCATTGCTTTAAAGTCAAAGAAACTCTGGTAGTGAAGAGCTGTAGCTCAACACTTTTGACCCCACACAACCATTGTGTTTAAAACTCTTACATAACTTAAGTCTTATCGGTGTTTTTAGCTGAATTATATAAACATATATTTTTAGAGTGAATTACCCTGTTGCTTCTAGCAAAGTGCCAAAGTTTTATTTAAAAGATTAAATGTAAGGTTTGTAATTCATAACATTTATAATTTTATAAATGAAGTTTCCTGCTGCATCATTATTCTTGCTGCCTCATATTTATATTTCCAAAAGAACCACAAACCTTTGTATTTAGAAGAAGGAGGATGAAATATTCTCTTCCCTGTAGTTTAGCATAAACATGGTGTAGTTCTGGTTTATGTCCACTAGAGAGCAGCATTTCACCTCATCGTTGCTTTAAAGCAGGGGTCGGCGAGCCGCATGCGGCTCTTCCATCCATCTGATGCGGCTCTCTGTGCTTGTAAAATAATGAATTGATATTTAAATAAAATGCTTTATATTTTACTACATTAATTTTATATCTGTATGCCAATTCTAAATGTAAAGATTGTCTGCGTAAACCTGAACAGTTCCAACCCGGTCTTACTGTGAGACCGGGTTGACGCGTCACGCTTGTGCGTAATCATAGGCGCTTTCTGAGCTGAAGAGGATGTGAGATTCTGGGATTCTCCTCATACGGCTCCTGGATGTGTCGCCACATTGGAGACAGGAACAAGCGCTATTCAGCCAAAGTTTCATAATCAGGGAACATTTTCTAAGTGACAAGTCTCGCTGAAAGACAGGGTTTGGAAAACGCTCGCTTCAGTCGGAGGAATCTTCCCGCATGCGCTCTGGTTTTGTGACGCGCTCCAAGCCCCTCTCCACATCTTCAGCTCGCTGTGGACCTTACGTACGCGCTGACAGTGAGCTGCGCTGAGCGGTGTCCAGCCCAGATGTTCAGATGGGAATCTTTTCATGAGTGATTTAGCTACATCTGCGATGTGCATAACGAATAAAATGTCAGTCCGTCTGCATGCGTCCCTGCTTTTAATTGTTCTGTTTTCTTGTGAAAATAGATAACATTTAACTTGATTAACACCAGAGCCAGGCGCACTGCGCCGTTATCTCCGTCACTGTAAATGAGGTAAAAACACATTGATCGGATCCTTTTCTGACCTTCCCCACCTACAAAGTTTAATTATAACAATCAAACGTGACAGAGCCTGGATTTGTATTCTGAACAGTCTAAACATGGTTTAAAAAGAAACGTATGACTAAAGTGGCACCTGCTCAGTAAAACCACCAGGGTGAAAAATATCAAAACATTGTAGGCAGAGACTGGCTACAACTTCTGGATCCACTTTATATAAATCGTTTTATTGATTAACTTTTTTATGAAAGACATCTTTGACGTACACGAGCGACTGGTACTGACTGCTGTCACCTGTTGTGATTGGTTAAAGCAGCTCTCTGCTGTCTGAGGGTAGGCCCCGCCCACAACGCCGCGGCTGCTGTGGCTCCCAGTGTTTTCTTTACTGTGGGAAACGGGTAATAATGGCTCTTTGATGGGAACAGGTTGCCGACCCCTGGTTTAAAGTCAAAGAAACTCTGGTTGTGACGAACTGTAGCTGGATAGGTTAAACGCTTTGACTCCACACAACTATTGTTTTTAAAACTATTAAACGACTACAGTCCTAATTTAGTTTTTACAGCTAAAATAAATAAACATAATCTCTTAAGAGTGAATTACCTTGTTGCTACTTCCTAAATACCAGAGTTTTTTTTTGTTAAATGAGTGTTTGTATTATGTATGTTTTACAATTTTATAAATGAAGGTTCCTGCTGAGTGTTGTTCTTTTGCTATCATATGTATTCTTCCAAGAGGACAATAAACTGCTTTTTATCCAGCTTAATGCAGAAAATGACGCAGAAATATTTTCTTCTCAGTAGTTCAGAATAATCAAGGTGTTGTGCTTAATAAGTTCCACTAGAGGGCAGCATTTCACCTCATCATTGCTTTAAAGTCAAAGAAACTCTGGTTGTGAAGAACTGTAGCTGGATGGGTTCAAAACTTTGACTCCACACAACAATTGTGTTTAAAACTGTTACATAACTGCATCCTTACTTGGGGTTTTAGCTAAATAATTAAGCATAACTTTTTAGAGTGAATTGCCCTGTTGCTACTTTCAAAGTGACAGGAGTTTTATTAAAACATGTAGATGAAAGTTATTTGTAATTTATAACTTTTATAAATTTAATAAAGAAGTTTCCTGCTGCGTGTTTATTCTTGCTCCATCGTATTAAATTCCCATGGGAATATTAAACTTTTTTTCACCTTGATGCAGAAAAGAAGCCAGAAATTTCCTCTTCTCACTGGTTTACCATAAAGATGTTGTTCTGATTTATGTCCACAAGAGGGAGCATTTCACTTCATCGTTGCTTGTCAAAGAAACTCTGTTGTATGGCAAGCCAAATGAAGCCAAATGAGTATATGGTTGTGAAGAACAACACATTCTGACTCCCAGCGTGTCAAAAATAAACGCTTCATCATCCACCCTCAGCGTCAGACCCCTGACACCAAAAGTGCCCTTTTTCGTCACTCACGTGCGAAAAGGGGTTTTTCCCTTTTCTGACTGCAGATCCCAATGCAGCGTAAAACTGACGCGATGGGATGTCCGCTGATGCAGCACCGAACCAGCTCATTTAACTGCACCTAAACTTTAACGTTTTACTATTTATAACCTTCCCCTCTCCCTCATCCTAACCCTAACCCTCTTGCTACCCAAAGCGTTACTCTCACTGTAATCAAGCGCTTGTTTCACATGCATTCTGCCTGTGAATTTTTGTATTTGCCGCCCAAGGGGAATGTTAGAATACCATCTGGCGAGGGGGAGGTTACAAATACCCTCTACTTTTAACCTCCACCTTGGTAGTTGAACCCCCTCCTAATGTTGCTATGATGCAAACCCCGCATTAACTCACTTTCTTCTTTGTCACATAAATGTTAAATCCTATCGATTCTCATATATATTATTTAAAGCTGCATTGGCAAATTTGAAAAAAAAAAGCTTAACAATGTGTCTTAACAACATAATATAGTATAGCTGTACAACATTAAGGAGATTAACTTAAAAAACAACAATAATAATAATAATAATAAAGTGTCTATTTGTGTAAAAACCTCCGCCAGTAAGACCTTTTGGACCGACAGAAGCTACTGGACCATCCGGTTGTCAGTCTTGAAAGATTGCTGCACTCCCCTGGCCCAGGGGCCCTGGGTCATCCACTCATTACACACTCGTATATTCAGCACCAGAACACCACTGGTGTGAGAGGTTCTCCGCTCAGAGGAGAAACAGCTGGCTGCTACCACTTCAACTTTTGGACAAACTACCAGAGTTCCCAAAAGAAAAACATAATTTGAAGTCACGGAAAACAAGAGATTTGGACCAAGAAAACGGTTACTCGCGTTTAGCACGTGCTGGTTTCTTTTTAAAAAGTGGGTGTCTGGTTCTGGCAGAAGCGTCTCAGGGAAGATGCCTGAGGGTAGGGTTGAGTGTTCTGCAACCGTGCTTGCGTTCAAAACCTAGCTTGTTCTGTAAATTAGCTAAAGCAGCTGTGAAATATAAATTGTTCTCTGTTTAAAATCTCAACATAACTTCGAACAAACTGCGTCATCTAGTGGAACATTTGAAGGGCAAAACAATAGGTGAAGCGGTTAAAGTCAATGGATCTTTTTAATTTTTACAAAAATACCTGGAAAGGTAACAAGACCAACTATTTACAGATTGAAGCAAAGCACATTATGAATACAGAAGCTCTTTTTTACAAAAAAGATGTTTTCTTTTTTCATTCCCTGAAATACATCATAGCTTTATAGTTTTCCTTTGTACAAACATGTTATCTTGTGTTGACATGACTCTGGACAAGAACCAACAGAAAACCAGTAATTCTGTCTTTGCTGGACTTCATTTTACTCTAATCTCACACTGACTCAGCAGCCCAAGAAATGTAAATGTGTTTATTTTGCTTTCCCAAAGGTTTGTAATGCATGCAGTTGGGGACATTTATGTCTATTTCATTTTTGTTTTGAAAGCATTTCAAAATATTTTATTCCACATGCTACTCTTTTGTGCACAGGAAATTAGAAGGTATTTCGGTATTTAGTTTCCAGCGTTTGATGAAGATAAAAGGTAACTTATGAGAAAATTTGATGTACAATAAGAGTTGTCCTTGTGCAGAATGTACACTGGCTTTTCAGTGTTCTTACAGAAAAAGTAATTCATCCTGATTGTCTTTAATGTGTTGCTAATAAAAATGCATGTTATCTTCCACACTGTTATAGCTCTGTGTGTGTGTGCTTGTGTGTGTGTACTAGTCCAAACAGTCCTGAGTTTTCCCTCCACTGATCTATAATCTTTTAGCTGAAGCCAGTCCACTGGCACGTACCTGTCTGTCCCTGTAGCCAGTTTGTAGCAAAAAAGTCAGATTTAGGAGATTTGATGACATTTAGATCGTGTTTTAGATGCCAAGGTTTTGCTGCTCTAGTGCACCACTTAGTGGATAGATATGGTAGCCCACTACATATTTAAGCTGGGGGGGGGGGGGGGGGGGGAAGGTTTCTATTCACTAAAATTTGTTCTGGAAAATGCTGATACTTTTTTGTTGTTTTTGTTTGAATTTTCAAAAAAAATTCATTTGTCATCAAACAACAACAAAATGAGAACTAATGCTGTCCATGTGCTTAAACGCCACTTCATAAGAAGTGTGGGTCAATTGTTTTATTTATATATATATATATATATATATATATATATATATATATATATATATAATGTATGTGTGTGTGTGTGTGTGTGTGTGTATATATATAGATATCAGAGAGAATAAAAATAAAATGAACGTAGACTGAGTTATTACAATGATAATTGTCACAATGATTCCAAGGTGATGACAAGAAAAACAATATAGAACAGCGCTGAAAAGAAATACAAAATTCTTCAATTTTCAAGTAATCAGTCACATCCAGATAAATAAATACAATTTGCGGCATCATAAAATAAAAACAAAAAAAGTCATTGCATTGGAGATAAATTATGGTAACCTTGCACAGAAAGTCAAAATAGTGCTGCTATTCTGCATTTCAGATGATAAACAAACAAACCTGCTGGTTCATACAGGATGGCTGCTGATGCATGAAAATATATCATTTCAATGCTGATCAGCTAAATGTAGCAAACTGCAAAAGCCCTGCACAATAACAATCAAACAAAAAACTTGGATTAGCAAGAAGTTTCTGATGTAGTGAACATATGAAAAAAGAGACAATAAAAACAAGTTCTGAGTGATGAGACATTTCACAGCAGGGTGTCCTGAACACTGGCAATGGCTTGTGTTACCTGATTATGATGAGGAGGAGAAGAGATTACAGCTTTGACTTACATCTAGCTAGCGTTTGGGTTTGGTGATTCTATTTATGAAAAATTAAAACAAATCTGCTGGACTGAACAGAAATCTTCCATTTACTGTAATTACAGTAAGTCACTGCTGCCACTGAGTCCATTTCCTATTAACCTGACCAAATCATCATCAGCAGAATGTTTACTCTGTGTTTCTTTGGGGGGAATAAAAATATATAAATAAACACTTATTTGTACAAATTTAATCTCATATTTTGCCGATCACATTTATTTTTACATTTATATTCATAAATGGATAAATGTAGCCTTTGCTGAGACTATCTTCTTCCTCTACAACAATAAAAAATACAACAGGCCGATTTTCTGCCAACACTATGAATGCTTGAAAGTTTTAAAGGGCGACTGGACTTAATTATTTACTGTGTTCCTTATCCAATGAGCTTTCTTAGATCTTGATTTTCCGTGAGAAAACTCTGAGTATGAAGTGAAATGTCTTGAAAAGAAAGAAAGTCCAGCGGTGTTTCACAAAAACATTTAAATCTACACCAACTTTTTGCTTAATGACTTAGTAAAACATTTGAAGTAAATGATTCCATGAGTGGTGAGGCATGACCTGATCTTGTGCAACTGTCAGATTTCTCTGCAGTAAAGTGGATAAAACTGCAGCATAAGCCTAAGGTTGCCGGTTTCTCTCCATTGTAATTCAGTTCAATTGTGCAGGTTGCCAGGTAAATACTTCAGGGAGATGAAGTGACAAACAGAATTGGCTGTAGCTGATGTGAATGACAGAGAGTTGCAAGTATTTAAGACAGTAAAAACTGAAGAATTTAGATTTTTGCAAATAAATAAAAAATATAAACTATGCATCATTAACCTTGTGTGGTTACATTCTAAAAAACTGACAGAGGAGAGTTTTAAAGATGCTTTACCAACGGAACATCTGAGCCTTTGCGATGTTCAAACATGTTCAGCTTTGGACAACTGGGGATGTTTGTGACAGTAAAATGAGGTGGCACCATGTTTTAGTAATGCACCAGTAAAGAGGTCATGCACCATCAAAGGCCACACACACACACACACACACACACACACACACACACCTCAATGAGCTTAAACCAAGAGGGAAAAAAACCCGCTCCATTTACTCTTTTGATGATGCAAAAGAGAAAGTTCGAACGCCTCGAGTGGTCCACGTGAAAACTCAGACTGTGCTGCTCATTGTCTACTCGAAGAGAGAAACAAGTCTGAGGTGAAGCCTCAAGGTCCCTGGATAACTGATGATGATGATGAAGATTACACGCAACAGCATTGAGACACGTGGCAGTGTTGGTTTTTTTAACCTTCGCTTATCGTAACCGAAGAACCCACGAGCAAGTTGTGCATCAGGTTCCTCAAACCTCCATGCAAATAAAAGCAAAACGTCCAACCAGCCAGCAGTCTGCAGCAGAATCACAATGAGAAATGACAACAACAAAAACATCAGTCAATTCACCAGCTTCTTGGAAGAAAAAGAACAAAGAAAACAATCAGAACCCACGGCGAGGTTCTCTTTGTTTGCTTATTCAGGCAGAGTCAGGTCAAGTGTCACGGGGGTCACGGGGTCAGACTATCCAAAGATGTCATAAGGCAACAACGGTGCATGGGTGTTTGAGTTTACAAGGCAGAACTCCTCGGTTTAACTGGTAGAACTCCACCAGCTGAATCAGGTCGGTGAATTTCGTCACGCCGTCGTCGAGGCTAAAGAAGACTTGACCATCCTCTTCACACTGGGGCCATTGAAGAGTCCATGGAGGCAATTATTGCATGGTGGGAGAAAAACAGCAAAAAGGTAGAATGTTTTAGATAGGAAAGTTGGAATTTTTGTTTTATTTTCAATCTAGTTGTATTACGCTTTTTATTGGCTTCTTGGGTAATCTGTGACTAAATAAATGATTAATGCACAAATGCTGTAAAAGGCTTACCGGCAGAATCTGAAAGTGTTTGATCTTCTGGTGATGGCACAATGTGAGCACATAGGCCTTTGGGTTACTCTGACTGACTCTCAGCAGAAACAACCTTCACAGAAAAAGAATGAATGACCTAAAAAGAAAAGTGATTCAACATTTCTGCTGGAGTCAAAAAGTGGGTTCAGCTCTCTCACCCGTCTACTTGTCCCTGCTGGTGGATGATCCGATGGGACTCCTCTCTGGTTATCCTGCCGTAGAACCACAGCTGGGCTATGTGGATGACTGCATATTCAAAGCAAAAGCACGTCTGTTAACACCTTTTATGAATCGTTCCAGAAAGCTGCAGCGTGGACACACTGAGCGTTGAGATTTACCTGAGTTTAGTGAAGAGTGGTGTAAGGGACTGTGGGAGCCTAATATGTGCATTCGAGTTTTCCTCTGAAAGAGACAAAACCACGGCCGTCACTGCATGCATTTTCTTAAGACATACCTTCTCAACATGCTGTGGGTGCTTTTGCAGTTAAAATGAGAATTAAAATAAAAAGTGGCAATTAGAAAATTATGTAAAGACACAGATACTTTTAGATATATTTTAAATCTTTATAATAATGCTTTAATTTTCAAAACGTATTTACCTCAACTGACTTTACTGGTTTATTAAAGAAAATAAATAAAAAGGCTTCAGTGAAATTCTTTTTTTCCCCCTTTACTGTCGAGCTGCTTCAGCAAATTTACAGAACAAGCTAAGTTTTGAATGCAATTACAGAACACTCACCCCTCCCCTCAGGTTTCTTTAGCCAGAAACTGACACCTACATTTCAAGAGGAAACGAGTACGTGCTAAACACCAGTCACCATGTTCCAGGTTCAAACTTCTTATGTTTTCTGTGCTGTGAAGCACTTTAGTCAGCAACAGCTGTTTAAAATGTGCTACACATATAAAATAGACCTCGACTTCAAACAGTGTTTTTCTTTTTGGGACTCTGGTAGTTTGTGCCAAAGTTAAGGAGGTAGCAGCCGGCTGTTTCTCCTGTGATATTATCGAGTGGAGAACCTCACTCCAGTGGTGTTCCAGTGGTGTTCTGTTGCTAAATACACACGTGTGTGATGAGTGGAGGACCCAGAAAAGTGTGGCGGTTCAATGAGACCGAGAAGCAGGTGGTACAATAGTTGCTTTTGGTCCGAAACGTGTCTTTCTTTCTTTCTTGCTTGTATCTCCATAAAATCTTTATTGCTATACAAGGTTAGAACGTTGTTGGGAGGCATGAAAGAATGTTTTACGCTAATTTGTTTTCCAAGTTTGCGATTGCAGCTTAATGATCTTGCTCCAATGGGCTGTCATTTGTTTTAGATTTGTGTGTTTGTTGTAATCTTTAGGGATGTCCCGATCCGATCACATGATCAGAAATCGGCCCTGATCACGTGTATTCAGACTGATCGGGACTCGGGCTTTACTTCCCCATACGGACTTGGATACTGGGTTCAAATTACAGGAGAGCAACTTGGTTCTCCTAAAGGTTGTCAGGCTCCCCTGATGCCCTTAACTTCCACACCCAGAAGGAGCACAAAAAAGATCCAGTTTTTACCTATATAATATTATATTATATTATTTATATGGACTCAGAGTAGCGGAGATTCTTTTGAGCAGAGATGCAGAGCGGCAGGCAGACCGCTGATTCTTCATGAACTCCAGCTGTGTTCTGCACACGGCCACAGTAACATTTTCTAAGTTTCTAAGTGGCGTCACCAAAAATATATAATTAACACACAGTCATTCGTGTCTGTTCATTTTCTCTCTGGTAAGTTCTGTCTGTATTTGAGCATGACGTGTGGACACGCTCGCGCTGCAGCGCTCGTCACTGGTGCAGCCGGGCAGCGCGGCGAACACTTCGCTTGTTTTGTGGTCAATAGATCAATTTGATCTTCTAGTTAAAAAAGTTACTTGTGAGGTGAAAAAGAAGGAAGCAGACAGAAGTTTTTCTGGAGGACTGGGAGATGCAGGAAGATCAGAGACAGACAGGACAGGAAGATAGGAAAATAAAAACCAAGAAAACAAAACAAAGTTCTTAAAAAAAATAAAATGTAGGTAGATTGATCCCACTACACGTTTGTACCTGTATAAAGCAATAATTTATCAGCATGTAGTATTTATATAGTTGCCCAGGGACGTATCTAAGCATTTTGGGGGCCGAGGCAAAGTAGACCCCTGCCAGGTATTTTAAGCTGAAGTGCTATCTGTTTTTATATTAGACTTTTTATATTTGCAACAAAGTCCAAAAGTGAAGAATTTATGTTATTTATTACATGATTGTTCAAGCTACCTCACAGAAGTGATCTGTTGTTAAAAATAAGAATAAAAAGGTAATTAAATAAAAATAAGGAACATTCTGGAACTGTTTCTTCCTTTTCTTTATTTTTTATGTATCAAAAGTATCGGATCGGGACTCGGTATCGGCAGATTTTCAAAATCAAATGACTCGGACTCGGGGGCAAAAAACCTGATCCAGGACACCCTAGTAATCTTCATTTGGAGACTTGAACTTATTTGTTGTCTATTGTAAAAAAAAAAAAAAACGTAGACCCAGTTTATTCTCCGCAAAGATAGAAATTATTACATCATTTATATTTTTCTAGAACTTTAAAGGAAATGAAATAAATTGATGGACTGATGGCTTAAACTGCCTGAAAGCTTGTGGGCTTTTTTCTGTTCCTGTTTTGAGGATTGCAATGAAGAAAAGTCTAAATACCGTATTTAGTCAAGAATGTTCAAGAAACTTTTAGCGAGTTTTCGATTTTGTGTTAAAAATGACAAAAATCACAAGAATGTTTAGTTTTCTTTCAGTCTTGTTTCAGTTTTTTTTTTTTAACTAAAGTGCATTTTGGGGCACTGAGGAGCTCTCCATTTAAAAATGCTAAATGCTAAAGTTGTAAATGCAAATTGTATGATGTAAAAATAAAATCTGTCTCACCCTCCACACGAGTCCCTCCTCCATGGCAGCACTCTGAGCCTCGACCGGGTTGTCGATCACCCTTCCTATCCTCCCTGAGAAGTCCATCGCCACAAGGGAGTTTTCAGACACACTCCTCTAGGGGGAGCCAGAGACACATAGTTGTCACTCGCTATTTCTGATTACAGTTGTCTCTTTATTGATGGCACCTTCATCTGTCCAACTAATCCACTGACAAAAACTCACCACAGGAGCTGAAAAGTGTGAAAGTAAGGTTTTTGTTTGTTGAGGAACTCCATAATTCTGGTACAACACAATCCCATACTGAAAAAAAAAGGATACAAGACTGACAATGTGGCCCAGTTTACAATGCACGTGTTCCAGTGAGAATGTAAATGTCTTATGGCAATCCTTTTCTTTCCTTAGCACATTTCTGACTCATTGAGGAACACATAATAAAGCTTGGTGTTACCTTAAAGAGTCGGAAGGCAGTCATCCAACAGGTGCGGCTTTGTTCGTCCTCAGCACACAGCATTCTCAGCTCCTTCATCTCCCCTCTAGTTTTATTGGGCTGAAATAATCAGATTACAGTAATAAAAACTCTTCCTCGTCACCCACATCTGTTCCTGTACATTTATCAGAGCCTGAATGTTCACCTACTGCTTTTAAAAGACATCAAAACTACAAAAGAACCACAGAAATAAATGCTGACATTCCTCCGTCGAGATGAGGAACTAAAGAGCCAACCCCATGAGAGTGTTACAGAATGTCATGAGAAGAGTTTCATCACATTTGTGTTATCCGAGACTCACTTTGATACAGAAATGGTAGTCTGTGGGAGCACCGTGGTGCTTTTTGCCTAGGGTGACAGTGAAGATGTTGCTTTCCTCCAGGTCTGCTAGTAGCTGTAAATGTCTAGGCTCCTGGAGACAGAAATACTTTATAAGTCCAGACATGAAAGCGAGAAGCTGGCTGAAGGTTTACTGACCAGCAGAAATGAACACACTGAGAACACAGGTTTATTCTATGAAGATACATGAGTAGAAAATAGACTTGATGTTACCTTTGAGGTTCCCTTTGTAGAACAATAGAGTCCTGAGCGACGCAGGAACATGTAAACCTTTTTCCACGACTTCCTCCCCACCTCCTTCATGTACAAATGGCCCTGGATTTCTGGACAACTGCTGGTTGAAAGGAAGTTCTGAAAAAGAAATGGGAAGTTAGGAAAATAATAATTTTATAAGTGTTTGCTAGATGTTGTCCTTTTGTAGAAGGGCTCTCTGCCTCAGGAGGGCAATGATGGATTACATCAGAAGCTCACAAACTCCATCACAGCCAGGAATTCAAAGCTGCAGCAGACACCTTCTGCAAAGGACTTGGGACTAGACATTTGTGTTTGTCAAAGAACAAGAGTGTAATCGGATCGTCCTTTGGATGAAAGCTTTGAAGAACAGCTGCTTAGGAACAGTTATGATAATTCTTCTTATCGTGCAATAAACAGTATCAAGATCATGAAATAAAAGTACAAACATGTGTTTTGTGCTAGTAAAGTCTTACAGCATAGCAAGTCTACTACTGACTCTGTTAGCTTTGCAACGTGGATGTGCTATCTTCACAAATAACACAAGCCTGGAGAAGTTCTGCTGTGTGGTGGAGTTGCTAATGCTATGAGTTAGCTTCTACTAGTTGAGACGTTCTCTGACGTTTCCTGGACGCTAAACTGGGAAACTAGGAAAGGGAATGTAAGTTGAGGGCTCCCCTTAGATACCCTTAGCTCCCCCATAATTCAAACCCTGCTCTAAACCAACAACAGCCTTCCCCATCATGAGTCAAGATGGGTGAGTCCATGAATGTTAAGTGACAGTGTGACGTAGATCTGTCAAGATTTTCTAGTCCTAGAGTTTCACCTTCTGGAAACTCATTACCACATACAGAAAAAAAACTATATTTGGTGCTCTTCAACCTCCCTGTACATGACGCAAAAGGGCATGATCCTCCTAAAGTCCATCACCACCGCCTTGGTTTTAGATGATTCCTGCTGTTCTTTAGGCTCCATCTTTGATATGTTTCAACAATGCAGAGAAATCTGATAGTTGTCGATAGTGAGTATCTCACTGGGCTGCAACTGCTGATGAAAAACTGTGAATGCCATTTGGAAGGAAGTGTTAACATTTTTCAGCCTCACTGATGTTTCTGTGGGTGGAAAAAGTGAGAGAACACAACTTGGGAAGGTTTGGTGACCTAAGCGCAAAACAAAGGTCTGGGAACCATGATCCACCATTAATAACATAGTTGATAAATGTTTCACATGTACCAGTGTGTTTACAATTACAATATTCAGATTTTCTTGCACTTTAATGTCCCCAATTGGTCACCAACAGTTGCAGATGGTTGCTTTATTGACAGATTTGCTTTAGCAACTTCCAGCTATGCTTGGCTTTGTGCACCAATTGTCATATCTGACACATAAACTGCACCCAGACACAGTGGATGCATGAATTGTTTCTGCAACCAAAGACGATTCTTTATATTTGAAGGTTCCACTACTAACATAGAAGTGTTGGATGCAGCATGCTCACATCTTGTCAGCATTATGAGGATCTGAGCAGAAACCTGCATGGGGTTCAGGAGCAGGTGATCCATAAACCAGTATATGCTTTCCTTTAAGGGAATGTGACATTGAGGCATGCCCTGAATTCGTCGAGGCCAGATGGGATGGCAGATTAAGTTAATAAACAAAGTGGCAGTTAATAAATCTGATGTGGAACTGTGATCTGCGGCCGAAAGACAAACTGTTCCACAAGTCTCGTCAA
The DNA here is from genome assembly GCF_043380555.1 of Nothobranchius furzeri. Lineage (NCBI taxonomy): Eukaryota > Metazoa > Chordata > Actinopteri > Cyprinodontiformes > Nothobranchiidae > Nothobranchius > Nothobranchius furzeri. The sequence continues at coordinate 45,555,630 of NC_091745.1, read as the reverse complement.
TATTTGAAGCACATGTTCCTCTGTGTTTTGAAAAGAGGAAGAAAAAAAGAATATCACGATGGGGCCTCATACGTTTTCCAACGCTCCCAGAGTGCACATTCACACGCAATGATAATTCAAACAGCTTTCCTTTTGGGCTGCTCCACAGTCATGTGCTTGGCTTTGCGCTGACAAACGGCTCTTGCATAACTCTGGAATATGGCAAACACCTGGATGAGCTGAGCTCGGCAAGCGCCCCGGCTTGGACGGCTCTCTAATTGGGTGAAAAGCGCTTGTGTTTAGAATAAGTCAAACTGTGGAAATTCCTGACATGAATCCAATTCATCTTACTCCCAATATAAGTCCAGCGCCACGTCTATACGCTCGGATGGAAGGCTGAGATAAAAGCTTTCAGTGCGACAGACGGATCCCAGTTGTGGCTCCCTTTCTGACATTCATTTAATGATACCAGAGAGATCTAAACCTGCACAAAAACCTCCTCAAAACAGCAAAGATACAAACTGACAGATACTTCTGACTATTAGCAAATTGGTGCAGGCTTCAATTAATGCAGGAAGGATTTTTTTGGTTTGGAATTGCTTGACTCCATCCATCACGGCTGCTCGGCCTGCGGTGTGCACACTGAGACAGTCACGTGTCAACAGGGGACTGACGGTAGTTATTACAGCTGGCTCAGACGAGACATACTGTCTAAGGGTCAGGGGTGAGGTATGCCAGCTTGATTGTACAGTACGCAGCAGGTGCTGACTTTGGAAGGAAACTAAACTGTGTGTGTGTCAAAGGGAGGAGGTGGAGAAGTGACAATCAAAGACAGACAATGAGGGAAAGGTGTGTACCTGAAGGAGTTGTGAGGGTGGAATCGTATGATCGCTTTCCTGGCACCACGCAACCATGTGCTCCGGGAAAAATGTCTGGTGGAGGAGGAAGGTGACATGTCAAAGAAACTGGGACAGTAATTACAGGGCGTGGGAGGTTGTGACAGATGCAGATGTCACGCAAATGTCACCGTTACAGTAGGCTGTCATAATATTTCACAAGCACACAAAAAGCTTTGTGAAAGGAGCGTGCCGGTCATGACAAGTCACATTACACAGGGAATTAATGCAATTATGTCAGCTTTGTGTGCTTCAGTGGGCCGTGCTGAAATTATGTTTCTCAGGAATTATAACTGTATTTCAATGAGAAGCTGTCAAATAAGTTATAAGGAGAACCGTACTAACCAGAGGGTTTCTGAAGAATTCATATTTGGCGTAGTTCTTCCTGAAGAGAAATCTACTGTCGCTGTTCATGAAGGCCTGGACCTGAACCACCAACTCATGATCTTCGAGGCAACGCTCTGAATAGAGACAAATAGAAAACAGAAGATTCATTCAATTGTTTATTTAGTGTCCTTTACTTTATTTATTTGTTGGGGCAATAGAATTTTATTTTTGTTATTCAAACATTCCCATATTTAGAAGAATTTTCACAAGACATTACTTTACCTTCCTCAGTTAAATTTGGCACGTGTAAGATGTAGGGACTAAAACGGTTGACCAGAATCAAAACGATCAACAAAGATTATACATTATTCTGTAATTTACCTAAAAAACAACAGCTGAGTCACCAACGTTTCTTGTAAGTCACGGAGGGAAATTACGAAAAACCAAATAATGAAACTGAAAGAAATCACAACTTCCTGAAGCCTTTAAAGCAGATCCTCACCTGTTTCCAATGCAAATAAAGCAACACAGTCATACAGTGTTGTGAAAATATTCACCACACACTTAACCAAACCACATGCACTTTTAGGTTTAATACATTCAAACTGGTGCCTGCGGGGGTCACAACTGTTGGAATAAAGCGCAGGCTTCATCTGCTTTGTGGTCTAAAAGAATCTTAAATTACACACACAGCTTTCATTGATTCATGCTAATCAAAGCAGCTGCGACTGCTAACATCAAGGCCAACGCTTCAGCATGTGAGTCAAAACAAAGCCGGGATTCAACACGAATGTGCTCAGAAGTGTGTCTTTTTTTATCTTACTGATGAGAAACTTTGAGATTAGTCAGTCAGCTCCAGCAGCTGTTCATGTTCTGTCATGTCATCCGCAAACGACGGCGTTTCTTCCACAGAACACTGAAATAAAGACTGGTACGCCGATTTTATTTAGGATATGTGAACTATAACAGAGCACCTCTATCTCAGATATTTTCTCTTTTTAATTTAAAGCGTCTCCTCCCTTTCGCTGCCCTCAGTCACAATCTCTTTACGTAGTCACGACTAATCTGTTTCTTTCCATTTCATCCCGTCACCTGATGAGTCAGACGTCTCTGAGAGTGTGACTCACCCTGGCAGCCTTAACTCCCTCTGCCAGAGCTGTTAACCTCTTTGAACTGACGAGTAGAGGTCAATATTACTTCTCCCAAAGGGACAATTCATCCTTTTCCAGCAGTGTATCGAAAGTGCACTGAGACTTAAACACTGACTACCAAATGAAGAACAGGGAACATAGACTAGAATGAAATATATATTTGCAATTGTTTTGTAGTTTAGGAAATTTGTTTTATTATTTTTAATGATCTTATTATTCTTTGTTCTAAATTGTTAAATGCTTGTATTTATGAGCTAGGTGAAATAAAAAATGTATACCTGACAAAGCTCATTGAACTAATAATATTTCATGACATTTTTACAAAAAGACTAAAAACTAGAAAATTCCTGAAGAAATTTTAAAAAGGGACCTACTGACAAAACCCTAACCCTAACCTTGTGCTATAGAGGCCAAATAATGATGCGGGTGATGTTAGGGTGAAAAATCTAAAATCATGATATTTGGGTAACGTTGGAGCGATCACCCAAATGTACACCACACTTCCCATAGCCGAGTGTTAGCATCACCGTTGCAAACGCATCGTTTTGATGCAACGTGTAGCGAATTCCTGAACAGGTTCTAAAAGGGACCTGCCCGCAGGCCCAAAACAGTGTTCCTGCATAGGTAAAAATGCCTCTTTAGTTGGCCTGCCATCTAACTAATCAATTATGTGCATATTTAATTGATTAGTGTACACATTTACAGTAGCGCACAGTTAAAATGAGCTTTTCTTCAAAGTTCTTTGCTAATGATTTCGCCATGGTAAAACGAAATACATGGAAAAGTAATAGCACACCTCCCACGGCCGGGCCGCTCGTTTTGATGTGCAATTTGTGGTGGTGCACGCTTCTGTTCAAGCTGCATTAAAGTCTGCAGAAGAAACATAATAATAAAGACAAATTCTCTGGTGAAGAACAATAAGGGCCCTTTGATAATAATAATGTACTTAGGTTCTTTTCTAGAAAATACTAATCCTGTTAAAGAGGTAGAGCTCTTAGGAATATATTTACACTTTCCTCAAATCTCACCAAAACTACATCATCTGGAAAAAGTCTTTACCTTCATTTGAGCCTTTGTAAATATCTAGTTACATTTACTGCAAAAACACAATAACATATGTGTCCTTTTACTGCACATTTGAATAAAAACTCAACTTTTAAGGCTAAACTAAATTAAAAAAAAAAACAAAAGCAACTAGTCTAATTGGCAAAAGTACCAGCAAAGCTTGAGGTTAAAAGTGCTTTTAGGTAAAAGTAGAGGTATAAATGAGCTACAGTGGGACACACAAGCTTTTTGTAGTATATGAAGAAAAACTTTCAATTTTAGCTGTGGATAAACGTGCTGCTGCTTCATTACATGTAATTTACTGAAACCTCGGCACTCTAAATACGACGAGTAGTAATTCCAGAGGAGAAAAGAACACAGTTGCAGTACAGGTGCTTCATAATAGAAGACGGCCTGTAATAGAAACAGAGACTGAGACAAAAAACATGATGTCATGCACAACAAGCCAGCCTAACTGTGTTTGACAGCACCGAGCTGGCAGCAGCGATGGGAAAAGTAAGCAGATGATGGATGGTGAAATATTAGGTTAGAGCTTTGGGACCTCGGTACTTTGAATAATGCAATATATTTTAGAAAAGTTTCCTGGCCTGACAGCCTAACAGCCTGCACGTAAGAAAAACAAATACATGAATAAAAACTGACACAAGTTGTTGGTTAAAACAGCAGGAATGAAATGTTTTTACACCGAGTCTCTTCCTGCGGTAAGTTCCACCGGCAGAGACGCTGCTTTGTGTAAAATTACACCCCTTCTTCTTTCCAACATCTGGTGAACTGTGCAGACTATATGAGCACAGAGCACAAGCTCAACTTGTCTTCCTTAAGTGCTAATAATTGCTCTCTAAAGCAGTTATTTTTTTTGCTTTTCTTGTACTTTAAGTTGGGTGAAACTTTCCGTTCTACAGCCAGCCATCCTGACATAAATGCAAGGTGAGAAAATATTTAGGAGTAATGTTTTAGTACTTTTTATTGTGTCACTTTGTTACATAAATAATGTGCCATTATGGGACATTTTGGATATTGTACAATAATAACTAATTTGACCTCTTTGCTTTTCTTCCTAGTGCGACTTTGCTCAAAAAAAGCCGTTAAGCACTTTTGAACTTCTTCTAGCAAACGTCGGTTGAATGATTCACGTCTGGTTCAGAGAAAGCTTCAAATTTCAGACTTTAATGCAGAACTAAAGAAACCTCTAATGTGGAAAAGAAGTGATGGTTTTCAGACCTTCCATAAATCATCACCTCTTACACGTGTCAATTACAGCACAAGATCCTCAATGTTACACAAACTCTGACACTGAGACGCGAAAGCTGAGAAAGGTTAGGCTGTACTGTTCATCAGGTACATCGCATCCTCTGAGCCAAAACCATCAATTACCACCCACTCATCCCTCAGCCTCTCATCTGCTGGCAACCTTTCCAGGTCCCTTGTGTAATTCTTTTAAAAAAACTAAATCACACACTTCACAGCAATTATCCTGCATTCTTTTTACTACAATGCATTATTACAATTAATCTTATTACAAAATCCTTTTATGCTACTTGGAGTTTCTGGAATAACCTTTGAACCAGGTGTTTTGGGCAGAAAGTTTTGTATCTTCTATCACCACAGCAGTCCGAAGAATTTTAGAGTGAACTGGTCACATTTTGTGTTTTTAGCTCGTCTAGATCTTTTAAAGTGTGTTCTTGTGAGAACGGTGTGAAAAAAAAGTAAGTGTTGCAGATAGCTCTCTGAACAACCTCAGTTTGTTGAAACAGAGATAAGTTCTGCCAAGACAAGAGAGCCAGAGTGAAAGGAGCTAACTGACTCAGCATTGCTCAGCTTGCCCTCAAACACACACTATCCAACAGCTTTCAACCAGGTTTCCAGAATGAAACAGGTGCGGACATTTTCGCTGCTCGCTTCATTCAGCGGCATTAGGCTCTGCAACACTTTAGTGGCTTTCTGGAATTTTACTTTTTAACACTGCACTAAGTAACGTGATTAAAGAGACCCTAATTTTAAAGTGTACTGAATGATCTTATATAATCTTAGCAATCAGGATAAGTTAAGTCAATAGGAATCACATAAAGCCTAGAGGTAATGAGCGTTCTAAAGCTAGCTATTGTTACGCTAACGAATAATAAATGAATTTAACAGGTTATCCTGCTGCACATGAACAAATCTGGTCTTCAATGACATTTTTCTTGTAAAAGGCAGTAGATGAGGCTTCTCCTTCTTGCTTTGTGAGCTGGGCGTCGGGCAATAGTGGCAGAGAAGTTAAATGCCTTGCCCTGTAATAGGAAGGTTGCAGGTTCGAGCTCCGCTTAGTCTGTCACATTTGTTGTGTCCTTGGGCAAGGCACTTCACCCTCCTTGCCTGCTGGTTGTGGTCGGAGGGACCGGCCACTGTTCGGCAGTGCGCCCCAGGGCTGCTGTAGCATGTGAATACATGTGTGAATGACTGACTAAAGCACCTTGGGGGGATGTAGAACCCTAGAAGGTGTTATATCAAATACAGGGCATCTACCATATTTACCATCTGAGGAGGCTCAAGAACATTTTGAGGAAGTGTTCTGGCAAGGACTGTTCTCATTGTAAACATCTATAGTATGGTGTGATGGCTTGTAGACATGCTAATAGAGGGCGGGGCTTAGAGGCACAGAGTCACAGGTCATTTACAAGTGCTGCTTCTCTAAAGAGCTGCCTGCAACTTCAGTCATGACCTTTCATCTAAACCTTACGTCAAAAGATCTGAGCAATTCCTTTAACAAACTTATGACCTCCAATTTGACTCTTCATTTTTCTTCCAGCAAACATTTGTTAAATAAAATGTACAGTATAAACCAGCCTCATTCAACAAAACATACTCTAAACATTCTTACAAACTTGTCATTTAACTATCTCTAATTTAAATTAATTTGAAACTCTTAAAGCAGCATAAGCACATGCAGGGCTATAGTGTTCAAAAGGGATGTAAGAAAATATCGATATGGCAATATATCATTATATTTCTTCCTGCGATATTACATCAATATTCAAAAGCTGTGTATCGAATTTTTGGAAGAATTTGCATGCAAAGATTTCTGTATTTTTATTTATTTTGGTGCAATTCAAACGCCGACCACCAGTTGGCAGCAGTGTGCAATGGGTTTTGTTTCCACCATCGAAATGTAAATCCCTCTATTATGGTTCAGATATCTCATGTTAAACATGTTACATCTGGACAGTTTATTGAATTTTCCTACAATAATTTCAGTCTAAAAAAATCGCTAATATTGTCTGGCTGAATGTATCGCAGCATATCGTGATACGTATCGCATGGCCAGTGTTTCACCAATACACATCCCTAGTGTCCAATGATCCAATGGAGGCTGTGGGTAAAGATAGCATTTCTGATTCCATCAGAAAAAAAGTAGATTATTTTTATTGCAGAGCTCCTTTGCATAAAGCTCATTCTCTTTCAGAAGCAGACAGCCATTTCTCACACAGCCACTGTTAGACATAGCACACTATAGCCCTGTGTGTGCTTATTTTCATGCCTGCGTGAGACTATGCGCCTGCACTGCAGACCCAACTATGGAGCCATGAATCCATGCATGCACAAGGCACACTCCCAGGAATGCACCTGTCAGTAATTACATTCCCTGTCTCAGCCCACCCATAAGCATGTGAGTTTCTGTGTGGATTAACGTGTCAGTTTATGCCTCTGACTTACCTAGCCCCAACAGTGGGTGGTGTTCAACAAGCGACCATTTGTTGTCATCCACAAGGTGGCTTTTATACACCAGGAGCTGGCACAGGTCTCTGGCTGTCATGTCAGCAGGGATCTCGACAACCTTACCGATGCCATCTTCACTGAAGATCTTTACGATCTAACCAGGAGAAAGGGGAGTTTAGCTAAAATAACCAAAGATGGTGTAAAAGAGGAAACAGTCTTTAGGTTTAATTCAGGTTTGAAAGGATTTTTTCTAAACCAACCGAAATGCGGGTAAAGTCAGTAATTTTCACCAAACTTTAAACAGAAAAAAGATCTTTGTCACATAGCTTCCTGTGATCTAAACATACTCTGGCTTGTCATTACTGGAAACAATGGGAAAAACAGATTTTCAAGAATATGTTGTAATTGTGGTGTTTGAAATCACAGAGAATTCTTCTTTAGATAATTTTTTCGTGTGACCCAGAAACAATTATACCATAATGTAGAACAGGCAACGCTTACTGTAAAGCCTGAAGGGCTAAATATACACACACAATTACAGCTTCTATAGTCAACAACTTTGTTTGGAACAATAACAAAAAGAAATAAATAATTTGATGTGTGTTCATATACATACACACACACAGACACACACACATATATATATATATATATGTACACACACACACACATATTTTTTTACACACACACACACACACACACACACACACACACATATATATATATATATATATATATATATATATATATATATATATATATATAAACTTTACCATGGGCTTACATTCTCTTTAAAACTTTTTCATGATCACTTATGTAAATTTGCACAGAACGTTTGAATAAATTGTGGACTTGTTAATAATATAGACTGCACCACACAAACACTAATATATATTTTTATAAAATACAAGCTGTAAAGTGATAAAACATCAATTACTGGACGTTCAAAATAAAGAAAGCTTTCTATATGAGAAGAATCAGCATCATACACCAAAGCGCGTCATCCCCAACATCAACAGAAAAAATATATCCCAAACATGAGGTTAAGTGTCCTAAATCGACTTCTCTTACGTGTCTAAATGTGGTGAAAATCTGGGAAATCACAAACCCAGTGGCCGGCTAAAAGATCTAGAACAGCCAGCTTAACCTACAGAAGATCCTTTCCTCGTTGGCCCAAGCCAGATTTCCGTCTAAGCCTTCATATGTAATATGTACAAGCTGCTGTGATATTAAAGAACAGCGTGAAATATTCTCTTCATTTGTTAGGCAAACACCAGACTAAATTATTAAAGAATTCAGAAATCAAGTCTCCATTTTCTTAGAAAATCATTACTTATGATAAAAAGCAAATAAACCAGAGCAGGTTAAAACGTTTCGTTTGTTTTGTTGCTTTGCTTAAATCTACAAAGGTGAAAATGACCCATTTAGGCATTAACATATTACACGTATTGCCTCCAGTCAAGCACGGCAGCACTTCAAAGAGGAACACACACATTGTAAAGATGAGAAGAACACAAATACTCAAGGAAAGAAGTGAAACGCAAAGAGAGAGAGATCTTACCTCCACGGCACGCAATAAGCAGCAGTCTGGGGAACGCGAAGGCATTTCTGGAGTGTGTCTGGCTCCTCAAACTCTCTCAAACACACACACACACACACACACACACACACACACACACACACACACACACACACACACACACACACAGTTACACACTGTCCCTAAGACAGGAAATCTTGCTGTTCTCCAGACCTTTCTCCACCAGAGAGGAAGGTAGAACTTTGAAAGCCTACAGCTGAGCTGCTGACAACATTTCTAATAGCATGTCTCTGAATCTCAAACTGACTGCTGGTCAAAAATAAAAATAGATGAGGATCAATCTGTGTGAATAAAAGCCAGTGTGTGTGTGTGTGTCTGTCATCCACACACACACACAGGACAGAAACAGTCAGCGTAGGATGGCAGCAGGTACAGTGCAGTGCTTCTAGAGCCGGCTCAGTCTGACAACTATCGCTCTTCCTCTCTTTCCTTTCCTCTCCCTCCCCCTCACAAAGGGTTACAGCCTGAGCCACAGGCTCCAAGGCACACAGAATCAAACCACACACTCAACAACCAATCATAAAGCTGCAGCGGGCTGATGTAATCATTCCCACACAGACCTAAGCACACATACAGAAACACACGCATACACACACCCTGAGAGCGATACACACTCCAGCAGACACACAGACGCACAGTCATGCACAGACACAGCAAACTTTCTCAGCCCTCCTGAAGCTTCAGTTTCTTTTTTAGAGCTTGATGCACGAGGGATCATTTGAGAAGGGTGTGGGGAATGGGGGGAAGGGAGAAAAAGGAAGGAGAGAAAAAGTTTGTTGCCTCTCTTGACTCCAAGTTTTTAAATGAGGGGTTGCTGACCTGCATGCATGTTTTTTCTCCTCCCTCTCCCCGCAGTCCTCCCTCCACTTCCTGTGGCTTAACTTTGAAAACCGTTTACAGAAAAAGCAAAATGAAAGTTTTTCTTTTTTGTCATTGGAGCAAAAAAGTGGAGACTTTTGCTGACACACACCTGCACACACACAGCCCCCTTTCCTGCCTTGCAAGTGTATTTATTACAGCATGAGATGATCTAAAGCTTTAACACAGTTTGTCTGGGGGGAGAATCCGTAAGTAAGTTCTGCTTGAAGTAACGTGCTTTTTATTTGGTATTCAGGGAGAGAGAGGTACGTGCATATGTGGGCGAGCTGCGATCAGGAGCAGAACACACAGACAAGCAGGAAAGAGGTAAAATCAGTAGAAGCGATCAAGAACCAACTTTACTTTTACAGAGAAACTCTGGAAAGGGAGGAACATGGGAACAGAAAAGCAAGAGAAGGGTGCATGTGTGTGCGTGTGTGTGTGTGAGACAAGGGAGAAACTGACACAGATGGATGTGAGAAGCAAAGAAAAGAGTGGGAAGCAGCAGGAACTGAGAGACGCAGTCTAGTGACACACTGCAGCAAAATGTGGAGTATGAATGCTGTCCACTGTTAACTACATATCTGACCTGCACAGCTGCATGCCCGCCCACCCCCTCGCCGCCACAGCACTCAGACCAGAAACACACTCCCAGGGCCTTAGTCAGAGTTTGTCAGCAACAGTGGGAAAGCCCGAGGAAGGCTGCATGCATCAAGGAGAGGGTCATGCATAAGGTGACACATTCAGATGAAAAGCAAACCCAGTTTCAGCTCATGTTCTTGTTTAGAGTTAAGGTTTTTTTTCAGATCTTGTGTAAACACAGTCACTCCTTCACATGACAATATATCAAGCAGTTCGATTGCATGTAGCAAGAGCGGAACAGAGTCCCGCAACTCCACAAAAAGCTGGCTGCAAATATAATACTGTTGAAATATAGATTACATAACCCCAATGCAACAGGCGAGAGATGAAACTGGCACAAGCAGAGTGGTGAAGGGAAACCAGGACAGAGTGTAGGCAGCTGCTAGGAGTAAAGCAGCACATTAAAGATGTAAGTGGCCACCACGAAGTCACCCACAGGTTTGTGCACAAGCATTTTTACAGCCCTGATTTTGTCAGCTTGGAGCTAAATGAGGCCAATTTATCTTTTCAGAGGGGAGGTAATTCTGCTCTACTGGCAGGTCTTTGCACAGAACTTTAAAGCTGTTGTAACAAAACTACAGAACAAGCTAGGTTTTGAAAGCAAACACGGTCACAGAACACTCATCCCTCCCCTCGGAGCCGGAAACCTGCGATGTCGGTGGAAACCAGTCGTCGTTTTCTAGGTCCAAACGTTTTTAGTTTTCCGTGGCTTCAAATGTTGTTTTTTTTTTTAGTTTGCTCTAAGGTTGAAGTGATAGCAGCCGGCTGTTTCTCCTGCTCAGATGTTGTCGAGCCATGACCCTCTCACACCAGTGGTGTTCTGTGGCTAAACATGTTAGTGCGTAATGAGTGGTGACCCCAGGGATGTGAGGCCACCAACTGGATGGGCGAATGGTTGCTTTCGGTCCAAAATGTGTAATTGGCTGAGATATTTACACAAATGTGAGAACCACTGTTCATTTTTTTACACCTTTTTTTTTTATTTCCACAACATATTTATAGCTATACTATGTTGGAATGTTGTTGAGTGGCATGAACAATTTTTAAGCCAATTTGTTTTTCTAAATATGTCATTGCAACTTTAAGCTAAATACAGTTAAATCTGATGAGCTCCACGGCGTTGGAATGAAAGGCTACATTAACTACTGAGATCGGACCATTTTTATGCTACTAATTGATTCAGTGAGTCGTTTATCCTCCACCTTTTAGAAATCAGAAGTATTTTTCTGTCGCACCTTTTTAATCTCAGATTTAGAAAGTTTCATAAAAAAAATTAATAAAAGGTTAAATGACCCAGTTTACCCTACAAAGGAATGGCTGAAATTCCAGTGCCACTCCTACGAGCCCCCCCCCCCCCCCCCCCCCCCCCCCCCCCCCACACACACACACACACACACACACAAACACACACACACAGACAGATGTACGGAGGGGAAGCGCTCCACACTCAATGACCCCTCCCCCAACGGACAACTCGCGGCAGCGAAACGGTCCGCGCTCGCTGCTTTTTTACTCAGATGGCATCACTAGAGATAGAAAAATGCTCTGCACCTTAAGCGTCTCCCTACTTCCATGATTACGGCTGGAAGCCAGGTTTTTGTTGGCGAATGCGCAGAGCTGAAACATATTGTTTTACAATTATTTTTGAACATTATTGTTTGTTAAAGTTAATGAAAGACTCGTCCTTAAGAAATGTTGCCAACTTTGAATCCATCTACATCCGTCCCCAAACATCACACTCTCTGACTGGCATCTGTATATAAGCGGATGTCTAACGCTATTGGCTAATGCTGAGCGGATATTTTGATTTGGATGTTACTCTATGAGACAGGAGCAGGCTTATACAGTACAGGGTAACATCACTGTTACAGATTTCTAAAAAAATCATGAAGGCTTCTTCCTGTAAAGATGAAGTTTTCCTCTCCACTGACGCTTGTTTAGTATGTGAATTGCTGTAAAGTCTCTGACACAAGTCAGTGACTTGATGCAATCTGGTGGGTTCCTTATATAGGAAACTTTTAACTGGCAAAATACACTGAACTCAATTGGAATGTTTTATTTTGTGAAGTGCCTTGAGATGACTCTTGTCATGATTTATATAAATAAACTGAATTGAAAACTCCTGATTGTAATTTTAAAGCCTAAACCGCTGTCGTTGGTGCTTCAAGGAGCCATGGAGATAACAGGATCCTTGTAAAATCTCTGTCAAGGTTCTTACCAGTTGTTCTAAGCCCAAGGATCTTCGAGACCTTCTGTCCAGGTCTTTGGGTTCATCATCCAAAAACAACACTGAGCCAGACAGTCTGAAGTCAGGCGAGGCTTCTCAACTGGCTTTAAAATTAATATGAAACCCAAAGTGAATGAAGGTAAGTGGGTTGTGGAAACTAACAGATCCCTTGTATTGCAGACATTTGAAATCAATGCAACTCACTTTTTTTCATTTTGTGATGAGATAAGTTACTTCATAGTGGTTTTTCATGCAGACATGTTGCAGTATTGACTGATTGATTTTATTCTAACTTCAACAAAATAAGAAACTAGTTTTTCTGGAAAACATACAAGAAAATAACAAGGAAAATGGATATAGCTATCAACTCTGCAAGTCACTCCGATGCCAAAGATGCAAAGAAATGACTGAGCGTATGTGAACCTATCTTTACAGATAAAAATGTTTCAATGCTAGCTCTAAGCGTCCAATTCTTAACGCAACAAAGCCGCGAGCATCTACTAGGTCATCTTTTGTGCGTTCACTCTGTGTTTTTCCTAACTGCTCTACTTGGTTCTTTTTTAACACAGAGTCAGCATGAATGACCAGAGAAGAACGCGGACATCCCTGACTGTGGGTGCTAATCTCAACAGTCAGATGATAAAGATCCGCTGAGAGTCTGAGGTTTCAAAGCTTGACTTCTTTCAACGTAATGCTTCTGTGTTTGCTGCCTTCACAAAAGAAAGAAAGAACGTCAGATGACCACACACGCACAAGCTAGAAAGATAATTTCATGGTTTCGGACCGTTTTCTTTGGGACAGAGGAGCAGAGCAACTGAACCACACTGATTACTCAGGTCGGATAACCGCCTGGTGATGTAATGCCTCAAGGGAGAAACTGAAAGCTTCAAGCAACAACAATACACACACACACACACACACACACACAATCCATCAGACACACAGGCACCCAGACGTGCTAACTCACACATGACCACTTTGGGATAAATAACCCTAAACTACTGAACACAAGTAAAATGCAGAATTTCACCAGAGCTTCTGCACATATGAGACAAATTCCTCACAGAGACACTAAAACATCTTGACAGACTTAAGATAAACTCAGTGAGACAAAGAGAAACCTGAGCATGTACAGTAACGTGTGTGAGCATGTCCAACAGCCAGCACACGCACGCACGCACGCACGCACACACGCACACACACACACACACACACACACACACACACACACACACACACACACACACACACACACACACACACCATCTCTGTGAGTGTTGTCTCCTGGTCTATAAATAGTTCCACTGATATTACGTTCACATTACACGCCATTACATCAGATAGGAGTTGCTAAAAGACTATTAGCCATTAGGCATACGATCCTGCACTCACATCAGGAGCCATTACCTACGAGTGATGTGAAGCTTTGAGAGCAACCTGGATGGCAGCTGTGCTGGTGAGAGGAGTCGCTGGTGACATAGTGGAGGAATAATGTGGCCCCGGTTTGTCCCAAACAATGCATTTTAAATAAAGTCTCCAGGGTTGAGGCCAGTTCTTGTGTAAAATTTCTCTGGAAAACTGAAACAAAACAGAATTGTTTTCCTATGAAACTATGCAGGGACTTTCTTGTCCTGAGTTTAGTTTCAGTTATGTAAGATTAGAGCGGACTCAAGCTCTTAGCGCCTCAGCCATCCATTACTTTAGCTTCTGCCTGACAGAGTCATACGTTTGACACCTTGAGCTAATCTACTGAGATTTCTTCACTCACACAGATGGGGAAAAAGTTTTATTAAGTGCAGATTAGACTTAGCTTGTTAAAGTAAATACTGCAGTTTCTTATAAGAAATCAACACAATGCTGGTGAGTCTACAAACAATACTTACTAACATTAGTCTGAACCAAAGGATTTCAGTAAAAGTTTAAAGGAAACATTTTAATTCTTTTAAAGTTATAATGGGCTGGGGTGGGGGGGGGGGGGGGGGGGCTGTCTCAGCATATGCTAATTTTCCTTATTGTGACATCCAAATTTGGGACAATTAAGAAGTGGCCCATAGAAGAATATAATTCATGAGAGCAACACAAAAACTGCAAACAGTTAGTTTTGCATAGCATATCCCCTTTGAGGCATCAAAAACCACTATTAAAAGTTGCATCACACTATTCCATGCTGAATTACAATTCAAAGCAGCAGATCATGAAGATGGACAAAACTTACAACTGAATCTACACACTCTATGTGTACTTATCTAATTTTGAAGTGAAAAAATGGACAAATATTAAATAATTAGACTTATTCTCTATTCTTTCACGATAACCCCTAAAAAACATTTAATTGAAAAATCTTAAGTATTTATTCTGCTGTTGTTCTCAGATTCCCTTACATATTCTTCTCACAGGTCATCAGTTTAGCAAAGGCATATCATAATGATTTAGCTCAACAGCCACGTCTGTGTTTTCTAAACCTTTACACTGAAAAGAAGTGGAGCCCTTAATAGGCTGATTTGGCTCACACAGCCCACCAAGGCCCTGTCTATCCCACTAACAAGTCCCCTCCATAAAAGCCCCTGTGACTGTAATGTGGTGCTGTGTGTGGTCCAGGCTCCTCCTGGAAATGTACCAGATGATGAGCTGGATACACAAAACCCTGAATGAGCCTCGGACAATCGGCTGTCCCCACTTAACGCCTGCAGTCAGCAGGGGTGGGAGGCTTTGGCTAAGAAAACTCTGCTGACTCATGAGGAGGACCCAGTGAACTGTACCTTGTCATCTAATTACAGCGTCAAATTAAGAACTAAGATCTAGAAGCTTATCTGGGCCCAGTGAACCAAAAGCAGGAAGTGTGGTGACGTTCTTCAAATGCTCTGATTAGATAAAATCATAAACTGTATACGAGGATCTTAATTCTTGGTTCACTAACTTTCCGGCAATATGTTTTCAAACTAGAGGACTTAATTACACTAACATCATCCCAAAGAGGCAAAACAGGTTTGAAAGGAGGAGGAAGAGATGAAGGTTTTAATGAGAATGTAGAGGAATGTATGAGAAATGGACTCTCAAGTACAATGGGAAGCTGCCACCCATACTGCCAAGCTACTGTGCAGCCATTCATCACACTGGACACTGTATCAGAGCTGAGTCTGTCTGAAAACAAAGGAGTTTTAACACAATCAGACTCACAGAGTTCTGTAGGTTGGACGGTTCTGGAAAACAAGCCAGGTCAAATTTAAGTAGCAATCAAGGTCACAACATGCAGAAATCCACGTCATATTTTTGGTCAAGCTGCACATAACTTTAAAGGAGCAATATGTAAGAATATAACTGCGAAATAAGCACAAAACAGTCTGATTTCTCAATCATGTTGGAAGGAAGGTTTTACTGAAACAGATTTCATTGTCAGCCGGCTGGGGGGGGGGGGGGGGGGGGGGGGGGGGGGCAAATTTTCTCTTAAGAAAAGAGCAAAACAATAAATGTAGATACTGTTTACACTTTGTTTACACACCTGCAGAGCAAATGTTTGTAAATCAACACCGGCAGCCAAAAAGCTCCAGAGTTGTTTAAAGAACCAAAGCCAGCAAACACCCAGAAGTTATCAGGATCTTTTTGTTTCACTCTAATTTTGGGTGAAGCAGGCCAGAGGCTAACATTGAGCTAACAATGCCAGAACTTGGTAGTAACTGTTAATGTGATCATGACACCCCCTCGGTTGTGCCAAGGAATAAAAAGCATTCATAAGTCTGGCATTGTGGTAATATTACTACCAAGCGAGGCGGCACAAATGCTTTTATAACAAACTGTGGCGGCAGTATTACACTCTTCCGGCATGGTGTGTCTTCTAAAAAGGGCTATTCAGAAATATAACTGCAAGCTAACAGCAAGAAAGCAAACAACTGCACTTCCTCCAATGCTGGAGAAACATTACCGTAATAAGTTAATTAAGTGCTCCCTAACATGAAACACTCAAGAGGGTTAACACCAGATATGACAATGTATTTATCTACTTATTAATTTAATGTATGACATGTCTTTGCTTGTCATCTAGATATTTCTGGTGCTAATCCATAACTGGAAACAGCCATGAAACTCACAGAACGGCAATGAGAAAGTGATGTTAAAGCTTAGTTAAATGGACTGCAGTAACCACATCAGACAACCAGATGTCATTCTTACATATTAAACATTTAAGCAATTTACAGAAAATCCAGTGAAGCTAATATAATTACTTTAAAGTTAAAGACTAAGGGTCATTTGTTGTTAATAAAATATTAAGAAACTAATAATAGCGTGTACATCAACTCTTTAACATTTAGAGTCTACATAATCCAAGGTGGTCATCACAGTCGGCTAACCTCAGAAGTAACAAACATGACTGTTAAATGAGCTAAAGTCAGATGAGCTAGATGCGGAGTCATTCACATTGCTTTAATATCTCACTTCAGCTGTGATTTTGTTTGATGTTTTTTTTTAGATCAAGCAAAGCAGCATACATTCTCAACTTCCTTCCTAGGCATTATATTGTTTATGTTTTTGTTTGCTTTTCCCTCTACAACCCAGAAGGCTTAAATGAGCATCAAACACCAGACAACGAAAGTGCTGCTGATCCACAACCACTGTCTAATTACAGCAAGGGGACAAAAGGAGAAGGCAAAAAATTGTGCAAACAAAAAATGACTAGACTGACCAGATTTTGTAGATAAATTAGAAATGGGTCACTTGCTGTGTGACAGAAACAGTTGCTCTGAGGTCACATTTTATGTTTTGCTGACATTCAAGGGCATACCTGATAACGTTTTTAAACTTCTGCGACTGGAAATGCAAAAATATCCCAATATGAACTAAATATGAGATAAAAAAATACTGAATGGCAGTTGTTATTGAACTTTTATTGCTTTAAACCTGATCATATAATTTAGCATCAGTTGTACTTTCTGTACTTACTTAATTACAGCTTCCACATGCAGTACCTTTCTTCTAAGTATGAAATGAATGTAATTAGGACATTATTTTAAATATAACCACAACTTGAATAAGTTTTGAGATATATTTTCACTATCTGCCCATATCTATTGTCTCAATTTAAAGACTTGATGGCTAATTTTAAGGACCATTCAAGTAAGGAAATTTGAAGAGGAGACATAAAGTCCTGTTAAAGAAGATGATTATTTTTATAATTTTTTTCTACAGCTTTTTTTTTTTTGTTTAATCTTTTGCTTGAGAAGTTGAAATGTAACAACAGTTTGACTAACTTTTCCCAACTTTAAATGTGTGTTTTTGAGGTAATTTGGGACATTATCTACATTTCTGTTTGCTCTTCTTCCTACTTCTTTTTGCTTTTTCACAGCAGCAGTTTCAGAAATCTGAGTTGTCCTACTTTTCCCAGACAGACTTAGAGAGAGAGAACAAACTGAGAAAAGGGCAAAAAGAGAGAGGGAACTGCAGCCTCCATGACCTACATGACTCCTAAAGCTGTGTTCAGCTCTGGCCAGATGAAATGCCAACAGGCTGCAGCAACACAGCTGTCTTTGTGGAACACCTGAAAGGATGCAAGCCTCGGTCGGCATTTGTATATGCAAAACAGGAACTCTTTCTCAAATAAAAATAATTCACACGTCAGAAGAGACTGTGCACTTTTTATTTTGTGACTATTTTATGACAGTTGTGACACTTTTTAGGTTCGGAAAGGCTGCAGCTTAGCTCCAAAATAATTCAAAAGACAACCCAATTAAAACCCATCTTATGCTGATACAATTGATGAAATGCAGCTACTTACCAGGGAGGTCATTCAAATAAAAGATGCTCCTCAGAAAAATTTTAATATTCTTATATAGTTTCCACAGCAGTTATGTGCATTAAACTTTCTTAAACGCTACAAAAAGTAGGTTTTGACAAGATTCCTGTGATGCGGGACACATCGTAACACGGCGGAGATGATATTTTATATTGTAATTCTAAACGCCAAACAATTTTTGCAATTTCCAAGACTGAATTAAACTAGAAAACTTATCAGGCCAGACACTTCCAAGACACAACCAATATTATAGAAGAAGTAGAAGAAATTATCTTTTCTATAGCGCCTCTCAAGATAAAAATCACGAAGCGCTTAATGCAAAATCTCGTTTTTTTAATCTTAGTTTGTCTTACCAAGCAGAGTTTCAATTGCACCACACAAAAGGAAATGCAGTAAATGTTTGAATGTAAAATCTCATTAAAAATGAGAATGCTGTTTTTAAAGAGACAATGCATCATTTTTACCTTTAATCTCTGTAAATATCCTTCGAGACGTTGACAATTAATAATATTATGTCCAGTTGTTGAAAAATATTGGCAGCTTCATATCATATAACCATAAAAATCGGGTCTAAAGTACATAGGGTGTGGGTCTAGTATCTTTGGGGGAGGCCCTATCAGACGCCATGCTTCCTTCTGGTCGGCTCAGGGTCCTACACTTATTGATGAAGTCACACTAGATGATTGGCTGGACAGACGACTTTTAGAAGTTATGTTGCAACATTCAACAAACATTTAAGAAACTCAAATTTAATAATAAAACTACGAAACTCTTTCCAATGCATGTGTGAAAGAACAGAATCGAAAAAGAGATTCAATATATTTTGACCAAGCAGTATTTCCGTAGTATGATGATGTCATCAGCAGGCGCACGACCCCAAGCAGATCTGGAAACTACAACACCATAAAACTACAATCAGTAGTTCCATTCTCTCGATGGAACTAACTGAAGGACCATCAAAGTCTGAGGAGTCACACCGAAGTTGCATGCTGTCTGCTCCACAGGTAACAACATTCACCGTAATGGTTTTTTGAACCAGCAACAGTCATAGCGATATGATGCATGATCTAAAACTACCCTGAAATGTATGCATGTACTGTCCCTGTCATTAGGAAACTATACATGGTCACTGTATCTATTGATTCAGTATCATAACAGAAAATATATTGTAATAATTAATACATCATATATGCCCTACACCAGGCCTATTCAATCCCGGGCCTCGAGGGCCGGTATCCTGCATGTTTTAGTGGTTTTTCTGCTCCAGCACACTAAATTTAGTGGCTAAATCACCTCTGCAGCAGCTCATCAGGTTCTGCAGATGCCCATTAATCACCTGCTGATTGAAATCAGGTGTGTTGAAGCAGGGTTAAAACCAAAATGTGCTGGATACTGGCCCTCCAGGCCTGGAATTAAATAGTCCTGCCCTACACGCTACCAAGAAATGTAAAGAGAAGTGGATCCAGTTTTATTTTGGAACAAAATAAAAAGTCTATAAGATTGAAGCAACATACTATACCACTGACTCCTGGTTTGACACTTCATGACTTTTTAGTAACATTAAATATTTGTTTGACATTTTTACGCGACTGCTGCAGGACTTGCCAAGGATAAAGCTCAAACGGGTACAGCCGAAAATGCGGACGACCTCTAAGATGATTTAGAGCTAGCATGTATATTGCTATGATGCTAGCCATAAAGATCTGGTGCTGAAGAGCTCTAAAGGGGTAGCGTGTGGGCTGAATTTTCTGTGTTGACCGTTATTCTCTGTAGGTCTGGCAGCGATTACTTAAAAATACCATACCATACTATACCATACCATACCATATTTATTTATAAAGCACCCTTTCAAAATAGCATGGCAGCTAACCAAAGTGCTGTACATAAAAAAGCCAAATGCTTGAACAAGAAACACAATAAGAACAGGCAAAATACATAAGAAAAAAGCATAAATAATCAGAGATAAAAATTCCTACTAAAAACAATAAAATAGGAGAAGAGTTAACAGCACTATCAAAAAATAAAATAATGCGACGAATGATAAAAACATTTGAAATGGCACAAATAAAACCAAATAAGCTACTACATGGTGTTAGGTGCCAAAAGTGAGCTACTGAATCATAAAAACGGAATTAAAAAAATCTAATCCGGTGCTAGATTTTCGTGAAAGAAGTGTGTTTTCAGGGCCGACTCCAAACTGCTAACCGAGGGAGCACAGAAAATATTAATGTTGCTGTGACCTGGAAATTAATCAGCTGGCAAAAAAGTGAGCAAGTTTCAAACCGGGGTTCCGTGGCTTAACTGGCTTTTTAACATCATTGTGCTTTATTTTTGATTGTGCTTTATTAATTTCACGTCAAATAAACTACAGCTAATAAAAACAGGCAGGTTAATTCATTTAACGGTGCATCTACTGAACCTAACCCACTTTCCCTTGCTGTGGTTTGACTTTCAAATTCTGTGTTGACTTATTTTGGATGTATCAGACAAAGTCCAGCAGTAGGTTGTTTATTCAACACGTTGACATTTATTTTTTGGGACAGCAGGTACAAGATTGATTACTTTAATTTGAAAACATTAACGGCTATTTTGCAAAGTAAAAAGTAATGTTGCAAAAAAAGACAAAAAGCTGTGTAAAGATTTATGATGGCTTTTGAAGAAATCTCAGATCTAATTCCACAGATGTGGCTCAACTTGCTGTTTGGTAGCTTTTGTGGCACAATAATAAACATTTTAATAACTGCTTTGATGATTATTTGACATATCTTAGGTGTGAATATTGGGAAAGACTGAGTAAGATAATGTAAAAAAAACCTTTTAAATCGTTTTCATAAAAATCTACCAACCAGATTATTGTCATTTCAATGGGATTTTATTTAAAATGTGTGGATCAATAATAAATGTATGATACAAATATTATATATATATATATATATTATATGTTTATATCTGCACCAAATTCCAAAGCAAATTCCTCATCAAGACTTAGCAATAAACCTTTCTGATTTAAAGGGGCATTATGGAAGTTTGACAGCCAAAACGTGTATAGAAATAATAAATTTCTTCTTCATTCTCCTGCAATGTCCTAGTCCTAGTCCTGTAGAATGAGCCCTGGCATTTTTACTGTGATTGCCTATTTTTCTGTAAAATCACAGAAAAAGAGAGCTGCTCGGGTCGAGCAGGCTGCTTCATGCGCGTTCACGCTCAGGCATAGCCTGTAGCATTTGCTATCCGTAGCTTTAGCAGCAGAGAGTGAGGTAGTGCCAACTCAGCGACTTTGTCGCTGTTGCTAATGCCTAGTGATGAACCTAGCTACATTTCTGAGGACCCTTTGCTACTTTCTTCAAGGTATTTCCTGCAAATTAGCAAAAAAATAGCCATTTTCACTCCGAACCGTTCTTTGAACGTTGTTTCAGCTGTCATCAAGGATATAAATCTTACAGATACAAAAGATGTAACTGGCGATTTAGCTCAGTTAGTAAGACGTCGGACTCCCGTGCAGAAGACCCGGGTTTGATTCTGGATGTGAATATAGTTTAGTTAGTTTATTTTTTACATTAATGATAATTTTTTTACAGTAATAAGATGCCCACATTTTTATTTGAGACTCGCCGAACGGCATTGAATTCAAAGATAAAAAAGATGTGGGTTCAACTTTCATTTTGGAACAATTTTTCAAGCAAGGGAAGAAAATGATCTGAGCATGCAGGGAGACTGACCCATCATAAACCTTTGTCGGCTGTGCTGAAGAGAAAGGAACAGAACCAAATTATTTAATTAATTAGCTGCACGTTCTCCTGTCCTCTGTCCTCCAGGCCACACACACACACACACACACACACACACACACACGGGAGTTTCTCAGCTGTTATTTTCGTTAAGGAGTGTGCACGTACAGCATGCGCGCCTCGTGCACGAGCCTACTATTGAAGCTGCCGTTACGCTTTTCACCTGAGGGGGCAATAGCGAGCATAAAAATTCAAAACTCCGTAAAGTCCCTTTAATACGTAGTGACTCAGTTGCCATCAATCAATGATAATGATGGGGTGTTGAATTTTAGATGCATTATGAACGTTTTTCTCAGATTTAAAATTAAAACATGAGCTAAAATGTTGATGCATATAGAACAACTGTACAGATTTGAATAAAGTACTCTCTCTACTAACCTTTGGTGTTCATTCAGGATGGCAATCACAAGGACACCTTTGGTATGTTCTTACTGTTTTGCTTTTCTAACTGCATTGTTGGTTCTTTTTTAAAACACAGGTTTATTTTTTACTTTGCTGCTGATAGTTTCATTTGCGGTTGCAAACTTCCTCAGAGCTGACGCTGATGGTGGCGTCACTTCCTACTCCTTTTATCCGTGGGCAGCAGAGGACGTTGTCGCCCTCTGCTGCCTGCTCTCCCCTTTCCAATGATGCAGTCCCATGTGTGATCCAATGTATAGACCCCATCGTCTCTGTTCATAGTCCCACATCCACGTCTCCTAATCTCTATAGCTTCCTTTATCCATCTTTTGTATTTCTGTTGTTCAGTGTTTATGATCCTTGTGTTGTCCCAATCCATTATATGGTTTTCTCTTGTGCAGTGATCTGTTACGGCTGACTTCTTTATTGTGCTTTCTGCTTCTTCTTTTGTTGCTCTTGTGTGTCTTCGACTTGTTTCTATTTCGCACTCCTTTCTATGTTCTATTGTTTGTGTGTTGAGTTGGTGTCCGGTTTCTCCTATGTATGTTTTATTGCAGAGTTTGCATGGAATTTCGTAAATGACCACATTTATGTCCAGCTGGTATCTTGTCTTTTGGGTGTACTAGTCTGTTTCTAACTGTTGTGTATGGTTTTGTTGGTGTGTTTATGTTGTGTTTTTTCATTGTTGCTGTTATTTTTTCTGTTATGCCTTTGATGTATGGTAGGGTTATCACTGGCTTTGGTTCTTGTCTTTCTGGGTTTCTGGTTCTTTTCTTTGGTTGTTCTTTTTTTCTGTTGTTGTTTGTTGTTTTCCTTTGTTTATTGCCCATGTCGGGTATCCGCAGGTCTTTAAAGCGTTTTGTATGTGTTTGTCCTCTTTTTGACAGTCTCTCACTTCTGCTGTCATGTTTGCTCGGTGATATAATGTTCTGATTACTGACATTTTGTGTATGGTAGGGTGTTCTGATGTCCATAATAAGTATTGGTTTCCTATATGTGTTTATGTTTAGGGTCTCGTCGGTCTGCCTGCTTATTTTCATGTCCATAAATGCTATACTGCCTTCTGTTTCTGACTCATATGTTAACTTTATGTTGTTTGTGTCGTCAATGTTATTAAAGTGTTGTGTTAGCGTTTCTGTTTGTCCTTTTGGTATGATTTCCAGTATGTCGTCTACGTAGCGTTTCCATAGTTTTATTTCACAGTTTGGGGGGACAGTAGCTATGGCTTTTTGTTCTAGGTCTTCCATGAAAAACCTGCACAGGGTGGCTGATAACGGGTTACCCATGGCAAAGCCTTCCAGTTGTTTGTATACTGAGTCATTGTCCTATCAGTTGTGCTACGTCATCTGCTGTGAGGTTTGTTCTTTTGTGCAAAGTTTAGTCCTGTCTGATTCTGTTTACTACTATGTCTATGGTTTTTTGGGTTGGTGTTTTTGTGAACAGGGATGTGACGTCATGTGAGATGAGTGTGTCGTTATCTTTTATTGTAGTCTTTTTTAGTTCTTTTGCCAGTTCTATGCTATTTTTGCAGTGTTGATCTGTGTTACCTAATAACGGGCTGATGATTTTGCTGATTTCTTTTGCCATGTTGTATGTTGGTGTAAGTGGTGTGTTTTGTTTGTGTATTTTGGAGTTCCGTAGATTGTTGGTGTTATGTTTGCTGTAGGAATCCAGGGTTTGCACATTTTTTCTGTTATTTTGCCTTTTTCTTGTAGTGGCTTCAGTAATTCTTGACCGGAAAAGGGTGGCTTGCCATCTCCGGGTCGGGAGAGAGGTCCTACCTCAAGTGGAGGAGTGTAAGTATCTCGGGGTCTTGTTCACGAGTGAGGGTAGGAGGAATCGGGAGATCGACAGGCGGATTGGTTTGGCGTCTGCAGTAGGGCTGCAACTAACGATTATTTTCATAATCGATTAATCTGTCGATTATTTTTTTCAATTAATCGGTTCGTTATTGTTTAGCTATTTAACCTATACAAGTGATGGATGCATTTCAGTTAAGAAAAAAAATATAAGAAAAGTGTGCAGTTGACTGCAATCTATTTTATTGCACATGAACAGTCAGCAGTATAAAATGAGCTAAACAGTGCAAAATATCAGTCCAGAATAATTTTTTAGCAGTAGCTGGAAGCCTGCTCCTTCCACCATGGGTAGTGGCCTCATGTCTTTTACCAGCATGTTTAGAATAGAGTTTGTAAGTGGTATGAATTGCTGGGGGTGAGTGTCTTGTTCCCCATGTAGTTGTCCATCGTTGCTTGTTTTTTTCTGCATAAGAAACACAAATAGACTGAAATAAGTACACATATAAAATAAAGCAGCACACACACTACAACACTAAATCAATATTATATTATTTGAATTAATTAACAATATACAGTGATCATTTATTTTGAGGATTACGTTCTACAAAATAGCCCGCAACAGGAGATATTCAGAAAAAAAGTCTAATTTTTTTTTACTATTAAAAAGCTCTAAGTAAGAAGCTCATAAGGTTTTTATTTTGAGTCGGGAGTGTTTAAATTAGCTAGAAAATGTGAAAAATGTTTATTTTGTGTAATACTGTTTAAGAAACATGATAAAAATGTGTTGTGAGGCGTTTTACAGCGTTAGACAGTAAAACAGCCTTTTAATAGTAAAAAATGACTTTTTCTGAATTTCTCCTGTATTTATAAATTGAAAGCGTACAACTATGCCGCGTTATATTCACCTGGACAGAGCTCGTCTGTATATTTTTCTCCGCGGAGTTGTCCTTTTTTGAATGAGGAACATGGTTATGGGTTTGTGCCGTTTTTCTCTTAAGGAGAACATTCTTATAAACAGACGTGCTAAATTTGGCAAGCGCATGACACACAACACGGAGGAGATTCACGATTGCATCTAGTCAATCAGAAGTAGAACACCGTAGACTGACGCGGCAAAAAAACATGTTTAACATCCACTATAACGAACTCAGCTAAAACACTAAGTCCAGCTTGTTTATTTTCTGTTACTTACCGGGCTGGCTCTTCCAAATGACGGCTCACTTGACCGCGGTGCTCTTCCTCTGCTGCATCAGCCCCCACATGTTTTCGTCTCAAATGTTCACTTAGGGACGTCGTGCTTCCGTGCCATGCTAGATGGTTTTTGCATATTTTGCAGGTCACCCGTCTTTTCAAGGCATCTAGAGTGAAGTCCGGGGTTTCTCTTCAGTTTTGTCGCTTCTATTTTTCTTCCGTATTTCTTCTTGTTCCGCCATCTCTCACAGCAAGATGAGCGTCAGTAACGTGATACGTCATGAAAACCGAGGGCACTCATTGGCTCATTTCTTCTTCTACGGCTCCACTGGTAGATCAGTGGCTCATTACTGCCACACACTGGAGGCAAATTTAACAGATTGTAACCGATGTCAGATTGTGGTAAAAATAGACTTTATGCGGTAAAATATTATTATTAAACAACTAATCGATGACTAAAAAAGTTGTTAACTATTTGAATAATCGATTATAATCGATTAAATCGATTAGTTGTTTCAGCTCTAGTCTGCAGTGATGCGGACCCTGAGCCGATCTGTCATGGTGAAGAGGGAGCTGAGCCAGAAAGCCAGGCTCTCGATTTACCGGTCGATCTACGTCCCAATCCTTACCTATGGTCCTGAGCTCTGGGTAATGACCGAAAGTACGAGATCGCGGATACAAGCGGCTGAAAAGAGTTTCCTCCGTAGGGTAGGTGGGCTCAGCCTTAGAGATAGGGTGAGGAGCTCGGACATTCGGGAGGGACTCGGAGTAGAAGCGCTGCTCCTCCGGATCTAAAGGAGCCAGTTGAGGTGGTTTGGGCATCTGGTCAGGATGCCTCCTGAACGCCTCCCAGGGGAGGTGTTTCGGGCATGTCCTGCCGGCAGGAGGCCCCCAGGTCGACCCAGGACACGTTGGAGAAGTTACATCTCCAATCTGGTCCGGGAACGCCTTGGGGTCCTGCCGGAGGAGGCCAGGGAGAGGACAGTCTGGAGCTCCCTAGTTGGGATGCTGCCCCCGCGACCTGGACAAGCGGAGGAAGACGACGGCTTCAGTAATTTTTTCATGTTTTTCTTAATGCTTTCTGTTGGGTCTTATTTAAGTATTTTGTATGTATTTTTGTCCTCTAGCATCTGTTTCATCTGTTGTTTATATTTTTCTTTGTCCAGTACTACTGTGGTTCTTCCTTTGTCTGCCGGTAGAATAATTATCTGTCCATTTTTGGATAAAGCTGTCATGGCTGATTGTTCTTCTTTTGTTATATTGCGGTGTCGTATTTTGCAGTTCTTTAATATCCCATCTACATTATTTCTGAGTTCTGCTTTCTTTCCCTCATCTATGATCTGTTGACATGCTAGTTCTGTTGCTACAATAAATTCATCAAATGGTATTTTCTTTGGTGTTGCTGCAAAGTTGAAACCCTTTTTAATATGCTTTCTTCTGCTTCTGTTAGTTCATATTGTGAAAGGTTACATACCCATGTACTTTGTGTGGTGTTATCTTGTTTCTCTTTTCTCTTTTTCTTGTTGATGAGTCTGTTTAACTTCTTTATGTGTCTTTCTTTTACTTTTATGAACTCTTTTTCCTGTTGTTCCATCATGTGTCCTTGAATTTGTTCCTCCGTTTTTTCATCTAGTTTGTAATTCCTTTTTATGATCTATGAACAGAGACAATGGAGTTTACTCATTGGATCACACATGGGACTGCATTATCGGAGAGGAGAGAGCGGGCAGCAGAGGGCGACAACGTCCTCTGCTGCCCACAGATAAACGGAGTAGGAAGTGACACCACCATTAGCGCCAGCTCTGAGGAAGTTTGCAGCCACGAACGAAACTGTCAGCAGCAAGGTAAAAAAGAAACCGTTTCTGTGTTTTAAAAAAGAATCAACAATGCAGTCACAAAGGACTTCAAAAATATAAAATTGGCTGTAACTTATTAAGTTCAACAAATATAAAGCTCCTCTTTGGTTTTGTGATAGCTGAGAGCAGTTTGCAACAAATACACTAAATTGTGCTAAATCTTCTTTTATTTAGAAAATTTGACAAACACTTCATCCTTATTCTATATAAGAGGAACTCGGTTGTTGTGCTTTTCCATTGTTTAGGTAACAACTAACTACTATCTCCTTTCATCCTTTATCATTGTGTGAATTATTGATCTTGTTGGTTTTTGCTTCTTGTGTCCTTAATACCTGCAGACTTCAACTCTGTGATGAACAAATAGCAGTGATGGCAATGATTTTACTTTTTCATAGAATAGCTGAACATTGTTCAACACGAAACTAGATTTAGTGTCAGAATGAAGTATTTGCCACACATTAAGCTCCTCTTAGAGGATCATTGTTGGTTTGGTTAGAATTTCTTGCCATTAAAGTTCTGACTCATCTGAAATTCTTCTAAAAAACAAACGTTTTACAAAACAATCATGCACATGCTGTGATGTGCTCATCAGTATCAAGAGGGCTTTCTTTTAGCTTCCTTTAAACAAAGCTGGTCAGAATTAATATCCTGATGCAGATTTAAACAGAACATGTGATATGTCTGTTTGTCATATTGCGTGTCTCTGTGGCAGAAGCAGATCTAGCTCGCAGGTTGAGGCGTGTTTCCATTTAGCAGTTTGGGAGAAATTTGGTGTTGACACATGAGATGTACCAGACAAAACCACGATCTGTCTGGCTGCTGTCCAGGTCAAATTTGTTCAACAGCAGCAAAACTATTTGTATTTCACAGCAGAGGAGGCTGCAAATCCACTCAGTCACTCAGAGCCCTTGGTGTATGTTGGTTTATGTGGCTGTTGAGAGGAGAGTAAAGCATATATGCTTACAAAATGTGAGTGTACAGCAGAAATATATATTTGTTACCATACCATGTGAGTATACATGTCATATCTTTAAGAAAAGATGCAAATGGCCAAGAGGCATGTGTGGATTAAGTGTAAACACGTGCAAAAACCTCACATCATTTCTATCCTTATTAGACACAAACAGTAAAACAAACTATTTAAGTGACATTTATTCAACAAATCCAATTCGGGTCATGACCAAAGACTTTAAATATGGGACCCGATGCCTCCCTGCTTGACACTCAGCTTTAAGGGTTTGGATTGGTGGATTAAACCACCAAATAGTTTCCGAGCGCAGCCACTGCTGCAGCTCACCGCTCCCCAGGGGGATGGGTCAAATGTGGAGATGTAATGATGACTAATGTTATTGTTGTCGTTAGCCTCAAGGGCAACATGCCGATTATCACTTGTAAGTCGCTTTGGACAGAAGCGTCTGCCAAATACATAAACATAAACATAATCATAATGGGACTTTAAATTATGTTACTCCAGCAGCTTTGTGTGACAGTTCTGTGTTTAATTTCATGTTCCATCCTAAAGCAAAGTAGCTGCAGGATGAGTGAGCCAGCAGATTTCCTGCAACACTTCACCTCTGATCTCTGCATGGTGCAGCTTGCAGAACCTCAATGAGAAGCAGAGCCCATGCAAAAGTAAACATACCATCAAACACCCTCGCAGAGGTACACACTAAAGTGTTCCTGGTTGTAAAGATGGGTGTACAGCCCGCACGCAAAAAAAAAAAAAAAGAAAACAAAAACCACAAAACAGAGCAGCCTCATTGGCAGAGTCCTACTTTTAAAAATGCAAGCTTATGCACACAGTCACAGACGTTCTCACACATCGAGGCCAAGAGTTTGGGCACTGACAGCATTCCATTCTTTTACAGAGGAAAAATCTGACCTTTGACACAGAACATTACCTCCGTGCAGGAAGGCAGCAGCCGTAGAATGCCATGTTTTACTGACGCACAAATGAAAGGCAAGTGTTTGTACATATCAAGTGAAACATGTTGAAGCTCTTTTTAGAGTATTCCAAAAACAAAACAAAGTATTTTATCCACTCCCTATCCTCCACCACAATCAAGCTTGTGAAAAACATTTGATAGTAATAGTAGGGATGCAAGAAAATATCGACATGGCAATATATCGTGATACTTTTGTCCAGCGATATAATATCGATAATCAAAAACTATTAATCAAAAATATCAATATGGTAATATATCTTTATAATTTCCCTGTGATATTACATCAATATTCAAAAGCTCTGTATTTACTTTTGGGAATAATTTACATGCAAATATTTGTGTATTTTCATTTCTTTTGGTGCAGTTCAAACGTCGACTGCTAGTTAGCAGCAGTGTGCGATGGGTTTTGTTTCCACCATTGAAATGTAAATCCCTCTATTATGGTTCATGTTAAACATGTTACGTATCGGTTTGGACTGCTTATTGAATTTTCCTTCAATAAATTCAGTCTAAAAAAATTTCTAATAACGTCTGGCTGAAAGTATTGCAATATATTATGATATGTTGTGTCATCTCGCCTGTATCGTGAAACGTATTTTATTGCCAAAATTTCACCAATACACAACCCTAAGTAATATCATGCTAAATAATTGTGGATAGACAAATGCAGTTTTTGGTCTTTGGGAAGAAGCCAGAGTTCCCCAGGAAAAGCCACACATGCATGGATAAAACATACCTACTCAAAGTAGAAAGCTGCAGTGTTACTAACTGTGCCACCACGCTACCCCAAAATATACCACACGGAGTGCATTAAATCAGAAACATGATACAGAAAATACATCCCGCCTGAATTAATATAAACAAGTAATCTCAAATTATACTTCAGTGCAGTGAACTTGATACTCTCAGCTTTCACGAAATGCTTTTTTGGATGAGTAGCTGTCACAATTCTGAGGTCTGACTGACTCAATCACAGGCCGAGTCGAGGAGAAATGAGGAGTGACATTACGTGAGAAAAAGTGAGAGGAGAGGAGATTACTATCAGCACCAGAATTATTAGATGATCCCTGCAGGGAAAATGTGCTGAGCAGCATTTTCCAGACACACAATCCAGATTTTAAATAAAGTACTGTCATACGGTTAACGTGTTAAAACTATTAAAACAACAGATGTTCTAATTATAGCTAAACACATGCAAGTTGGTGCAAACATGTGGCATTCATTGAAACTCACTAAATTTAGATGCAAGCAAAACGGGACAGTACAGTACTGCAGATGAAGGTGTAAGTCTGGCTGAAGCGCCCAAACAAATACATTTTGGGTATATTTTGTGTAATACATACAGTTTCTAAATGAACACTGCATAACATTTTGCATCCTGTATATTTTCCATTCAAAGCTGCATTAGTTTCTCCACACTAATGCGTTTTGCTGGTGAACAGACATTGAGATCAGGTGTATTATTTGTATGAACCAAACATATTTACACGCAGACTTGTTAGGCTGTTTTTGTGCAAGGTAAACAATGTGATGTGACATTTGATAGAATGCACCTACTTTGTTTAGGATATTATTAGCATTAACAGATTTAGTTGCCCTAGCTCAGTGGACAACTGTCGTACCGAGGACCAACAGCTCAGTTACAGGTAGAGTCAGCTTAACAGAGTCCCAGTTTTTGGAACGTTATTTTGTTGTCGTAGCTGTCCAAATATTGCTTCTCCTTTGTTATGATTATGAAATGAACTTTGAGACAAAAATTTAGAGCAAAGAAAGCAAGTCAATGAACATGTGTACCCAACTAAACAGCAGGTGAGTGTAGATCAACCAGAAGAGGGAGAAAACGAAGACCAAGATGAAAGAAAACGAGGGGGAAAGTCAGCTGTAGTAGATTTAGGGGTAGGACAAAGATTTCTTCATAGATTAGGCAACCCTGACTTTGAAACATCAACTTCAAACACAACAAATCAAACAAAATATGTTATTTCAGCAATCAAACAATGTCACTAAAGGCAAATAACAGGGCGGTGCAGAGCACATGTAAGTGCTTATGGCGAATGGTGGCAAAGTAAATAAAAATCTGATGTTAGCCTAGATCTGGACAAGTGGGGGAGTAGAGGGAGGTGGAGTGTACAGTCGGTAAAGACAACTCTCCCTTGCCCTGCCTCCAACATGCCTCCATCTAAAAGGCTAGGTTATCCAGAGTTATCTCTGTAGTTATGCTGCTATAGGCTTAGACTGCTCTAGGACACACTGACCACTTTCCACACTCTACTTTCTTCTACAATCTGTTCTTTAACTGTATTATTTCCTGCTATTTCAGCTGTTAACTTTATTTTCTCTCTAAGTGTTTTTCTCCACAGAAGAAGTTACAATGATGTTCTGCTGAGCTGCGGTAGCCTCATGGAGGGGGCTATCGTCCTGAACACTTAATCATTCTCCCTCTCCTGATAATAACACTTTACTTTCCTTGACATTGAATGTGCTACTACTAGTTTACTCATTTAATTATAGATTCAATAGGATCAATACAATAAAGTTTATCTCTCACCACATGGAATATTTGCTAAGAAATCACAATATAACCATAGAAACATTGCTTGGTATATATGTTTCGTGTGTGTGTGTGTGTGTGTGTGTGTGTGTGTGTGTGTGTGTGTGTGTGTGTGTGTGTGTGTGTGTGTGTGTGTGTGTGTGTGTGTGTGTGTGTGTCTGCTCTGTCTTCTCCATCCCCAGTGAGTCATGGTGGATGGCTGCTTATACTGAGCCAGGATCCTCTGGAGGTTTCTTCCTGTTAAAAGGGAGTTTTCCTCTCCACTGTCGCTGCATGCTTGCTTAGTATGAGGACTGCTGTAACGTCACTGACTCGATGCAACCTGCTGGGTTCCTTATACAGGAAACTTTTTACTGACTGGCTTAATGAACTGACCTGTATTGGGATGTTTCCTGTGTGAAGGTCCTTGAGACGACTTGAATTGAACTGAGCTGAACTGAAAAGAGGTTTGTGGGATCAAGTCCAGCTCAGTCTATCGCAGTTATTGTGCCCTTGGGCAAGGCACTTAACCCACGCTGCCTGCTGATGGTAGTCGATCAGATCTGTGGTACCAGTGTTGCGCAGCCTCCCTTCCTTTGGTGAGCCCCAGGGTAGTTGTGGCAGTGCTTAGCTCATCCCCACCAGAGTGTGTGTGTGTGTGTGTGTGTGTGTGTGTGTGTGTGTGTGTGTGTGTGTGTGTGTGTGTGTGTGTGTGTGTGTGTGTGTGTGTGTGTGTGTGTGTGTGTGTGTGTGTGTGAATGACTGGATTGTTGTGAAGAACCCTAGAAGCGCTACACAAATGCAAGCCATTTACCATTTAATACAATAGGATTGTTTATTATGCAGCTGAGAACAGATCAACAATGGCCTACACTGAAGGAAGAAGGAGATACTGAGTCCATTCAAGCTCTTTTTTATATTTCATCGAATCAGCATTTACAAAATAACACGTCAATTTAATTGTGACGCACAGTAAATACTGCAAAAGTGGAAGGATGCAGGAAGGTCAGGTCATAGTCACCTTGGGTGAAAAGCACTTTTTATTTCAAGTCACTGTTCAGATACTGCCTATCAAGAGTGTGCAGCTGAAAAGACAAGCTGGGGAAAGGAAGGCCGGGGCTTGAGAAATGGAGGAAGACAGGGGTGGGGGTGGGTGACTGGAAGTCATACGGTCACGTCAGACAGCTTGCTCGATGATTCCTGACAGCCCTGCACTACAACCTCATGCCTCCTTCACAGAGACCAAGGAACAAGGCAGGGAGGAGGAGAAGAATGTTAGAAAGTGCCGGGAGGTTGGAAAATTCAGTAAACTTAAACAGACAAACTCAACAGCAGCTTGGCAGTGGAGGTTTAGAGGGCAGAGATGGGTAGATGGATTAGACAGAGACAGTACATGTAGGAGATGAGAAGAAAGAGTGGGGGAAACGGGCAGAAAACAGAGCACATGTGGTTCTGATGACTAAGGTCATAGGTCACTGAGAGTGGGTACAATAACTTAGCTTCTCCCAGTCAAATGTGCCAAACCCAAAAACAGATCACCCTGCTTCTTTACAGCTCTGAAGCAATGAAAAGCAGAACATGTGTGATGAGAAGGCTTCCACGGGGGAGAACTTTCAGTGGAAAGGTGCTGAATTGCATTTCTAGAATGAGCCATACTTTCCATTCCCATCAACAATGCAGAGACACTGCCAATGCTGTAAACAGCTTTCAGAGCTCCCAGAGACAAAAGAGGCAGATGAGAGTGTAAACACACGTTTTACACCCATGTGGATGGATGGATGTTTCAGCTTGCTCACACAAGTTTAAAGCACAAACCCAGTGTGTATTCACTATAAACACAAACAATGAATTAAATTTTCCATGGCTCTTCTCTGCTTCGTTTCTCTGCAGCAGTTTGGAGATCCGATCAATCAAGAAGGTCAAAGCTGTTTGAGGTTTCATGCACTCTTAGAGCTCTGACCTTTCAACAGCACTGTAAATCGTACTTTTTTATGTTTGACACACTGGTCAGTTGTGACAGACACACTAACAAATCTGTTAATCAACCCCAAAAAACATCCAAACAGTATTTCATTAAACTATGAAAAAGGCCACTGAACAAGGAGAGGTTGTTTGTGTCTTTTGCATGAAAGCACTGCTAACAAGCGATATGATATTTTAAAACAGAGCCACATACCCAATCCAGAGCATGTCACAAACACTGCAGTAAACAGGCTTCTGACTATTTACAAGACAGGCCTGCTTTTCTTACTCAGAGTGAGAATTACGGCTTAGCGAGCAACTAAACTCAACTCATGACTGCTTTTTATTACAATAAACTTTGACCTATTTACCTGCTGAACAATGTGTTGATGCTTACAACATTCCCACAAGGAAATCAACATTACCTCTCAAAGATGTGAATAAATATAAGCTTCCAAAAGCGTATTCCCACGCTAACCATTCCCATTTATTTATGTACTAGATGTTAATTCAAATCAAAAACTTTCCCTGACTCATGGTGCAAACTGGATGCCACCGATTTAGAAATCCATCAAGCAAATTACAAGAAGACATCCAAGAGGAAAAAGCAGCCACATATAAATCAGGCTTGTGCTCTGGCTAGGAATTCTGACTTAACGGGAATTGCAGTCTATGAAAGTGCACCAAGAAAAGCCCCAGATCCTAGCCAGGGGGCGGGGAGGGGAGCAATTATGAGAAACCGTCAGCCCTCAGATTACTGTAAACTGGCGTGTTGCTGTAACCAGTATTGGCTGCTCCCATATGAAGACCATTAGGATGGAGAATGGAAGAGACAGGCTGACAGAACTGCTGTCAAATGTGAAGGCAGGCGTGCAAACCCGGCTCCTCCATCTTTTCCTTATCGCTGCCATTTAAGTGGAATCAAGGAACATTAATCTCAGGTGATCCAGTGTTAGTGCTACAACATCCTTTATTCTGTCCAAGTAAAACTACTTCAGCACAACTGCTTTGGTGTCTAATGTAACCAGGAAGACAGGTATGAATGTGGTTGAACTCACATATTTATCTGAAGAAGGTTCTCTAGGTGGTAGAGACCCAGGACTGAGGACAGGTGAGCTTGCAGGGCTGCAGAGCTCAGGGAAAGGGTTGGGGATGGCCGGAAGAGACGACGTCCTCAGCTGCTGCTCCTCCACCTGCAGCCTCCTGCACAACAGAAACAAGATGGACATTTTATGGACTGTGCATGCTCTGTGGCATTAGCAGTTGTTTAATGTTTTTAATGAAACAATCCAAATCCAAATCTCCAAATCTGAGGCCATGGTTCTCGACTGGAAAAGGGTGGCTGGCCAACTTTGGGTTGGGGGAGAGGTCCTACCTCAAGTGGAGGAGTTTAAGTATCTTGAGGTCTTGTTCACGAGTGAGGGTAGGAGGGATCGGGAGATCGACAGGCGGAATGGTTCGGCGTCTGCAGTGATGCGGACGCTGAGCCGATCTGTCGTGGTGAAGAGGGAGCTGAGCCAGAAAGCCAGGCTCTCGATTTACCGGTCGATCTACGTCCCAATCCTCACCTATGGTCACGAGCTTTGGGTAATGACCGAAAGAACGAGATCACAGATACAAGCGGCCGAAATGAGTTTCCTCCGTAGGGTAGCCGGGCTCAGCCTTAGAGATAGGGTGAGGAGCTCGGACATTCGAGAGGGACTCGTGTAGAACCGCTGCTCCGCTGATCGAATGGAGTCAGTTGAGGTGGTTTGGGCATCTGGTCAGAATGCCTCCTGGACGCCTCCCTGGGGAGGTGTTTCGGGCACGTCCTGCCGGCAGGAGGCCCCCGGGTCGACCCAGGACATGTTGGAGAGGTTACATCTCCAATCTGGTCCGGGAACGCCCTGGGGTCCTGCCGGAGGAGCTGGTGGTGAAGGCCGGGGAGAGGACGGTCTGGAGCTCCCTAGTTGGGATGCTGACCCCGCGACCCGGATAAGCGGAGGAAGACCATGACGATGAGTTTAAATGGAGGTCAAAGGTATGACCTGGAGGGGCCTGTTGAAAAGTGAAATGGGAAAAGTTTCAAACGAGAGCTGCCGAAATATGCAAAATAAGCGCTGGGGAGATGGAATTAATAAAGCATCACTGCGGTATGCAGTCTCATGCCTGTTTCTGTCTGATCTGGCCATAATGAAGACTCTCAAAGCCAGTGGAAACTACAGACTCCTGCAAGCCTGTTAGCTAATTTCCTGCAATATTTATCACACATCAATAGTGAATCAAGACATCACATTAAAGCAGTTTTGAGACGAGCAGATGCAATAAGAGTCTCACATGATTATTTGACAGATGGGTTTAATCATTTTTTTTAAATGAGCAGGTCAGTTTGTGAAAGTTCAGATCAGAAGTTGGGAAAAACACCAATATAAAAGCCCCTTTTTTCTCTCTGTGTGTGTGTGTGTGTGTGTGTGTGTGTGTGTGTGTGTGTGTGTGTGTGTGTGTGTGTGTCTATAGAAAGCAGTGAGTTCAAAAGGATCGGGCCTTTTGATGTTGTCCCATATGAGCTGGAGAACAGGGTTATCCAGAGGTCAGTGCTGTATAATAAGAACTTCAGGGCTCGCACATTTGTGTGTGTGTGTGTTTGAGAGGGAAAGAGAGAAACAGCGCTCATAAGACAGAATAATCCATTACCTGATCATCCCTCCGCTGTTTCTGTCATATGGTTGGGAGGCAAAAAATGGGAGCTGACACCAGCTTTGCTTTGAACCTATTTGTGTGTAATATATGCACAAAGCTACAGCGCTGATGCCTGAATGTGCGTGCGTGTGTGTGTGTGTGTGTGTGTGTGTGTGTGTGAGTGTGAGAGAGAGAGAGAGAGAGAGAGAGAGAGAGAGAGAGAGAGAGAGAGAGAGAGAGAGAGAGAGAGAGAGAGAGAGAGAGAGAGAGAGAGAGAGAGAGAGAGAGAGAGAGAGAGAGAGAGAGAGAGAGAGAGAGAGAGAGAGAGAGAGAGAGAGAGAACCTACATTTGAATGCACACAAGTAACATCAACTCAAACAAATGAGTTTTACTTTCTCCCCCTGCTGGTGTAGTCTGAAGCAAAGAGGGAGTGACAAGCAGGAACGGGTCATTCGTGGGTTACAAGCTGGAGGCAAAGAAAAATGTTATTGCCAATTATAAAGCGAGGGTGTAGCGAAAGCTTTTCTTAAATGTGGGGAGAGAAAGGCTTACTGTGTTCCTGTGCTGAACACTTTTAAAGCTTCTAACCGGGACAAATAAAATAAAAAATGTACTTGAATTGTTTCATCTTTCTTATAAAGGAGTTTATAAATACGTTCAGCTCAGTTTGTTGTGGTTTAGTTTAGTGTCCAGTTTCTACTTTAGCTGAGATTAGTTTAGTTTACTTTAGTTAACTTGAACTAAACTTGATCAGTTTAATTTGGTGCTAAGGGGACCAAAGGTCCTCTTCTCCCAGACACGACGTTCACCACTGCCCGTTACATGGGACGGGGTTCATCTTTATTCAGATGACCAATAGTTAAATTGACTGATGTGATTGGTTGGCCCAAACAGATCAGGGGAGTTACATTTGATGTTACGTTGACGTTGGAGTGGAATGACCATCTGAAGGATGGCAGAATGACCAACACTCTGATTACTGACAGCATGAGTTTATTTGGGTTGTGCTGTTTGGGCCAACAGAACACGTTATTTTTAATTTATCTTATAATAATGACTGTAAGTGACTCATAAAACCAGTAGATTAGTGAAACAAGATGCAAAAACACAGTAAAGGAATCAGCCATTTTAGATGGCTGTACAAGAGACTGGGACGGCACACGGATCATCACAACAGAACAACAGCGATATCGAAGATGGATAAAGGAGGCCATTGAGATAAGAAGACATGGACATGGGACACTGTGGTCAACATGAAGGACACGGGAGGTAGGTTCTCAGTCTTTCAGGTCATGGTAATCCAAAAGGTTCTGATGAGGTTCTGATGAGGTTCTCATGAGAAGCGAAACGTCTTCAAGAAACCAAAGAAGTCCAGAGGCTTCATTTAACCTTTGGATCAAGATTGTGTGGCTGGACTTTGTTGTCTTTTTTGTATGTAATTGCTTATTTGTTCTGTAACGAGACATGAAGCCTTTACCATTGAAGACTACTGAAAGTGATACATGTGATACTAGCATAAGCCTAAAATGATAAATATACCCCATAACTCTACACTGAATAAATAATGCAACTGCAACTCCCTTTACGCTGGAGTTAGCAAGTCTGCTCTCAATCGACTCCAGTTGCACAAAACACTGCTGCTGACCGGCACCAGGAAGCGGGAACACATCACACCTGTCTTAGCCAATCAGCACAGGCTTCCAGCATCTTTCAGAGTTCAGTTCAAGATACTTGTTTTTGTTTTCAAATCTCTGCAGAGGTATGCTCCAAGTTAGCTACTCACCCGATATAAACCATCCCGTGCGCTTAGTTCATCACAGCAAGACCTACTAGCTGTCCCAAGCAAAATGCTCAACTAGAGGAGGCAGGGCTTTTTCCGTCTGGGCCCCTAAGCTGTGGAATGGTCTTCCACTCAAGGTCCAACAAGCACCCTCTCTGCCGGTTTTTACGAATTGGATGAAGACTTACTTTTATTCAGTGGCGTTTCCTCAGCATGTGAGCTAGCCATATGTTTAGATCACTGAGCTAATTTTAATCCAGTTTTATTTAATCTATTTTATCTTGTTTTTTATTATCATTCGTTGCTCTTATCTCCTGCTTTAATCTGTTCTTATTTGTTTTTATGTCTTATTTTGTTGACCATTGTATGGGTCAGCGATGTTTTTAATGCGTGGTCAGCACTTTGGTTTGCCTTCTGGCAGCTGGAAGGCGCTATATAAATAAAGTTGATGATGATGACGATGATGAAACATGGAGAACTTTTAAATTTGTAAAAGAGAAAAATAAGACAATCCAGTAAGTTTTCAATCCTCCAGATGTGACATTCTTTGCTGAGCGGTGCGTCTAACATTTTCCCACCAACAACCTTCCCATGAACCCACTCGTTTCGAAGTGAACTCACCGGCATTAATCAACTCATCCTTCGAATGTCTTACATGTGAAGCTTTATCTCACGGCGCTAACAAAACTGTTTTTGATCTTTGAGACACTGATGTGGCAAAGCAGATTTAGGGAAGGACACGTCACTGATAGGGTGCATTAAAGTACTCAAAGGCGCAGTAGCTTCGTTTTAAAATATATGCTGAATCCTGATTTTAAGTCTTAATAAAACAACAAAACATCTAATGAATTTGTTGTTAATTTAGTATAAGAAGAATGGGGTCTAGATAATATTTCATTTTCACCTGCAAAGAAAAATAGAAGGAACAAAAACTACCTTGAATTGCTAGTGCCCTCAGCTGTGGGTCATAATGATTTGATCTTTGTGGGAAGTTTCTCAAGAGGGTCAAAGGTGAATGCAATCCAGTCACTTCTGGCTTAAATCAGATGTTTACATTTTTTGTAATTTTAATTTCACTTAGACTTTTTCACCAATTTTCTCCCAGCAGCTGAAACTTAAAAAATGGAGGTCAAACAGCTGATTTTAGAAAGGTTTGCATTGATTTGAAAGCAGAAGAAATATAAAAAAAGTTTGAGAAAACACAAGTCTAAATCAAACACCGACCTGAAAGCGAGGATGTGCATGGGCTGTGACCGCCGGAGGCTGGTCTGGGGTGGGTCCGCGGTCGGAGAGGAGGAGGAAGGCGGCTCCGGGGAAACCTGGGTAAACACCTGCTGCCGTGGCTGGTTGTGTTGGATGTGATGGTGGTGCGAGCAAGAGTTTTGTCCATTATGCAGCAGCGGGGCCGACTCGGTCTGCTGACTACTGCAGGTGGAGTACAGACTCTCCAACGAAGAGTTCATATCATTAACCAAGGCCTCCAAGTCCACATCGTCCTCTGACAAACAAAAGTGAAACAGATCACATCAGAAAAAAAGTTGATGAAGGATAAAAAATAAGTAAATTCTCTTCTGCTGCTTGCCCGGGTATCTATAGACACACGCCAGATCACACACAGACCAACATTCGGATCGGTAACCGGTTTTGCCGGCGGGCCTAATCAGGAATACCATCTTGACTATGCGCATTGTTCTGCCCAGTGAGCCTAATCTCCAGGGATATCAGGTGCAGGCACAAACCTGCCCGTTACACTTATGAACTCTTGCCACTGGGATTCAGAGCACACGAGCGTGCATCTCTTCTGAATTCAACTCAAGTTTCTTTTGCTCAGCTTTTAAATGTTTAAAAGGCAAGGAGGAGGATTCTTATCAGAGAAAATGAAAAAAATGGAATAAACATCCATCCTCAATGCCCTTCGGAAAACCTCCAGGCAGATTTACATTCGAGAAGCAAATTCTCAGCTGTGGGAAACTGGTCTAATTGCTTCGTGCTATGAAAGTTTCATCACCTGGTTTCTAACTCCGCTCCATTTTAAATATCAAAACCAGCTAGAGATTCATCTTTTTAACTAATTATTCATTTTGTAAAAGACATCTCATCACTTCATCATCACATTGCTGAAGTCATACCTCACTGTTGTAAAAGACTCCACCACTAGGGGGAGACGTACTCTAGTTGTCAGATAAACTCAAACAAATCCACATTTAGAGCGTTTTTTTTTTTCACTTTACAGCATTTGTCTGTAGTGAGTCAAGTGGCTTTGCACCTACATGCAAAACAAGAGATTATTTTTCCCCTTAGACATTGATCAGTAACAGCTTCCATTAGCTGTAAGTAATTCATTTCAAATATTAAACCTGAGTGTTAATATTTTTTGCAGTCCAAATCAGAAAGAACTGCACAGCTTAAAATGTGTCTCTCGTAGCATCCCTGCAGCTCAGGGTGCAGAACAGCTGACAGCTGGATCATGCGAGGTGATGCAAATGTCATGCCACTCTAAAGCAGCCAACAGCAAAACGCTGGCTGGGGATACACACACGGTCAACTGATTGATGCTTTTAAAGGGGCTGATGAGGTTTTCAATGAGACAAGAAGTCAGTTTGCTTTATATTTAACATTTTTATTTTCTTTCAAAGAATGTGTCTACAGGAAGTGTGTGAGCTCCAAAGCGGTGATGATCCTCATTCACTTCTACGACAGCCTGGTTCCGTTTCCAGATAAAAGCTACGTGTCGACTTTGAGGAGCTTTTCATGAAAACGTGTCAGGTAGGCGTATCACAGGTGCCAGTGACTCACAGGAGGTTAATCTTTGGGTATTAATAGTGACAGGTAAGCTGGAGCAGCTACTTATAGAGCTATATACCACCAGACACATGGTGCAGACAGGGCCAGAAGACCACAAACAGAAGGAGACACTACTAACACAAACCAGAACTTTCAAACACAGCAGTGATTAAATACCAAAAAAATCCCCAAAATGGCCTCAAACCAAACCAGGAAAACCACCTAAATTCTTCTGAATGCAACATCTGGGTGAGAAGTGCATCTTACAGTCACCAAAGGAGGAAAATTAGTTAGTAAATAACACCTGCTGACCTACTTTAGCCTGTGGAGGA
This sequence comes from Nothobranchius furzeri, assembly GCF_043380555.1. NCBI lineage: Eukaryota > Metazoa > Chordata > Actinopteri > Cyprinodontiformes > Nothobranchiidae > Nothobranchius > Nothobranchius furzeri. The sequence goes on along the minus strand of NC_091745.1, from coordinate 45,514,378 downwards.
GATTAGCAGGGCTATTTGAATACAAACAAATGCAACCTTTAAACAGCAACACAATATCTGTGCGTCATCATCAATCACATGACGGCAGTCACCAGTGTAGCATGTCACAACCTGCCAAACAACTGGCATGCGTCATTCTCCCAGAGGTAAGCCGGACAGCGTGATGACACTGACAGCATTCAGCTAGAGCAGAGAGGTACCGAAGGGAGAAGGCTAATACAAAACTGTACATATATATATATATATATATATATATATATATATATATATATATATATATATATAATAGTAATGTTAGGAACTAAAGCTGTCTGATAGTTGGCCTTTGCAGAAATAGATGAAAACACCTATACTTGTACCCGCAGTGGCCTGCATCTTTCTTTTGGCTAATGATTTGATCCTACAAAAGTATCAGCTCAGCGTATCCAGCAGGGATCATAGCGGGATCATAATGAGATGTAGGGGGTTATGAGGATGCTTCAGGTTTTTCAGAGATACCTGAATGTTTACTTGTTCACACCAAGAAAGAAAAGAACTGAAAAGCTGCAGAACATCTGTAGCCAAACAAATACTGAGAGATTGATGCTAATCTGTATATCGTTATTTTTGCGATTCATCTGATCAAGTTTTGAGTTACCATGCTCTGATTGGTATGTAAATGCCAAACGTATTATATCATGTTTGACCTTCAAAAAATATATAAATAAATGATCCAACCAGGATTAATTTTATCTCAAGACCTCATTTATCAACCGTACTTGCGTTCAGGTCTGTGCATATTCCTGCATAGGAACTAATATTTGCATCAGTAGCGTTCTTCATTTTGTGTGTGGAAATGTTCCTAAATATAAGAAACCTCAGACCCTGCGTACAAACAGCATCTACCTGGGCATCTGTTTTACCCAATAAATAATTATTTTGATGGGAAAACAGCTGTGTCACATTACTGGTGCTAAAACTTGTAAAAGACACCTGTGACCGTCGCAAATCTGACATTGTAGAATGGCTGATCTTGCATTATTGGAGGATTTGGCAGAGCGTGCACTCAGGAGGGAACGGGTACTCTGTGAGCGCACTGATCTAATCCTGATGGAGATCCTTCTGGAGCTATGCCGTGACCCTTTGTGGACCGATAAACAGCACAAATTCATATTATATTTTACAACTTAGAGAACTCCCAGAACCTCCTCCGCGCCCCAATCAAATATGCTACATTGCCAAGGCAACCACACTGAATGACAGCTCAGAGGAGGCTGCGCTCTCAGACATTTCCAAATAAAACTAACTCCAAACGGAACATCTCCTTAAATATAAAATGTGAATGACATCCCGTTACTCTACCATTTATCATATTCAGTTTTACGTGGAACCACTTCCTGACAGGGACCTCTCCTCTGGCCCGACCAAGTTTACAGCCTCTGCAACTTGTTAGTTGCAGATGAATAGGTTTATCAACAAACAACTGCGGAAAAATGTGCGTACAAGAGGCCACGGCATGTTTCATGAATCAGGATTTTGACCGTTCGTATGAACGTTCTAAATGTCGTTCATAGAAAGGACTTTAGGAATATTTCTACGACCACTTGATGATTGAGGCCTCTGGCAACTACACATATGGATGCTGGCATCTTGCACTGTAATATATATGTTTTGTTAATCTTTGACCTGTAATTAATAGTCAGGGATTTTATTTTTAATTTAAAAATTTTAAATATTCTATGTAATTAATTGCAACACTATCTCTCAGTGACCCTCCACGTCAGACCCCGATGCCGAAAGTAAATGGTAAATGGCCTGTATTTGATATAGCGCCTTCTAGAGTGCTGGAACCCCCCAAGGCGCTTTACAACACAATCAGTTATTCACCCATTCACACACACATTCACACACTGGTGGGGATGAGCTACGATGTAGCCACAGCTGCCCTGGGGCGCACTGACAGAGGCGAGGCTGCCGAGCACTGGCGCCACCAGTCCCTCCGACCACCACCAGCAGGCAACATGGGTTAAGTGTCTTGCCCAGGGACACAACAACAGCGACAGACTGAGCGGGGCTCGAACCTGCAACCTTCCGATTACGGGGCGAGCACTTAATTCCTGTGCCACCGTCGCCCCGAAAATGCCCCTTTTCGTCACAGCTGGACGAAAATGTTTTTTTTTCGACTGAAAATCCCAATGCAGCGTAACATTTGCGCAACAGGATGTGCGCTGGCGCTGCACTGTACCAGCACATTTCACTACTTCTAACATTCCTGTCGCACCCAATCCTAACATTTCCCGCCTTGCTATTTGGAATTTCCCCATCGCCTGGGCCCAAAACCAGCACATTCTCAGTCCAGACACATGGGGGACACACGCTTGGTCACTGTGAGGGGAACGTTAGAAGTAGGTTTTAAATAGCAAGAGGGTTATGGTTCAGATGTGGTGAAATGTGCTGGTTCGGTGCAGCGCCAGCAGACATCCCATCGTATCAGTTTTACGCTGCATTGGGATTTGGAGTCAGAAAAAAACAATTTTCGTCCAGCTGTGATGAAAAAGGGCCCTTTCAGTGTTGGGGTCTGACGCGGAGGGTCGCTGACCAAGCGTGTTTCCGATGTGTTGGGAGTGAGAATGTGTTGTTCATTAAGGGCAAATTATTTCATAGTATAATGTTAAAGAGTGAAAGGGTGAAACTGAAAACAGAAACCAAACTGTTAGGAACAGGCTGCTATGACAAACTATAGTTTTCATTTCAAAAGGAGTTACACGTTTAAAGATATCTTGTTGTACTCTGAACATCAATTCAAAACTGTCCAATAAATCGACAGGCCCACGTGGTATGGGAATGGTCTGCACACTGTCCTCCACATTTTCTCCAGCAGGAGGTTTTCCATCAATGTGTTTTCTAGCGTGGAGTAATAAAAACACATTTCCATCCATATTCCTTCCATCTCTGGGTGTTTGTACACATCCAGTGTAGGTACCAAATCGAGGCCCACTCCTCCGCTGAGATTGTACACCCCCTTCCTTTTCCCACAGTGTCTTTACGCCAGTTACATCAGATGAATGAGGTTTACGTCCAACATTTATACACATTTAAATAAGAATCTTATTTATTTTCTGTCATTTGAGGCTTTAAACAGTTGTAACAAACCGGTCTAATCTTTTGATTCTTTTGCATTAACTGAATGACATTTGTCGATAACGATAGTAATCTTCAGTTACTAAGTAGATTAAAACGGATACACACGTGCATATAAAAGTCAAAGCATTTTTCCCTTTTTCAGTCACATGAACCAAAATTCTAAACAAACGAAAAGATGTAGTAGATCTTAAATGAGCAGGTAGTGTGTTCCGGTCTATTGGAGCTAAAAAGACACGTTTTCTGACTCCTTTTTAAAATGAGGAACCACAAATGAAGTCTGTTGAGCTCTACGAATATAAAAATGAGACTGGAACGGAATTAACAAAGTGGTTAGATAAGAAGGGAAATCAAAACAGACACATTTATTTTATTATAAATAAACAACAACCAGTGAAGTTTCTGTCTGGCTTCAGCTGAAAGCCATGACAGACATGCATGTAAGTTTGAAGCAGCAAAGCCTCTGTGAAGCCACAACACACACAACATCGAGGTGGATGAGCTACAACAGCAGAAGACCCTACCGGGTGCCACTCATCTCCACTACAAATAGAACATGGATCCATCATGCCTTGTTACCATTGTGCAGGCTGCTGCGGGTGGTGGTGTAATGGTGTGGGGGATGTTTTCTTGGTACACTTTAGGCTCCTTAGTGCCAATTGGGCACGGTTTAAATGCCACGGGATACCTGAGCATTGTTTCTGACCATGTCCATCCCTTTATCACCACCATGTACCCATCCTCTGATGGCTACTTCCAGCAGGATAAGGCACCATGTCATAAAGCTCCAATCATTTCAAACTGGTCTCTTGAACATGACAATGAGTTAACTATACTACAACGGCCCCCACAGTCACCAGATCTCAACCCGATAAAGCATCTTTGGGATGCGGTGGAACGGGAGCTTCGTGCCCTGGATGTGCATCCCACACATCTCCATCAACTGCAAGATGCTATCCTGTAAATGTGGGCCAACATTTCTAAAGATGCTTTCAGCACCTTGCTGAATCAATGCTACGTAGAATTAAGGCAGTTCTGAGGGTGAAAGGGGGTCAAACACTGTATTAGTATGGTGTTCCTAATAATCCTTTAGGTGAGTGAATATCTTGACACTAATTTATACCATTCATTAAATAGAGTAGGTTTAATTGGTAATGGTAAGGTCTAATAAAGATATAATAATCTGGGTAACATATTCATTTAAACGAATTCAATATGGGGAAAAGAGAACTGAGACAGAAGGCAAGCTCACAATTTACCGGTCGATGTACGTTCCTACCCTCACCTATGGTCATGAACTTTGGGTAGTGACCGAAAGAACGAGATCGCGGATATAAGCGCCTGAAATGAGTTTTCTCAGCAGGGTGGCTGGGCTCTCCCTTAGAGATGGGGTGAGATGCTTGATCATCAGGGAGGGGCTCGGAGTAGACCCGCTGCTCATCCACATCGAGAGAAGCCAGTTGAGGTGGCTCGGGCATCCGGTCAGGATGCCTCCAGGACGCCTCCCTGGTGACGTTTTCCGGGCACGTCCAACTGGGAGGAGACCTAAAGGAAGAACCAGGACATGTTGGAGGGACTATGTCTCGGTGGCTGGTCAGGGAATGCCTTGGGATTCCCCCAGAAGAGCTGGCCCAAGTGGCTGGGGAGAGGGAAGCCTGAGCCTCTCGACTTAAGCTGTTGCCCCCGCAACCTGACTCCAGATATGCAGAAGAGAATGGATGGATGGATTGATTCAATACAAGGGTATAATATTAAATAGGGATTAAATACCATCATTGGGTCTTTGTTTATCTTTTTATTCAGTGGCACATAATTCAGTTTGAAAATGTACTAATACCAAAATATTTTCAAAATGTAGCCTGCTATACCATTAGTTATTAGGGCTGGTGGGTTATAATTAAATGTGATTGAGCTGAGAATCTGTAGGATGTCCTAAATAAACTAAAATATCATCTGCATAACAGGCTAAATTATGCTCCATTTCTCCCAGAGTTATGCCCTTAACATGTGGGTTCTGTCCCACCACTTGGGCTAAAGGTTCCAAATACTGGGTTCTTCCAAGGATGTAGCCAGAGTTTGAGCACAGTCCCTGCAGTGGTCTATAGCAGTGCAGTATTCAGTGTCAAGTGTCAGTGACACTGGTGGACCAAGAAAGCATTGAGTGGATGGAAGCATAAACACAAAAAGAAAGCTGAAATTGATGGAAAACATTCTTGCAATCAAACCAAAAAGGGAAAACTGACCAAAAGGGAGACCCTGCAGATATGTGGGACAAAACAAAGAAGACCATTTTCCCCAAAACATTAGTGTTTTATTTTTATATTATAACTTTTTTCATATAATTAATTTTTTTCACAAAAAGGATGCATCCTCCTTCCTCTGCTAAACATCTATAAGCAGTTTAAAAACAAATGCACAAATTATCTCTACTGTCTGTCTGACAACGATAAACTGTAAGCTAGTATAGTCTGGTGAGAATCTGCATCAAAGCTGTTTTGCATATCCTGTTTTGCTCATTAGCAAGGGATGCATGGCCAAAACAAAACTATTGTACTGTTGGCAGACCCACATGGCTCTCCTTAACCCCAGAAAGTAGTCTATGCATTTTTATTTGTTCCCTCTAGTTCAAAACAAAAAGGCGGGGTATGTTTCCAACAGAAAGGGTAATGTAAGGGCTATACATCTACAGTATGCAAGGGGGGATCAACCGCCTCTGAATACGAGCCCAACGGAGGGGTTTCTATTCAGTGGGATCAGTGGGAGCTTTGCCACAGCAAGTACACTGTAAAGCGTGGCTTGGCATTGGTGAGTACAATACATCTGGTGACAGCGCACACACCCACCGAGGGCTGAGCCTCCTGACAGGGAGGAGAATACGATAGGGTCAGGGGAAAACAAGGGGGGAAGGGGAACATAAATAAGAATGAAAAGGGAAATTAACTGAGTAAAAGGAATAGATTTGAGAATAACTGATAAAGGCTGAAAGGAATTAGATTTAAATAAATATCTTATCAAATGCAAGAAACCTTGGATTTGGCAAAGATGCTCAAGGCTTAGAGTTCACCTCAACACATTCTTTAAGTTGTGTTTAAGGAGCCCAACCTGTTGTCTCTATCACACAGTCAGTCACTGTAAGTGGTAAAGTTCGAGTCTAAATCTGTGGCTCTAGATGTGGGGTGGGGGGGTGTAACGGCTTCATTCCCAACTCATCCGAGGCACACGACACTTTGACCTGTGTGCAGCTCAACGACCCTAAAACCCAAACTCACGGTGACTTATCAACAGTGAGTGAGGGCAATACAATAGTTTGAATTAAACAACTCCTTGTTGATGCACGAGTCGATGTAGCATTGCTCTATATAAATAGATTTGCTGTCCATTTACAGTAAATTTCAAACATTTATGCAAGAAACATTCTATTACATAACACTATAACCCACTGTAAATAGGCTAAAATGTTCCGACTTTGAGTTTAGGTGCATGTACATACCTGCTTGCTTTCAGCATGTTACTCTCCACCAACAGACATAATTATCATAACTGGAGGAGGCAGGACCTTCATATCCAGGCATGAAATCAGGAGCAGTTAACCCTTTCTGAGCAACTTCAGAATACTGCATACAATGGATGCTACTGTATAGATATCAAACACAGATATCTATCCATCTATACATATGTATAGGCTAGTCTACTGGAGTCTCTCAGTCCTGCACAAATCAGATTAACATTGGTTTATCATTTGATGAAAAACAAATTTGCCAAAGGTCTACATCTAAAGCTGTGTGACATAATTAGCCAGAATCAGGAACAGGATCAACTCGTCCCAGGGAGATACATAACATTCTGAAAGACCGACTCGTGAAACAACACATCTTAACAAAATAACCCTAAAATAACACAGTTAAGGAAGGCAATGAGAATATTCTTTCACACACACACATGCAACTTAAACTTGTGTGTGAGCCTGTAAACCATCTTGAAACAATACAATTTTATGAAAGGTCATGTGAATGTTGTTTTAATACACACACACACATATATATATATATATATATATATATATATATATATATATATATATATATATATATATATATATGTATTTAGGGGGTAATTTGGCATTATACCGTTATTTGCATAGCCGTCTACGGTTGTTTGCATGTACAAAAGTAGCAGCTAGCTGTGGCATGCCTGCTGCAGCCAGGAGCATTTATGGCAGGAATATCACAATATTTCTCTTATGAAATGCAAAACTGTCATCAGGGTAAAGGTGTGTAAAATAGCATCTGCAATTTTTTTTACATTATAAAAAACATAACTTAAACAGCATCAAACTACTCTTGTCTTTGCTCCACACAAAGGTAGCCACTGACTCCAAGCTGATCTCCTAATTTAGTGATTAATTGAAAATTCCGAATTAACACTTCAGTGATGTCATCACGTGTGAGCAGCAAAGCACTGTTTCACCTGACACTATTTTTAAATGCAATGAAGAAACAAAAGGTAGTTGACCACAGTGATAAACTAGGTTTTAGAAGAATATTTGGGAGGAAAAATAATGCATGCTAATAATTACTATTTCTATTTTTAAAGAGGAAATATGAATAGGTTTATGAGAGGAATGACATTCAGAGCAGAGGGGCCAAATCACCTGCAGTTTTGCTTTTATGTCAATCCAGTGGAAGTATGTGAAAGCACATGCCTTAAATATAAAAGCCACGACTTCACATTAAAAACACCTTTAGTATACAAAAAGCTGTTAGAATAAAGTCCTGTGTTTTCCATTGCCCTGGAGTTCCCTCCATCCTGTCGGATCCTGAAAAATGACAATGTAATTTCTGCTCCATTTATTCCCCATGCCACATACCCGCCGACTCCCCACCCTTACATTCCCATGCTGGGCCAATATTATGCTTAAATCTCATGCTTCAATTGTCATGGATGAACTCTGGCACAATTGGATAGACAACGTAATTATATTGGCACCCTGTGTTCATGATGATCACCCTTTGAACAGGTGAAATGTTTACAGTGGAAGAAACCCAAACACCTCAATGCTCTCTTAGATCTTGGCCAAGAATGATAAACTTCTCCCTTCTGCCACATTTCCTCTTTAATATGAACATTAGTGAACATCATTGGCACGTTAGACACAAATAGCATCCAAATATGAGCACAGATTCTACACATTTACAGTTTTAGTAGCTAAAAACCAACCTTGATGGTTAGGAGAACTCTGATTGGTTGATTGCTGGAAGCTCGGATGAATGAGGTCAGGTTGTCTGTGATTAGATGATCGGTCCATATTTTCCTGCTGAGAGTAGAAGAACAAACAAAAAGGATAAAAATGTGAAGTTTTAGAAAACGATCTTAACATTTAATTAAATGTTTACTCGTTTAAAGTAGAAATAGCAAATGTGGAAAAGAGGCCAGCTTAAAACAGTTTTTTTCGTGCCTCTTTAACAACCTTCAAGCATTGTGCAGCTAAAAATAAATTGTGGATAAAAAAAACTATTAATAAAGTGGCTCTCTCCAAAAGCAACCATCCGGTTGTTTGTTATCACCGAACCGCTGCACTCTCTCACTTCCCTGGGTCGTGTATTCAGCAGCATAACACCACTGGTGTGAGAGGTTCTCCACTCAATAACATCAGAGAAGGAGAAACAGCCGGCTGCTACCACTTCAACATTATGACAAACTACCAGAGTCCCAAAAACGAAAATCACCATTTGACGTCACGGACAAGAAAAGTGGTTTGGACGTAGAAAACGGCGACTGGTGTTTAGCACTATATCGTTTCCTCTGGTAATGCAGGTTTCTGGTTCTGCCTGATGTGGCCCAAGATGATTCCCATTGGGACGGGTGGGTGTCCCTTCACCGTGGTTGCGTTTAAAATCTAGCTTGTTTACCAGAATTGATATTGTAGTTTTTACAACCTGCATATTAGAAAGACGTGTTTGTGATTTCTTGAAGATAAAAATGAGAATTGATAATGACTGTAAGCACTTTTCAGATTGAAAAGACTTTAACATGAAAAAGTCATCAGCATACCCATAAAACCCAGCAAAGAAACTAGAATACATTAGGCACCAATGGGTGAATATCAGATGAAAATAAGAACAGTAATATAACCAGGTTGTGTTTCTTTAAACTGTGTTGTACAGTTTATAACATTCAGTCCAATAAGATGTTTTAGCAAAAGAGCTTTTTCACAGCCATGGCTTGGATCTGTCTCTGGCACCCATGGTTATGGAAGATGTCAAATTATTCTGTGTGTGTGTGTGTGTGTGTGTGTGTGTGTGTGTGTGTGTTAGTGTGTGTGTGAGTGTGTGCATGCGTGCGTGCACTCAGGGATTTGTCAAGAATAGCAAGAGTGGGAACAGAAAGTTCTAGAGCGGACATGTGTTCACAAAAAAACATCTCTACTAACTGCGCCTTGCACATCAGCCCTCCTCTGATGCAGTTATAAAAGCAGCTGTGGTTACTTGTTCTGCCCCATTCAGAGCTGTCACAGACAACACAGGCAAGTTGGATTTTATTACAAAAGTTCTTTGAGCTTTTTTTTACTGCAAGACTACATCCATCCATCCATTTTCATCCGCTTATCCGGAGTCGGGTCGCGGGGGCAATAGCCTAAGGCGAGAGGCCCAGACTTCCCTCTCCCCAGCCACTTGGGCCAGCTCCTCCGGGGGAATCCCAAGGCGTTCCCTGGCCAGGTGAGAGACATAGTCCCTCCACCGTGTATTGGGTCTACCTTTAGGTCTCCTCCCGGTTGGACGTGCCCGGAAAACCTTACCAGGGAGGCGTCCAGGAGGCATCCTGACCAGATGCCCAAGCCACCTCAACTGGCTCCTCTCGATGTGGAGGAGCAGTGGGTCTACTCTGAGCCCTCCCGAATAACCGAGCTTCTCATCCTATCTCTTAGGGCACATATGTCAGAGTCAAGGCCCGCGGGCCAGATGCATGTGGCCCGCAAGATAAATGTCAAAAATATATTAAAACTGGCCCGCTGGCCGATTTTACCGCAAAGACTTCAACTCCCATGATGCTTTGCGGCGTCAGCGCGGAGCCGAAGCGCCCCCTCCTTTGTGTTTTTCCCAGTTTCTGCTGCCGGTGTCTGCAGCTCCGCTGTCTCGGACAAACTACACTCCTCTCACTCAGCGCCGAGTTCACTCATCTATTTGCCGACGTTGAAGCCTAGAAATGGAGATTTTAACTGCTCAGTAATGTGTTCACGAAAGTTTTCCAACCTATGTGAGCACCTGTTGTCATCTAATGTCATTATTATGATGAAGATGAACCAAACAACAGGAGTCTCCTCCTAAGCTCAGATCAACCCCATGATGCAGGTATCTGGCTGGAACAGGTGAGCATCACAGTAAACCAGTGGAACAAACTGAGCTTTAAATATTTTGGTTTTCTGCTCCAAAACATGAAAGTTAACAGGTGAGATGTTGCATTTTCATTTAAGATAAAATGATATTTTTATGTTGTTGTTGGCCCGTGAGAAAAGATTTAACCTACAGTAAACAGGAAGTGGAAAGGCTGCAGATAGATGAATAGAATAGAAAATCCCTTTTATGTTCCTCAGTGGGGAAAGCTAGACGTCACAGCAGCGATGACACTTATTACAGGAGAAAAAAAGAAGAATAAAAAATAAGAAAAATGAATAAACAAGAAAACATAAATCCTGAATAGATTTTAAAAATGCTGATTATACCACAAGTAATGAATACCACTGATGCCTTTTATTTAAAACTGACTTGCTCGTGTGTAATTTGGTTATTCCACATTCAGTGTTAATGCAGAAATATGTTTGTTTCCAAATTTAAAGGTTCAAAATTGCATTAATGTTGATAAAGAAAATGTGCAAATTTGCCGTCACTTTTTCAAAAATATTAAGTTTGGCCCTCGACTCCGTCCCAGAGTTTGATTTCGGCCCCGTGTGAGTTTGAGTTTGACACCCCTTTCTTAGGGAGAGCCCAGCCACTCTTAGGAGAAAACTCATTTCGGCCGCTTGTATCCGCGATCTCGTTCTTTTGGTCACTACCCAAAGTTCATGACCATAGGTGAGGGTAGGAGCGTAGACCGACCGGCAAATCGAGAGCTTCGCCTTCTGACTCAGCTGTCTCTTCACCACGACAGACCGGTACAATGCTTGCATCACTGCAGATGCAGCACCAATCCGCCTATCAATCTCACGATAGGTCTTGTTTTCCCTCACACGTGAACAAGACCCCAAGATACTTAAACTCCTCCACTTGGGGCAGGACCTCATCCCTGACCCGGAGAAGGCATTCTACCCTTTTCCAAATCCAGATCATGGTCTCAGATTTAGACTACTACTACAAGACTACATCCAAGTCTCTATAATAGAAGCCTTTTGCAACTAGAGTTGAGTTGCTTTCAGAGACACTGGGCCCCAGTGACCAGAGTCCATCAACAATTGAATTAAATATATTCGTTATTTTTATGTTTATAAGGAAGATAAATTAAGATGGTAAAAAGACAAAAGTGACTTCCTTTGGCAAACTGAAATGTGCACAGTCAGTAATTGCCGCCTAAGTTTTCATCTGGAACCACTGGTTTCTTTTTGGCCCTTGGCCAACATTGACAATGTTAGGTAATGATTCCATCACGTGACGTCGTATCTCCACTGCTTTGGCAAAAACACAAGAAAGCGAGTGGTATTAGCTCTTTTGTTTTCACGTTGCAGCAATTCACAGGTTGCAGCAACCCAATGCATGTGACTGTTTTTATATTAAAATGGCGTCCATCCATTGTCTTTCACTTATCCGGGGTCAGGTCGCAGGGGCAGCAGCCTAAGCAGCTCCTCCAAGAGCATCGCAAGGCGTTCCCGGGGCAGCTGAGGAACGTAGTCCCTCCAGCGTGTCCTGGGTCTTCCTTTAGGTGTGGAGACACAGCAGATCTACTCCGAGCCCCTCCTGCATGAATGAGCATCTCACCCCATCTATAAAGGGGGAGTTCAGCCACCCTGCAAAGAAAACTAATTGCAGCCGCTTGTATCCACAACCTCATTCTTTCGGTCACTACTCAAAGCTCGTGACCATAGCTGAGGGTAGGAACATAGACTGACCGGTATGTCAAGAGCTTCACCTTTCAACTCAGCTTTCTCTAGCTCTCTAATATCAAAATGCTTTTCAGAAAATGCAATGTCTAAAGTGATTCTTGCAAATGAAGACCTGAGATGGGCTAAGTTGTTACCATTTGCTTATGAATGGAAAAAGATTTAAATTAATTTTAATGTTCAGCAGCTTGTGATCACACCACTTCAATACTGGCACATTCACATCTGGGTTGGCCCAGTCTAGCTCTGGTAGGGTAATTGTGTTCACATCTGGGTAATCTGTGCATTTTCTGTGCTCAGCCAACGTTTTTTTTTCGGACCTGCTTTCTTGTGGCCAGCTTGGTGCTGAGCTGACCAAACACACCTACTACAGGCTGATTGACCAGCAGATGTTCCCACCTACCTACCTGAGGGAGCCTCTGGTTGGCATGTAGAATCAGCCAGCAGTGGCGGGCTGATCCAACAAAGACCGAACCGGGCCGACCCAGGTGTGAATGCGACATTAGAAGTTTGTCCTGGGCCACCATTACAACTCTCATCTTGAAATGTCATTAAACTTAATGATGCTTCAGGGTGGATTTTTTTTTAATTAAACTACAGGAAAATCATCTAGACAACAGTTTAAACTAGCTTAAGTGACTTCCAACAGGTTCCAACAGAGGCCATTTATACCACCATCTCATTTATAAACCACTTTATAATTTTTACTTTCATCCTAATTCAAACTAACGGTAATTATGGATTTGCTCCCAAAACACAATCATGGCCAAAAGCATTATTTTACATTTACGTGCAGGCGGCAAAAGGCCAGCCAAGGCTACATATAAAAAAATTTAATTTGAAAGGACAAATTGTAAAAATGTGTGACGCCTCTTGGCTGGTGACCAAAACTGGGAAATATTTGTGTCAACTTGCGATCAGCCAATCTAAAACTCAGAAATCAGATATTTTATTTAGTCCTGGTTCATGAATACACCATCACTAGGAGCTGATTCATTCTAGCAATAACTGATCTTCCTTGTAGTTGTTTTAGACGTGTATTTTCATAAGTAAAAATAATTTTTGTAAACAACATTAAATCCCATTGAAGGTAATTTCTTTTAAATGAAAAGCAGATTTCAGTGATGTTTATTTATTTGTAAGTCACTTTACTGACTCACTGTGAGAAAGAAGCTTCAGGATTTCATCCTGATGTCGTCACTTGTCAACAGAAAGGCTAAACTGAACAGAATGGTACTACAGGCCAACATTTGGTATCCTTAAGAAACGTATTGATACTGTAACCCCTAATTCACTAAGACCATCAAACAGATCCATAGCTGTGCCCACCAGCACAAACGCCCTCTACTCTGCACCAGCTAATCCAAACTCAGTCGTAACTCAGCATAGTTCTGTTTTTACAACATTTTACCTGTTACTGTAAAGGAAAATTCAAAGTTTTAACTTTTCTGGTTAACTGCTCTCACTCAAAAAAATCCTCCATGAAATGCAGTCCTTTTATCTCTTGTGTCATAGTGAACCTCGACAGTAACACACACCTTTAAGGATCCATCAACCGAACACTGACTGACTCCCACCCACTGAAACAGTAGTCCTACACTGTTTGGTTTGTAGGATGGTGCAGAATTAAGTTGATTTGAGGACAAGTGTATTAAGTCAGGACAGTTTGGTCATGATTTATCTTCAGTGAGCAAACATAGTAAAGCTCTTGTACACCAGATGCTGATTTTGCACGAGTTTGGTTGGTTGTCTGTAAATTTAAAGTGTTCATTGCTTTAACTGACTAGTTTAACGATATAGGTTGACTTGAACCTATAGGTGCAGGCTAAAATACAAATACCAAATCAGGTAACATGTTTTAGAAATGAACCAAGAGGGAAAAAAGTTTCTCTGCGTTTAACCTTTGCTCTTGCATTTAATGCCCTTCTTCTCAGTCACACTCACACTCTTACAGATAGAGATAAAAGTGCAGGCTCACTAGCATAAACGTCATACTAAATCTCTGGGAAAAAAAGAGGTCAAAATGGGACCAAAGGGTAAGCCAAGTTTTGACAAGGGGCTTGTAATGGCCGTTTTATATAGATGAAGTTGAAAGGAGCTCTAAACAGGAGCCAAAAGGCTGAAGGTTCAGCATTTAAAAGGGGTCTGGGGAAGGTCAGGGACTAGGTTAAGTCCTGAGAGCAGAGCAGACACAAGAAGAAAAGAAAAACAAGTGAGACGCTTTCAAAGTTACGCCTTCAGAAGAGGTCAGTCTTAGGTTGAATGTTATGTTTGAACATGGCTCAATTCTTAAATTACTGAGGGGCTTTGAGCCAACAAGGACCAGCTGAATTTGATCCACAACACTTTACAAGCTTCATTTTTATGCCGCTTCAGTATGAGGAACACCATCTTGTACTGGTGCACTGGTTGAAGTTGTGTAAGAAACTATATACTTCATCAGTTTTAGAGTCAATGGGAATATCACCATCTAGAAAAGAAATTCTGAGAGAACCTAGAGAAAAATTAAAAAACAAAGACAAATACAAGAAAGACTAAAGCAGACCAATACAGTCACCGACCACTCTATTAGGTACACCTTGCTGCTGCTAGGTTGGACTGGCTTTTACCTTCAGAACTGCCTCAAGACTTCACATCATTGATTAACAGGTTTTGGTCCGTATTGAATTTGCATCGTAGAGTTGACAGCTGCACACCCATGAATCTCCTGTTCCACCACATCCCAAAGGTTCTGGGGCCTCATTTATCAAGCTTGCTTACGCACAAAACGGGGTCGGAAAACTGCGTAAGCAACTTTCCACTCAAACTTTGGGATTTATGAAAGAAAACTTAGTGGAAAAGTGTGCACAACTTTAAGTAGACTATGGACCTGGCTTACGCACATTTTGGACATGGAGAGCACCTGCAGTGCTGCTGCTGAGAAGATAAAATTATGAAATCCTGCAGCATTATCACTTGTACTGCTTCGTTTTCACACAGAACAAGACCCCCCACGCGCGCACACACACACACACACACACACACACACACACACACACACACACACACACACACACACACACACACACACACACACACACACACACACACACACAGCCTGAAGCGCAGAATACGGAATGCAGAATGTCAGCAGGGGGACAGATTGAGACAGAATGTCATGCGTCTGTGACCCGATTGATCATGCGCCCTGGCTACTTGTACAAGGGAGATCTCTGTTTGGCTGACTGGTTAGCGTACGTGACATTCACCTGGGAGTCTGGGGATCGAATCCCAACTGAGGCATTTTTTTATATCCGCCACAGATCTCTCTGAAGAATTCACAACATTGATGGCTTCAGCAACGCTGTGCCACTCCGTGGATTTTCTCTTATTTGTTTTGCAAAAGCACTTCCTTTCATTTCTCCACCTCACCCACAAATACCTCAATTTCTGCTTCTGTGAAATTGCGCTTCCTTAATTTGCCTTGATCTATGGTCGCCATCGTCATTGGCAGAGCAATGCAACAGCCGGCTTATGTGAATGCATGAGATCCACAAGGCACTTTGCATTGACTATTTATGGCAGTAAGTGGGCGGGGTGAGGGCGGATGTGACTAAAATGCAGCTGAGAAACATTCTCGTTAGTCTCTGATTTATGAAGCGGAGATTGCGTGCAGCTGTGCGTACTCCATGTTTGATAGATCACAAATGAAATTGTGATAGATCACAAACCTACTTGGCGTAAGTACTTTTTTTTTTTTGCTGAGCTTAAGTACGGTTTTAGTAAGGATTCTACGCAATGTCTGATAAATTAGACCCCTGGACTGGACTGAGATCTGGTGACTGTGGAGGCCGTTGAGGGTGCAGTAAACTCGTTGTCATGCTTTAATAAAACCAGTTTGAAAGTACGTGAACCTGGTACTAAGAAGGCCAAAGTGTGCAATTAAAACCTCCCATGAAACTTTCCACTACCACTCCCAGCGGCCTGAGGCACTGATACCAGCCAGGATGGCTCCATGCTTTCGTGTTGGGGACACCAAATTGACCCACCCGTGTAAATGTTGCAGCTGAAATACAGACTCATCAGAACTGGAACGATTTGTTTTCCAGTCTCTTCTTTGTCTGGCTATTCTTTCTGCTCCAGTAGCAGTCGGTGTGATTACGTCATCAACACAAACAACAAGGATATTAGTGCCTTTCAGAGGAAACCAAACAATTCTTTATTATTATTTTTTTCTGTGTCCTGTCTGGCTGTAGCCTAGTGAACTAGACCAAATTCTTGCTTTGCAAAGTTTGGTCTAGACACGCTCCATTGGAGCCTCCGCAGCTCCTACCAGGACTCTGGCTAGCCAATCACAGCTCTCTAGAGGGGTTTCAAACACATAAAGAGCTGTGATTGGTCCATAATGGTGGGCCGCTTTGTGGGCCAATCAGGGCACTCTATATGCCTGGTGGGTGGGATGATGCAACAGAGTGAAACAAGAGTATGTCACATTCATTGTCCAGTGGAATGCAGAGATCATTTGAAAGACAACGGTAGAACCTGCCCCACAACCGAGAGCCATCAATGGAGCATGGCCAGACTAAATAATACATTTAGAAAAAATGCTGGAAGTGCTGCAGGGGTGTGAGAAATCTTATCTGGTGCTCTCACTGGTGCTCTTCAGCCAAGGGATCCACATAAATGTTGGCAAAAGGAGATCTGAGGCACTCAGGAGATACAAAAATAAAAAGCCTTTATTAGTACATGGCTTAAATTGTTAAAAACATCAATGTCAACGCGTTTCAGCCCACAGGGCCTTCGTCAGGGCTCAAAATGTTTGTATGCTCACTCACCCCCATGTTAAAAAGGCCAATCAATGACACCTGCCGAAGCTGGGCAGGTAGACTGCATTCTGATTGGATGACCAGTACAACACAAAAACTTTTTACATCTAAACAATCCTATTGTAAGGATGAATACTTACAAATATGAAATTTCACTTATAGAATTTGAGAAAAAATTATAAATATGGTACACAATTTTTTTCTCAAATTCTGTAAGTGAAGAACAGTCTGCTTCTAGACCTGCAGAAAAGGGACACACAACACAGGAGCAAGCTATCACTGCGTCAACTTGATGAAGAAATATATAATCAACATTGTTTTACTGAGCAATCACACGATAATAAATCACAGTGCATTTAGTGCCAACCACAGCCTTAAGACATGTGTTGAACGTGCCCAGGTCCATATTTGTGAGAGCACCATGTGAGCACCTGTGTGTGTACCCGCTCTTGTTTATGTAAGGTTACTCTATGTGTGAGGGGCCACAGATCTGCCCCCAAAGATGTGTAGGAGATGGAGGGAGCTCCAAGTCCCAGAGATCCCGGAGCTGCCCCAGGGCACAGGGACCCCAGGGAGACTGCGACCAGGAAAGCCCCTGCCCCCCTTGAGAGGGACAGATGATTGCCCCGGGGGGCCACAACTAGGAGCCGGCAGAGTCCCGGGAGATATCAGCGGCAAGCCCACAGGCCCGCCCGCAGTCTCCCACCCCCTAGCCGGCCGAGCCCGGGGCCCAGCGACCCAGGACCCAGATCCCACCAGGCAGCCGCCGGGATTGATCAGGCAGATGCCAAAAATCTTAAACCCCCTGATCCGGGAGCCACGAACACTCAGGCAGACCAAGGCAACGCACTCCACACCTAGTGTGGCAGGGGGAGGGGAGATGAACATAAAGAGCATCAAAAGAAGTCCCATGAGAAGTGAGGAGTCAAAGGCCCCACCTGACATATACAGTCATACACAGACAGTCACACACTCCCTCCCTCATGCTCACACACACATTCAACCAAAGACTTACAAAAATACACGCTGGACACCCACTCTTGCATGAAACCAAACAATTCTGAAGTTTTGATGACAAAAAAAATCTTCAAATGTTTTGACAAGGAAACAGAAATTATGTCCATCACCATTGCAGATGATTAGATCTGACAAATCAACTACAAATTAATGATCTATTCTCACTAACCTCCCTAAATGACAGCACATATTTTGCAGCTTGTTTATCCATATGCAAACACACACAACTTGCTGTCTTCAAGTGCAAGAATAGGTGACTTTCAGCCGTAAAACAGCACACTACTGTTGTGCACAGAATCACCATTTATTTAGCAGTCTTGATTATGCAACTCAAAATAGATTTAAATAGTTTAAAATTCTTCCAGTTTAGAACATCTACACTTGAATCATCTTTACATGGCAGCTGCAGTTTCATCCGAGAAATAATAACTTCCTTAAATTGGGAATTTCTCGGTGAATGACCTTTTTCATTCAGCAAGTCAAGGTACATCAGTAATTGCTGAACAGTCAGTAAACAGCATGCCGAGTGTTTCTGTGCATTTATCTCACAATGTTGACATCCATATACATTTGCTCCAGCGACCACCCAACTTTTAACTTTAATCAGGAAGCTAAACTTGATCTCAAGTTTTAAAAGCCTTTTGATTCCCCAGGAACATAATCTCGCCTGACAAGATAATTGTTGTGATCTAAGGACTTGGTGCTTCAGAGAAAAGGAACAGAGGCGCTAAAGACAGAGTTTACCTAACTATGCTGTCATATTTAATCTGAGCCCTCTTGGTGAGGAAAGGGTTTTTGTATGAATCTAAGCTTGTTTGGAGGTCAGTAGCTCATCTTCTAATTACCAGGAGTTTAATATAAACTCTGACTATGAATGCCTAAATGTTCTCCTTGTTTTAGCCATCTGGTTGGTCATTAGAAATGGCAACACTCACACTGTCTCATTTGTCTCCCTTCTGGAACATTTACCTAGGTTCAGGCTGGAAAATCCATTAGCCAACCCCGTTCTCTAACAAATATGCACAGGATAACATAAAAATACAACGTGACGAAGGAAAATCCGTGGTTTCTATATTTTAAGGTTCAGAGATAAAGACCGCACTCCCCTTATCTCATTAAGCCAACTCTCTAACCTACGGCGTTAAGTTCAAAGGGCACAGATGAAGCATTGACCCAAATGAGATGCAGATGACAGACTGGTTTCTAACTGGATCTTTACCACGGTCTACAGTCCAAATGAGTGCAGTAGATATGAAGTGATGAACGTCACCAACGTTTAAATAGAGTTTGTGTTTTAAAAGCTGTGAAATATTATTTTTCCTCTCAGAATCGAAGAACAAGATCTCCAGCTAAAGACTCAAACGTCACTAGCCACGTTTACATGCGCATATTTAATCGGATTGAATGCCCATTCAGATTGAAAATTCTGCATGTAAACATGTCAATCAGAATATTCTGATCCGATTCGGCCCGATCGGATTGAAATTTCAATCCGATTGAGAGAGGTGGTTTATTCCGTTCTTCATTCCGATTGACGTGCATGTGCACAGCCATTCGGATTGTTGGGGTAAAACAATGCCCACTGCGCATGTGTGCAACAGCCAGCGGGCCTCTCCGCTGTCATTTGGACTGCCTGACTTCAAAAATGACGGTGTAATTAACAAGCGGCGGCTTTTAAATCCGACAACAAGCCGTCCCGTTTCAGTAATATTTAATTCAGAACTTGCATTTTGTGGAAGTAAAATAAAAATCTGATTATTGCACAAATCATTCGACAAAGATGTTCAAATCTTTACTGGAAATACGCAGGTTTATCGTGGGGGTTGCAGCGCACGGATCCCCGTTTCTGTCAGCTTTGAACACAGCAGCTTCTGCAGCAGGTGATGGAGACACGCTTGTAAAGAACACAGGATAATCTGGGTTTTACAGACCTGATTGGAGGCTGATGTTGGGTAGGAAAACGTCCTCGGTTAAATACTCTGGACGACAGTAAAGTCCGTGTTCGTTAAAAGCACGTAAACGCAGATGACCTGAGATGCGGTTCGTTAATGATGAACACATGCTTCTAAACTTTCTGAACATCTTCTGTTATTTTGTTTGAACAGATTTTTCTCAACAGTTTCAGCTGATCGTCACATGTTATTAATAATAAGCCACAACAGAGCTCAGTAATAAAACATGAGGCTAACCCCCCCCACCCCCCACCCCCGCTCTGTGCCGCAGCGCAACAGCTGTCAATTCAGACCTGCGGACCAGCTGATCAAGAGGCAGACATAACCCTCCCTTATTTTAATCAACAATAAAATGCAGCAAAGCATATATCTGCAGTTATTCACTGAAGAAAACGTAACTTCTATGAGCTAAATAAAAATATTAAATTGAATAAATGGATCAGGAAAGCAGGAAGAATAGTTATTTCTGTTTTTACATTTTTCTTTTCGTTTCATGGCGTTTGTTTACAATTTTTCTTTCGTGAAAGGCAACTCTGCGCATGCTCAACCTATTTAATCGGATTAAATGCTTGGTGCATATGTACGCACGGCATGATCGGATCATTTCAGTTCGTGTCCATGTGAACAGAGATTCGGAAATTCCGATCAACCAAGATTTCAATCGGATTGAGGAAATTAGGCACATGAAAACGCAGCTACTGACTCAACAAGTCACTGACTTGATGCAATCTGCTGGGTTTCCTTACATATGAAGTTTTTAACCAATTAGAATAATCAACCACATGTTTCCATTGTATATCCCCTACAGTGTTCCCTTTACATATTACCTCTTGGGCCTGCAGTGTTTCCGAAAGAAAACATATCCATCCATTGTTACGCTGATGACACACAGATTTACTTTCAAGTGAAACAAAATGACTCTTCTGTGGGAAGATGTTCGTTGTGTAAATCAACTTCCGTAAATTAACTGAAGGCAAAACTATGGTTCCTGCAGTGGTGCTCATCTCTGCGAATAAGAACATTTTTTGTTATTTACAGTATCTAGGTAAAAAGAGTCTAACAACGAAAAGTAAGAAAAAATGTAAATCGGAGAAAATGTGGGCATCAGGGTTTAGAATGGCTTGGAGATTTAAATTGCTAACAGATCTAATTCAACAAGTCACCAAGTTTAGCTTTGCAGACCTATTAGCTATTAAATGTTGTGAGTATTTGATCACAATAAATACTAAAAATTCAAAAAGAAGAAGAAACACATAATTAAACCTTTACCTGATAGTTTGGGTGATGCAAGAAATAATCTGGGCAACCTGCCACAGCCATGGTGTGTGTTTCTCTGATGCTTCAGGTCAATCTTCAGGTTGGATCAGTTTGGTCAGAAAACAGACCGAGTAAAACCTAAAGGGGAGAATAAGGTAACTAAAGTTAGTGAAAAGTAGAAAAAATGGAGACATGAAATTTAACTGGACACGCTAAAGGCAGAGGTGATTGAACTTTTTAGTCATTATTTGAATAAAACTAAGAGTTTGTTTGTTTGTTTGTTTTTAAAAAAATGGAATAGTTGATTTAAAAACCATTTACAGCTGAGATTCTTCCCATAACTGTCTACGTTGGAAATTAAGACAAAATGTTTGATTGAAAACTGACATCCTTACGTCCATCTGTGGTTCAAATAACCATAAACCAGGAGAAGTTCAGTGCACTTAACCTACCTAAAGTGGCTACCCTACTAACCTCTTGGCATTGCCGCTATGAAACAAACACCTGTAAACACTCAACTAAAAATACCCTGCAGGCATATCTCCAGGCCTGAAGTTAGACCCTGGGGAATTTTTAGAGCCAAGCAGCTCAGGTTCAGAACTGTAACGGCCTTTTATACAACAGTTCATGACCCTGAGCTTGTATTTAAAAACATGAACTGCCGTTTCATAAGCAGCTAATATTATCTCATGTTTGTGTTAGCGGTCGTCAGTAGGTTGCCCTTGTGGTCCTGCAGTGTTTATATTCAGTGTGTGTATTTCTGCCTCGGCATGGATGTACACGTCTAACTGCTAATGAATGTGTAGTTGTAAATGTGTTGTGAAATAAAGATTGTTTGAATAAAATGGGTTAGAGTGCACACAGCTCACTTCTTTAAAGCTTGTCATTATTAGTCAAGCAGGAAACTGGGCTAGTGCTGTGGAATTCAGTCACGGCCAAATGTTTCAAAATAACAAGTGTTGGTTTTCACAAAGCTTCAGTATTTTTAAACCTCTGTCAGATGTTTCGGTGGTGACCTGAAGTGTGATTAAAAGATTTAGCTTAGTTTGACGCATTGATCCTTCCTTTTCGAGACCTCTGCAGTTCATCCAGACATGATATCTGTGAAATTCAATGAAGGATAGCAGCCCACTCTTCCATACCCACTGCGTGCAGTTTGTCAGAATGTGTGGGGTTTTGTTGGTCCACACACTTATTTCGGATTGTTCTTGAGTTCTCAATGATCGCTCTTGATAGCTTTCTCACTCTACCTCTCTTAGTCCTGAACCATTGAGCCAAGTGCAGTGTTGGTGAAAACGTTTGAGCCACGCCTGCCAAACTGGCCAACGATGTAATGTCTCAAGCAGAACATTTTTAAACTACGCAGGACAAACTACACAGGACAATGTCCTCGCAGGCTTCAGATTTGTATCTGGGTTTCGTAGTGACCTCTGACCTTTGCAACCTTTGCATGCTATACATATTTTTATTGTGACAAAGAAATGTTGAAATCATTTGAAAAAAAGAAACATCAATTTTGTGCAAAATGCAAAACATTTTCTACCAACAGAATATTTTCTGCTCAGGAAAATAAACCAACAGAATTTATCAGAAAATGATGAGTCCATCATATAATTATTAGGAATGAAACACCAGAAATGTCAGAAAACAAATGAAAAAAGTTCTAAATATTGTAATGCCTATGTTCCTGTTCCTTTAAAAGATGTGTTGGTTGAGGAAAGTCAAACTCAGAGGTGCGAGTTTATCTCAGCTGTTTGTTGGACTGCTCTATGGACTATGTTACGGTTGCCAGTCTGGCCAGGGAAGAGCAGGAGCCAGGATCACCCAGCTCTGGTGAAACAGCCTGACACCGCCCCTCCTCCTCCTCTCTCCCGGGCTGCTGAGGAGCACAGCTGAGCTGCATCTTCCTTGATTGCCAACACCTGCATAAAAAGGCTGTGCCTTCAGCAGTCTGGGAGGCATCAGTGCAGGGGTTCCGCTGTCCTCCCGGTTTTTGTTTGTTTTCAACCCCCTTTGTTTAGATTTGTTTGAATTTTAAACTGTGGTAGTTTTTATCTCTAAGTAAGTTTTGGATGATCCAGTGGGATCTTTTTTGCAGTTTGGTTTTAAGGTTAACTTTGTGACAATTTTACTGACCTCAGTTTTAAACACCTTCATTGTGGTAAAGCTTTTTAAAATACGTTTTTACCAGGTGTTTTAGTCAGTGTATTGTTTTGGAACTTTGATCAACTTTGGGATTTTAAAACACCTTCTGTTCGGTTAAGCTTTTAACAAAGTTCTAATCAGGTGTTTTTATAGTTGATAATTTGTTGTGATGTTAACCTTTTAGAGGGATCTGTTTGCATGTTTTAGAACATTTTTATAGCCATAAAACTCTTAATATCCACTGTCCAGTCTTATGTTGCCCCCATTCTTCACTTTTTAACAACACGTCGGGGACGTAACAGACTACCTTCAGGAGTTTAGTGACTTTTTATCCTCCACTGTGAAGCTGTCCAGACTGGTGATTGTTGATGATTTTAACATTCACATTGATGATCCCTCTGATCACTTTGCCATGAATTTCTCCAGCCTTATGGACTCATTCATAGGCTGTCCCCTTCTCTGCCAGTCTTTAAGAATCACCTAAAAACACACCTCCTCCGCTTGGCGTTTCCAGAACATGTTTGATTATGGCCCTCTATTAGGTTGAATCCATTCCACAGTTTTCATTGGTACACTCAATCCATCCACTCAATCCAATTGTGTCTCACACATTTGTATTTTACCGGAATGTTTCATCTATCTTGTAATTTCCATTTTGTATTTTGTAATTTGTATTTTGTAATTTGAATTTCTTTTATTGTTGATTTATACAGTATAATTACTTACAACTGTACCATGTTCAGCGCTTTGGGCTTCCTGACAGGGTTGCGGAAGGCGCTTTATAAATAAAGCTTTGATTGATTGATTGATTCAGCTTTACTCAGCATGTTTCTGGCCCCACACACACCAGGGGGCACACTCTGGACCTTGTTTTTACCCTGGGACTAAATGCTGACAGTGTTTGTCCTGAGGATGTTTATATTTCAGATCACCATTGCATTTTCTTTAACTTTTCAGTTTCTGCATCCCCACCTCCTGCTCGCTGTATGGTTAGTTCTCGTTTTCTTAATGAGAGCACAGCTAGCAATTTTTCTGCTGCCTTTGATCCAACCTGTTCTTCTGATAACGACCCAGATTCCTTAACTTCTCAGTTTAACGAGCACTGCCTCTCCATTCTGGACAACATCTGTCCTGTCAGAACCAGATCAGTTCCTGCAGTGAACCCTACTCCCTGGTTTAATGACAGCCTTCGCAGCCTGAAGCGCCAATGCAGAAAATTTGAGCGTTTGTGGAAGAAAACCCATCTCCACGTCCATCTGATGCACTTAAAGGATCTTCTGACATCCTTTAACTCTGCAGTCAGATACGCTAGGGTTTCCTATTTCTCCAACCTGGTGTCCCAGAGCAAAGGGAACCACAAGGTGCTGTTTAACACCATCAGCAGCAACGTCTCTCCTGCCTCTCCTACAGCCTTCATCCACTCTGTTGCAGACTGTGACAACTTTCTGTCTTTCTTTGTGGAAAAAGTCAATAAGGTTAGATCTAGCATCTCTCCTTCAGCCTTATCGGTGCCTCTCCCGACTCCAACCAGGCCCCTCATCCTAGATAGCTTTGCTCCTGTTTCTTTGCCTGAGTTAACCAAACTAGTTAACTCTAAGAATACCTCTGCATGCCCCCTCGAAATCTTACCCTCATCTTTGTTTAAAAGTGCTTTTCAGTCCATCGGTCCCAGCGTGCTCTCTATAATTAATGCTTCTCTGGTTTCTGGTCAGGTCCCTGTTTACTTTAAGAACGCTGTAATCCACCCGCTTCTTAAAAAAAACGAGTATTAATGCCTCGCGCTATAGCAGCTTCAGACCCATCTCTAAACTTCTGTTCATCTCCAAGATCTTGGAAAAGGTTGTGGCTAAACAACTCACAGCTGCTCTTGATGAACATAACATCTATGATAGCTTCCAATCAGGTTTTTGTAGAGCTCATTCTACTTAAACAGCTCTTCTTAGGGTCTCTAATGACTTTCTGACTCACAGTGATGCAGGGGACTGTTCTGTTCTGGTCCTGCTGGACCTGACTGCAGCCTTTGACACTGTTGCCCATCACCTGCCACTGGAGAGGCTGAGAGACTGGGTAGGCCTATCAGGAACTGCTCTGGAATGGTTCTCCTCTTATCTTTCTGAACGCTCCTTTTCAGTGGCCGTCTCCAAGTTTAGGTCCTCCACCACCTCCCTTACCCATGGTGTCCCACAAGGTTCTGGCCTGGGGCCTCTGCTCTTCCTCCTCTATTTGCTTCGTCTTCAGCACATCCTGAGCTCCTTCAAAGGAATCTCCTACCATCTTTATGCAGTTGACATCCAACTGTACATCTCCTTTAAGCCCCATGAGATGTCTAAGCTGCAGCTGTTACACACCTGCTTAGACTATCAAAACCTGGATGGCTGGGAGCTTTCTACAGCTGAATGAAGATAAGACTGAGATCCTCATCTGTGCCCCAGACAAGCTGGTTCCCAAAGTCAGAGACTCTCGGTCAGCTTGCTTCTCACACCAAACCTTCCGTCAGGAATCTTGGCGTGACCTTTGACCCAGCTCTCACCCTGGATTCTCATGTCAGCTATCTTGTTTGCTCTTCCTTCTTCCATCTCAGGAACATTGTTAAGCTGAGTTCCATTCTGTCTCGCTCTGAACTTGAAACTGTTCTCCACACCTTCATCTCCTCACGCTTAGACTACTGTAACTCTCTTTTCACGTGTCGGAGCAAAACCTCCCTGAACCGTCTACAGGTGGATTAGAATGCCTTTCCTCGGCTTCTGGCCAAGTCCTCCAAACACATCCACATCACCCCGCTTCTCCTCCAGCTTCACTGGCTGCCAGTCAACTTCACTGTTCATTTCAAGATCCTGGTTCTGGTCTATAGGGCCTTACATGGACAAGCACCATCTTACATTGGTGATCTTCTTAGTCCCTACACCCCCAGCAGGTCCCTGAGGTCCAGGGATCAAAGCCTACTGGTTGTGCAACACACTAGGCTTAAGACCAAAGGTGACCGATCATTTGCTGCTGTGGCCCCCAGACTCTGGAACTCTCTCCTCCTGAGCCTGAGATCAGTGGACTCAGTGGTCTCCTTTAAAAAGCAGCTGAAAACTCACTTGTTCAAGCTGGCTTTTGTATGACCTTCTTCACCACTCTCTCTTCAGTCTGCTCTCCCCACCTATTCCACCTTCCTCAGGATCCACTGATTTCCCTCTTTCCTATTCACTCTCTCTCTTTCTTAACATTTTTTCATGACTATTGTCTATTTTTTGCTCATTTAAATTTTTTTTTTACCATTTTCTAAATTATTTTTTATATTTTTACATTTTTTGTTTTTGTGAAACGCCTTGTGGTTTTTATCTTGAGGCGCTATAGAAATGATATTTTTTTCTTCTTCTAATAAACAACTACTAAGGGCAAAATTATCTTAAGCTATCTCGCTTTGTACTGCAGCTGCTGAAAACTTTTGGTGCACACATCAATTAAAATGCTCAGAAGCGCTGCTGCAGGCAGCTGCAGGGACCAGAGATGGTCTCAGATTAATTTTTAAAAATGGCCGTGTATCAGTCAGGGCTAACTGTCAGACAGCCTACACGTCTGTAATGTCTGACGGTCCCATGTGTTTTAGCCAACAATGCTTTTGTGATGCTAAGAGACTTTGAAGTGGAAGAACTGGGATTTTTTTTAATGGCACAAAGGTACAAAATGCACTAATAAAGAAACTCTTCTTCCTATTTGAAATGGTGCCTGAAAAACTATTTTACTGCCAAGTTTGTTGCATTACAATTAATCACTCATGAAATCATGGTTAATATTGTTCAGCACGTATAAAGAAAATGAAAAAGCAAGGGGAAATAAAAGTCTTGGGGAAATATGGTTTAAAAGTGTTGTTTGAACCTAAACATTTTACCTTTCTGTAGACTGTGCTAATATGAAATGGTAGAAGAAGGAATAATTACTGCTTATTTGCTGGAAGTTGTCTGAGGTTAAGCTATGCAATTTCATACATCCCAAAGTTTTATTATGTTTATGTTTATGTATTTAGCAGACGCTTTTGTCCAAAGCGACTTACAAGTGATAATCGGCATGTTGCCCTTGAGGCTAACAACAACAATAACAACAACAACTTGACATCAATCATGGAGAGGGGGGAACAAGGAGTGGACAGTAGAGAAGGGGGACGGGTGTAGGCAAGGTGCTAGTTAAGAAGATGCTCTCTCAAGAGCAGGGTCTTCAGGAGTTTCTTGAAAATTGAAAAGGAAGCCGCTGTTCTGGTAGTGCTTGGTAAGTCATCCCACATTTGTAGAACGATGCATGAGAAGAGTCTGAATTGTCCTGAGCGTGGTGTAGGCACTGCTAGCCGACGATCCTGTGATGACCGGAGCAGCCGGGCCGAGACGTAAGCCTTTGCAAGAGGATTCAAGTAGATGGGAGCCGTACCATCTCGGACTTTGTATGCTAGTGTTAGCAATTTGAATTTGACACATGCTGCTAGCGGTAGCCAGTGGAGCTCAATGAACAGAGGGGTGACGAGTGCTCTTTTTGGCCGATTGAAGACCAGACGCGTCACTGCGTTCTGGACCATTTGAAGAGGTCTCACAGTACAGCCTGGACGACCAGTTAGAAGGGCATTGCAGTAATAGAGGCGGGAGATGACAGTAGATTGCACCAGGAGCTGGGTGGCATGTTGTGTTAGGTATGGTCTGATCTTTCTTATGTTATACAGCACAAAGCGGCATGAACGAGCAACAGAGGCAACATGATCATTAAAGGTCAGGTGTTCATCAATCACAACACCCAGATTTCGAACTGCCTTTGAAGGAACCAAAGATAGGAAGTCATTTTGGATTAAGATATTGTGCTGTATGGATGGTTTTGCTGGGATGACAAGTAGATCAGTTTTAGAGAGGTTGGGTTGGAGATGGTGGGATTTAATCCATTTTGATATGTCAGAGAGACAGTTTGATATTCGTGCAGAGACAGTGTGGTCGTTCGGTGGAAAGGACAGATAGAGCTGGGTGTCGTCTGCATAGCAGTGGTAGGAGAATCCATGTGATCGAATGATCTCACCCAGTGAGGTGGTGTATATGGCAAAGAGAAGAGGTCCTAGTGCAGAGCCCTGTGGGACTCCTGCAGCAAGATGGTGCATGGCAGAGGATTGTCCAAGCCAAGATACACTGAATGATCATCCTGTGAGGTACGATTCAAACCAGGCGTGTGCTTTCTCTGTGATGCCCATGCTAGAGAGTGTGGACAAAAGGAAGTCATGGTTGACCGTGTCAAATGCTGCCGATAAGTCGAGCAGGATAAGCACTGAGGATTAGCCTGTCACTCTAGCTTCTTTTAAGGATTCTGTCACTGCTAACAGAGCAGTTTCAGTGGAGTGGCCCCGTTGTGAACCCAGATTGGTAAGGGTCAAGCAGACAGTTATGTGAGAGGTATTCTGTGGTCTGCTTGAAAGCCTCCCTTTCAATGATTTTGGACAGAAAAGAGAGGAGAGAGACAGGTCGGTAATTCTCCGCATGACTTGGGAGGAAGAGATGGGGTTTTTTAGCAGCGGTTTAACCTGAGCATGCTTGAGAGAGGTGAGAAATGTACCGGATGTCAGTGAAGCGTTGATCACATGTGTGACTGCTGCGGCTACTGTAGGAGCAATAGCTTGGAGCAGCTTAGTCGGGATGGGGTCCAGTGGGCATGTAGTAGGGCGGCTGCACGTGAGAAGCTTGGACACACAGTTCTCAGTGAGAGGGGAAAAAGAGGAAAATGAAGCAGTAGGGCCTGAGATGGTTGGGCTAGAAGGAGTTTGTGGTAGCGAATGTTCAGGAGTGGCCAGTTGAGTAAACTGTTTGGTTATAGCTGCTACTTTGTCAGTGAAGAATGAGGCAAAGGTGTCAGCTGATAGATTGTTGGTAGGAGGTGGAGACGGATGGTTGAGCAGAGTTTTGAATATTAGACAACAGCAGTTTAAGAGTCGATCTACTATAATGTGTTTAATTGACATATAATGAGATGCAGAAATATGACATAAATTAAACCATAAACAAAACAAGAACCCCCTAGTGGCTGGTTGCAGTATAAACAAATCTACATAAACAATCGAGACACGTGCTTGTAAAAATAAATAAACAACGAAATGTCAGAAAAAGGTTTACAAGGAGCAGACGTTTGTTGACACACTTAGTTCTTACCATGCTAATATTTCCTGTTGTAATTAGTGTTAGGATGCTTTTGAAAAGCACATATTCTGGTTCTAGTTTAACATTACATTGGCCCTAAATGCAATACAAACATCTGTGCTGCAGAAAAAGAAAGGCACAGTTCATATTTATTTATTTATTTAGTTTTATGATTCACGCACCAAGACACTAAACTGCACATCAGTTTAAGGTCTGAGTTTGCTAACTCTGTCAAACTAGACGCTCATATCCAGCAGTGAAAGCAGCACTGTGGCCATCAAATGGATGCAAGCATGAAAAGTTGTTCTGCAGAAAGGTTGTTTCTTCTCACGTCAATAAGTACCAGACCCATTAAAGTCTTGGAGCTACTTAAGTTATTCTAAAAGTGTTTTAGCCCAAGAAAAACTATCTCCAACAAAGCAAAGCATACTACTGATAAAAATGTAGAGTCACCATTTTGATATATGTGTGTGTGTTTTTTATTTATTTTTTTGTTTGTTTGTTTTCTATGGTTTTTGTAAAAACCTGTTTCTGATCAGACACGAAAAGAAGAAAATCTGGTTACAGGATTGAGCTGAAACCAAAGTTCAAGAAAAGAAAATCTGGTGAAAAACTATTCTGAAATATGAGTTTGGTATTAGAATCAGTAGTGTCCTATGAAAGGCTGTAATGACACGTGTGTGTGGCCCAACTGGCTAGGATGCAGGACGACATTATTTACAGACAGAGTTCACAACAAAAACAAAGAACACCAACAGCAGCCAGGGTTCTCCGAGCAGAGCCTCATTAGGCACCACAAACCTGCTGACTTACCGCAGGCCGAGTATTTCTCTGAAGAACGCAGCAGAGACAGAATGCTGAACAACAGCTGTTTCTATTTTAATCTTAAATTATTATTTAAGTTTAGTTTATTATTTACCCAAAGCTTTCAGTTATCAGACATAGTCTCTAGAAGTTCTCATACACGTGACTCTGGAGGATATATTGACTACTCATACATGCACCTATGCTTAACAGCTTTACTGACATAATCAAAGCAATGTCAGCAGAGGGATTCAAGTCTCTCAGAACCCTTTGATTCAATTATTTCAGCTTGAACGGCACATCAAGACCTGCACATTCATGGTCTTGACAGCACAATTACTGTCAGAGAAGAAACAGGAACTTTAGGGTGCAGTGATTGCACCCAGCAGTGAGGTTACAGCAGGTTTTTCAACTAATTAAAGATATTTTCGCTTTATCTTGCTTAGAGGAGAATGTCAAAAGGTGGACTTCAAAAGGAATGTGTCACGTGTGAAACCAGTAAATACTCACTGGTCCTCTAAATGTGTTTGACTCAGATTGTTTCCTTTCAACTGTATCTGATGCTCTGGAAGTTTCTTGTTGAAACTTGATGTTAATATTTAGTGTTTTATAGGATATAATAAACTCTTCACAAACCTCTAAGTTCAGAAGATGAGTTTTCTCAGATGCCAAAGCTCCATGTGAGATTTTTCCGTTTCTTACAGAACATTCAGTAGAAGTTGAATTTTGCTTTTCACAACTGCAGGAAAATAGTTTTTTTTGTAAATAAACTACTTTTCATGTTTCTTGTAGACATTATTTTCTTTATTCAGCTACGTTGTTGTAATCAAATCAACAATGTCTGCTAATCCCCGCCCATTGTGTTCCTCAGCTCCCGTTTGCTCATTCGTTCTGCTTGCTGTTCACCTGTACCTCTCACCTGTGTAGAAAAAGGCTTGGTTCACACTGCAGGATTTAGAAAAAATGTGATTTTTAAAACATGAAACCCCTTAGTGACAAAAAGAAAAACACAGATATTCCAGTTTTGGTCCTAGAGTGTATCTTGATGTGCAGCAACATGGCAAAAACAACACAAACAAATTTGAAACACAAAAGTTCGCCAGTCAGAAAAATAATCTCACAAAACCTCCTGAGATAAAACATGACTTCACAGTAAATCAGAATCAGAAGGTTTTACTGCCACATGTGCGAGAAATCACAACATTAGGAAATTGCTGCTGTACTTTTGGTGCAAAAGGAAGATAAAAATAATAAATAAGTAAATATAGGAAGAAAGAATATGATCATGATAAAACAATATAATATAAAGTGGGAATAATTAGAGAAATAGCTACTATATACACAAGACCGTGTAGGTACTAATCAGAGCAGATCAGTTCAGGTGCAAACACAACACAGGGTCATGTGACTGAAAACACAAGACTGGAGTGGGCAGTCCTAGGATCGCCATTCATGAGTCCAACTGCAGAGGGGAAGAAACTGTTCTTTAGCAACAGCTCAGTGGCCAGCTGGTAGAGTCTTCGCCCTGGGACTGGAAGATCGGAGTTCAAATCCTGGT
This sequence comes from Nothobranchius furzeri, assembly GCF_043380555.1. Taxonomy (NCBI): domain Eukaryota; kingdom Metazoa; phylum Chordata; class Actinopteri; order Cyprinodontiformes; family Nothobranchiidae; genus Nothobranchius; species Nothobranchius furzeri. The sequence continues at coordinate 45,482,489 of NC_091745.1, read as the reverse complement.
CAGGTCATGACCAAAGGCTATAAAAATGGGACCAAATGCCTCCCTGCTGGACACTCAGCTTTAAAAAGGAACCCAGGTTACAAAACTTGTGGTTCTTAAAAGATAAATGTTAGTATCAGTTATACTAAAATGGTGTATGCAATGTGTGCAGCAAATGTGTCTTCCCGCTGCTTTCTCCTCTTCTTGCCAGTGGGAAAGCTGTGTAAACTCACATCACTCCCCTTGTTGATCTCTGACTGAAAATTACATCCAAAAGCAGCACAATGCTAGCCTGGCAAGCCAGACTAAGCAAGAATTTGGTCTAGTTCACTAGGCTAGCACAATGCGGCATTTTACTTCATTATTAATACGGTGAGCGTGTAAACAAACACTAGCGTCAATAGCTATTCTTCCAAGAGCAACCAGTACAAAGTCATCGCCCCCAGAGTGCATTGCGTGCAGAAAACATGGCATCCTATGTATGCCCACAAATGTACTAAATATTATAGATTTATAAATAAACAGCAATATTTTGTGTGTGTTTAACAACATTGTTTGGTACAACAGAAAACTTGTGGCTTATTAGGGCATACACGTCCTCATAGCCGGAGTTCCTTTTAAGAGGTTGGATTGGGAGGTTAAATCAAATAGTTCCCGAGCGTGGCCGTGTCTGCAGCTCAACGCTCCCCAAGGGATGGGTCAAATGCGTCCTTATCGGAAGCAAAGGTTCTCTGTGCAGAATAGAGAGAGGGTGAGTCTGGCAGGTCAGGCTAGAGTACCACACCACAAACTTCATGATATTCTGATCAAAAATGTTTTTAGAGCCTTTGCAGCAGGGGTCTCCAACACGTAGCTCACAATGCACTCAAAAGTTTCTTGCCTGGAAGCAGCCAGTGAGCCATCCTACCCGACTTGTAATTAACGAGGGACAGATTTTATTTTGTTGGCAAGACGTCCCATTTTCTGTAAATCTAATCTAAAATAAATTTTGTGGAATAAAATAAAAAATCTGATTAATTACATAAATCTCATGGCAAAGGTGTAGAAATATGCTAATTGCTCGGGTTGCAGCCACAGCGCGCATCCCCATTTCTGTCAACCTTGATCAGCGTCTGTAGCTGTAGCGGGGATGAAGACGCGGTGGCGTTGGTCATAAAGATCTGGTTTCAGAGAAACCTCCTCAGTAAAATAATCATGGAAACAGTGAAGTCCTATCTGCGGTGACAGCTCGTTAATGCAAATAAAACAATGTTCGTTTATCATGATGAACACAGGCTTCCAAAGTTTCTGGACATCTCGTGATTTAGTTTCAACAAATTTCTTTCAACAGCTTCAGCTGATTTTCTCATTTAACATGATTTTCAAAGCCCCCTCTCTTATTCGGCTCTGTGTTGCACACAGCCGTCAGACCCGCTCGCCCAATCAGCTGATCCAGAGGTAGAAAAAAAGGATAACCTTATTTTTATATTGTCAACAAAAAACGCAGCAAAGCATCATTTTACCTGCAGTTATTGAAGTTGAAATTTAATACTTTTTAATACTTTTTTTTACTACCTTCAGAATTTTTTTTAAAACCATCACAACACTAAATTGCAAGTGTTAATCAGCGACCTATTTACACATATTTTAACATATATAACATACAAAAAGAATAGACTTAGAGACTCACTGATGTTGACAACGTATTGCACATATTTATTTTACTTAGAAAATAAGCCAGGCACTTCTGTTCAGCGGTTCAGACAGTTGACCACGAGGCCTGAAATGATGCACAACGACCACTGAATATGACGTCATCATTATGTGACCGGATATGCTAAAGTAGGGCTGCTCGATTATGGCAAAAACAATAATCACGATTATTGTGACTGAAATTGAGATCTCGATTATTTAAGACGATTTTTCAATTTATGCAGATTTTTATTTTTTTGCTCAGGGCACAATCAGGGCAAAAATAAACAAGAAAAAAGATGATCACTAAAATAACTCCTGATTCCCAGTATAAAAAGACCAATATACTCATAGCTCATAGTTTATGACCCAAGGGCTATAGACCTTGGTTTAACTCATTTAAGTCTAACCAGTACAGACCCAAATACCAATATCTTGCAAATACTGACAGCAAGAATTATACAGTGGCATTTATAAATACATGCAAATTGCTGTTCACTAAATGTTGCATAACATTTATTTAGTCATGTCAAGGTGCTGTAGGAGAGTGCACTAGCACCGTGTCCTCAGAGAGATTAGTTATTATTTATCAGCGTGAGGAACTTATTTCTATCTTATTTATAAACTATTTATTTACAGGTCCATCAGTTAATGTAATAAATGTCCCAACCACAGCAGCACCCCCACCCCCAACCCGGTCTCACAGCAATCAGGGGCAAGCTGCACGTGTGTTTAGCACGCCGCACGCGCACATTTAGCCGTTTTTATCGGCTCAGGAGTCCGCAGGTGCGGGTGTGTGTCACTCACTCTGGTTAATCCAACAGGGAGCTGGCTCCGAGAGCTGTTTCTTTAGCGACTGACACATCACTACATCATTCCCTTTCCTAATGTCCTGAAGAACGGTCCGGAGTGCAGGCGGAGTGTTTAGCTAACCTGCAGGAAATGTCGACGACAGCTATCCAGAAAGTAGCTAAGGGTTACCAGAGATGTTTCTGAGGTGTTCGCTAGGTACTTTTAAGATTTAAAAAGTCAAGAAGGGGGTCTGAGAAGCTGCTAGAAATAGCGTCAAAGTCGCTAAGTTAACTTGGCAACACTGGGAGAAGCGCTTCATTTGCAACTCAAGGCAGCGCAAGTGGGAGGAGCAAATAATCGGCTTGCTTTGTTTTTATAATCGTTCAACACATTTCATTCGGAATACATTTCTATGACGATGTTCAGAATACGACATCTGATAGTCTGAAAAAATAATACCTAATTTGGAAAAAATAATACCTCTGAGACCAAATTTAACACTTTTAATGGCCTTAAATTTGACTATTTTTATTTAGCACTTTTTAATACTTTTTAAAACCCCGCGGACACCCTGTAATAAACAAAATACTTGGTTTAATTTGAGTTCCAAAACTGGAATGTCAGTTTTTTTCCTTTTTACAATATTGAGAAATCAACTTGTGAATAAAATGCGTGTTAATATAGTAAGTATAGCATTTTAACATAAGCATATTCACACACGGAAAGTATGTTGGATGTTGTGTTTGGAGAAGAATCTTCTCCAAACACAACATCCCGGTAAACTTTAAACCCAACAGCACCCTCAGACAGAAACTGGTCCATCCTAAAGACAAAACACCCAAACAGAAGCTCAGTGGCATCTTTAATGCCGTCCAGTGAAGTGAGGAATGTCCACATCTCTACATCAATCAATCAAAGCTTTATTTATAAAGCACCTTCTGCAGCCCTGTCAGGAAGCCCAAGGCGCTGGGCTTGGGGAAGCTAAACAACAATTACACAACACAGGAGACCACCTCTTCAGGTCAAGTCTCTGCAGTCCACCTACACCTGAAGGACAAGGGACACACCTTTAACGATGACAAAGTACACATTCTGGACAGAGAAGATGGATGGTTTGAGAGGAGTAAAAGAAGCTACCATCTATCTATTTCAAACATGAAAACCCTTTAAATAGGGGAGGGGCTTAGATTTCACCTTTCCAGTACCTATAATGCAGCTTTGCATCTCATTGCTAAGCAGTTTCAGTCTAGGTCACACCTTCCTGTATTTAATCAACACAACGACTCCCTCTCAATAGAGGCCAACGACTCATCAGTGGATGGAGAGGAGGGGTATTCAGAATAGTTTCTGCTCATTAAATAATAACAGACAGCTACAGCTGATGAGCTTGACTCTCCCATATTCCAGTTAGAATCGACAAAGCTCCTCGGATGAGAAGCAAAACGTCTTCAAGAAACCAAAGACCATCCATGACCTGGATGACTGAGAACCTTCAGCAGCACACATAACTGCAGGGTGTGATGTTGGCAGGGAAAGCAGACACGGAATGCCACAACCAAGTGGCTGGCATCGTGTACAGGAACATCTGTGCAGAGTATGGACTGGAAGCCCCAAGTTTTAAGTGGGTATCACCCCCTAAGGTGGTTGAGAACGAACGAGCCAAGCTCCTGTGGGACTTCCAGATCCAGACGGACAAAATGTTGATGGCAAACCAACCGGACATTGTGGTGGTGGACAGACAACAGAGGACAGTTGTTGTTGATGTGGCAATACCAAGTGATGGTAACATCAGGAAAAAGGAACACGAGAAACTAGAGAAGAACCAGGGCTTCAGAGAAGAACTAGGGAAAGCCTGGAGAGTGAAGACTTCGGTGGTGCTGGTGGTCATCGGGGCAGTAACTCTCAAACTGGAGGAGTGGCTAAAGCAGATCCCAGGAAGAACATCAGACATCTCAGTCCAGAAAAGTGCTAAGATACTGCAGAACCCTCAAGCTCCCAGGCTTCTGGTAGAGGGCCTGAGCTTGGAAGGATGAGACCACCCGCGGAGGGTGAGATGGATTTTTTTTATAGCATGTACGACAATTATTGTTTGTAAAATATTCTGCAGCAGCTAAGTGTGTGTATTATTTTCACTTAATCAGCTAGAAGACACCATATTGACATTGAACTGGAGGTAATAAGCCATTAGAGCTAAGATAATTATCCAGTTAGAGGTTTCCTTTACTGAAAAGGTCATTTCATTTACTAGTAAAGGCTAAAGGCATATCAGAACCTAACACAGTATCCACCTAATGATTTATTTTTGCATCCTTTTCAGACCTCTTTAATTAATGAAAAACAATGCAATTTTGAATCAAGAAAGAAGAAGTGGCACAGTTTGGGCAGCTGTTAAGAAAAATAAGCTTTCCATGTTTAGTTAGTCTACCTGCTAATGTCCTTAAATCTCAAGGGTCCAGCTTTAACAACCTGAGGTGATAGATCCTGCCGAGATGGCGAAAGCGAGGTTGAGGATCACCTAAAGGCTTGGCTATTTAAAGAAAAGCCTAACTGAACCTTTACAAACACGTATCTGAGCAGTTCTGCTCCAGCAGACTCTGGAAGACCAGGCAGCGAAACTCCAAAGAAAGTGTAGAATGCTGCCGTGTTCAATTGAAACCAACACAAGCAATGAAAATGTGGCACAAATAAAGTAAATCATCCATCCATATGCCTAAAAAACAACAAAATGGGCAAATGTAAACTGATTTTTCTTTCAGGGTTTTCTTTCCTATTTTTCCCACCCCCTCCTGCATGTGGCATTTTTTAATCAGAACCCAAATACCAGTCAACATCTTAGTACTTGTGCGAGGTTTTCACTGCTCTATATTTATTCCCAAACATTCCTAATACAGAGAATGTTTTCAGCAGGGTCAGCATTTATTGCAGGGTCACCAAAATGCAGTTAAGCTCATAATAAAGTGGGAAAAACCTAACATGATGGGCACGTAAATCTAACCTTAAGTCAGATGCCGAAAAAAAAAAATAAAAATAAAAATAAAAATAAAAAATAAAAATCATAATAATAATATTCTGGTTTAAACTGGAGAAAATACTTGTTTTATTTCTGATCCAATTCAAAAAACAGCTTCAAACAAACAACATCTAAATCTAAACAAATTGTAAACATCTAAATCTGCTTTACTGATCCAGATTCAAGCAACACTGACATCAGAAGCGTCAGATAAGTGAATAAAGCATTTCTCCATATGAAAATCGGAACAAAATATTTGTTCATCTTGATTTATAAAATCCATATGCACCAATCTCTTCATGTGTAAAATGTGTTTGCCTCCGTCAGCTTGATTAAACAGGACACAGCTTAATGAGAAGCCGTTCAGCTCTGCTCAGTCATCTCTGGAACGCATAGAGCAAATTCCTCCCATATAGGTCACCGAACGAAAAAGCACGTGCAACTGAGTGAACTCCAACCTCGCGCAAAAGACGTACACTGATGTATGGACTGGGCCAAGCAACGAGGAGATGGCTTTGTGAAAGTTAAGTGTGGTATACTCTTTTTCAAATGCCTAACACACACACACACACACACACACACACACACACACACACACACACACACACACACACACACACAACTTGTAAGCTACCTTCTTAGGTACTGTAGGGTCAATAGGTGACGTTTTATGCCTCCAGGGGTCGGGTAGTGTCCTGACTTTATTTAAAGAGATTAAACTAAGTATTTTATCTCTTTATCAGCCAGGGATCCAAGTCTCATACACCTGCTTTTTTTCTACCCGGCACCTGGTATCTCTGTTATCTACAACTCCAGGTGGGTCTCTGTAACCTCCCAATCTTCTTCTACCTATCAAATCAATTATAAACTTTGAAAGACTCGTCCCATGTACCATACAGGGTGTGTATGATTAGAGATACATATTTTAGATATATTTGACAAATTATGCAGGTTTTTTCCAGAAAAACCAAATGAGCAAACACAGCAAACAGCCTTGGTCAAATGAAGCAATGAAAGTGAGACAGGACAGCCCAAATTCCTGGAAATGTTGATGTGAAATGGTTTGATGATGCTAATAACAGTTTTAAGAGCCAACCCACATTCTCAACAAAAATTCGATCACATTCCCGGTGAGGATCAGATGCGGTCAGTGACGCCCGTTGTCTCTGGTCCCGATTGTGCTGTGAAGAGAATCTCAAGACGAAGTCAAGGAGCAAAGGGAGTCTGATTTGGAAACCCCAGTCTCATCTCTGCCTTTTGCAGATGATGTGGTTCTGTTGGCATCTTCGTCATAAGCTTTAGTTTACACTGAGGCAGTTTGCAGTGATGTGTGAAGCAGTCACAAGGAGAGTCCATTCCTACAAGTCTGACACTCTGGTTGTCAAAGAGAAAAGGTAGAATGTTCTCTCCTGGTTGGGAATGAGTCCCTGCCTCAAGCAGAGGAATTCAAGTATATCGGTGTGTTGTTCACAAGCAATGGTAGAAGGGTTCTAGGGCATTGTCTGCAGGAACCAGAGCATTGCTTTGGATTGTCACAGTGAAAAAGCAGTGGAGGTGAAAAGCAAAATTCCCAATTTGTTGGTTCCAGTCCTCACTTGTGATAATTAAATTAGGATCCTGACAGAAAGAATCACACTCAGATGCAATTGGCTAAAATAAGCTTCCTCGTTATAGTGACCTTAGTAATAAGGTGAGGACTTTCATTGCTCAGAGGAAGCCCAGAGTAGGGCGCTGGCTCCTCCTCGTCATCATCAGGTGTCAGGTGAGGTGGTTCGGGGATTTTCTTCAGATGCCTCCTGGCTGCCTAACCCTGAATGGTTATCAGGTCTTTCCATGGGGAGGACATCCAAAGGCATACTCAGAACTTACTAAAGAGATTGTACATCTCATCAGATTCAGGGAAGGTTTGAGATCTTGTGGAAGGTGTTGGAAGAGGTATCCATGTTTAGAAAGTTGGGCACAGGTGTCATTGTCATCAAAAACTATGAAGTCAAAGTTATAACATTTGATTTTTGGTACATCTGGCAGACGCTTTTATCCAAATCAGTGTGCATGCTCCATAACTTCATGTTTTTGCTTGTGGGAGGAAACCAAAGGACTTGGAGAAAACGGACAGTAGTAGCTCAGTAATCAGAAGGTTGTATGTTCAATCCCGGCTCCCACCGGTCATCAGTCTTGTTTCCGTCGATGCCCCAGGGAAGCTGTGGCCCGTCATCACCAGCGTGTGAATGACTGATTGTGTTGTGAAACACCTTGAGGTTGTAGAACCCTAAGAAGGCGCTATGCAGATCCAGGCCAATTACCAAAACAAATATATGAATAGAGAGAACATGCAAACTCCACGCAGAAAAGACTCAGCTGGGATTCAAACCTGCCACCTACATGCTGCGAGGCAAAAGCAATACCAACTGTGACAACCATGCAGTTTAGAAAGCTGGATTATTCTTGATGAGCCACCTAGTGAGATCACTCACTATGTTAAGCAGAAGAACACACAAATGCTCAACAATTTGCAGCAACTTCATGTTGGCTTGGGGAACAAAGTATGACTGAATTTTGTCTTTTTGGTCTGCAAAGCTAATTTAAGGCAAAGGTATGCAATGTGAGTTAAATTCAGTTAATTCATACAATTATTTAGAAAACTGAATTCCTTAACTAGATGTCAGTGCACAAAGTAAAGCCCAACAATAAACCGGACTCCATTATTTTGATCGATGTTAACTTAACCCTTGGGTTGTGGTGTTGACAGCGTAGAAATACAGATGACCTGCACAACCTCAGCTCTTATGCTTGGTCTTGCTTGACCTCTGGAGTCCTGCAGCAGCCCCAGGCTATCACTGATACACACTACAGCTGGAACGAGCTTGACATCTCTTATCTTAAATTGGAAGTGTCAAAGGCCTTTGGGAGGGAGGGGGAGAGAGCGAGAGAGAGCGAGAGAGAGCGAGAGAGAGAGAGAGAGGAGAGAGAGAGAGAGAGAGAGAGAGAGAGAGAGAGCTGCACCCAGGGGAAAAAGAGAAGTAGATGCTTGAGGAATGTTTTCACAAGCAGGAAGAAAAGGGGTGAAAGAACAAAAAGAAACGGGCTCATCTGGTGCTAACTGCTGAGTCAAGATGCATCAGTTATACAAACTTGTAATAGAGAAGGCTAGGCAGATACGGGGTATTTTAATGGATCTTAATTAAGCAAATGGCTTTTCAGCTGGCAGTTGGAGCTTCAGATGCTTCTGCTCAAAGTGGAAATTAGTTAAAATGTTAGTCGTACCGGGAAACCTTAGAGTTGACAGCAAACATGGTTCCTAACATATGGAAAACCGGTCATGTAGAAACACGCCCTATCCATCTAGTGGTCAGTGGCTTTGTCCAGAAACAATATTTCATGGCTTCCATGGCAGTATGCATTCTAGGGCTGCAATGACTAGTCAGCATAATCAACAACATTAAGCAAAAAATAATAAACCACTGATGCAGATATTTATTGTTGACACATCATAAATCGATCCTTCCATAGACTGCAACCCACTACATGAACATCTGGGCACCGAATCCTTTGTCTTTGTTTGCCAAGACTGCACATAACCCCACTTGAAGAAGAGGAGGAGACAATTGGTGTAGCGGTGAATCCGACAGGAGGGAAAACAGTTGGAATCATGGAAAACAGCACGTGTTGTTTTAAAGTTTTGTTGTAGCCCAGGAGTAGATCTAGAGTAGATTAATAGTAAAATCTTCTTTCAAGCTTTGGGTAGTGACTGAAAGAAAGAGGAGCAGCCCCCTCCCTCCTCCCCCATAAACCTTCACCCAGCCAGAGGCCGATCCCCCCCCAGTCTACTGTGCCTCAGTCCAGAACATAAACAGCGTCTTCATTTAAGAAATGGCCCAGCTCCAGCACAGTGTCTGGGGCATTGTGGAGAAGGATCCATTGAAGTTAATGTACTGACCGCTGCCCAACCCTAGGAGGTGGGTAGGGGGGTAATTATTCTACTGTATGCGTTTAAATGAGCCAGACAGTTTAAGTGACATCGTAAATCTCCAGGGTATGAGTTATCAAAACTTGCTATACATCAGTGAGCGGAGGGGGCAGTTGTGGGTGGGGCTTAATAAACCCTAACTCACCTCCTTAGTTTTGTGTGCATCTCTCATTTATTTATGTACATTCTGAAAATGCCTGGTAATCACCTGCTGATTAAAATCATGGAAACAACTAAAACACGCTGGACACTGGCTCTACAAGACCAGGATTGGGTTCTCCTGGGCTACAACAAAGAATGACTCCTGGTAACAACTTTTATGGCTCCTGTTCTTGTAGCAGTCCAACACCCCATGACAGAGACAGAGTTGAACAGAGCATCTCTGTGTTCTGTTTTAATCAGCGGATTAGGCGGTAGTCACTCCTCACTGGATGTGCTTGTTGCACATGTTGATTAGTCATTAATTGGCAGCTTTCATTATTTGGGAGCAGCAGCGTAAAGCGGGGCTATAGGAGAGGGTCTGATGTCATGCCGGGAAAGACTGAATAGCACCAGTCTGAGTGAAAGACCCTTTGGAAATGTGGACAGTGCCTAATTGGATGAAGATTTCATCCGGCTGCTTGAGAGAACCTCTCTTATGCAATGGCATATGTGAATGGACAAGGCTTAGGAACAGTATTGCTTGTGCACAAGTTGGGTGTAATGGTGAAATATTTCAGCCACATAACGATGTTACTTCCCGCAAAACCAAGTTTCTAGTTAAAATGGGGAAAAAAGGTCCAACTTGAGAAATTCTGAGCTGATAGAAATGTAACTAAGTCTGTCCAAGTGTCAGGTAGGCATCATCCACACCAAAACAAAACAAAACACCCAAACACTGTTGACCTTGTTACTGAGATTTTACCTAAATCAAAATGGCTTCAGTCCATGTCTGGTGAAGATGATATCTACAGAGCATGAGAGAGTTTTAAGAATTAATGTTGACAGACCATAAAGACGTATTTATGTGTTTAAACAATATGGTACATTTACCAAAGCCAACTAACCATGACTCATGTTGTTTTCACATGGCCTATACACAGTTAGACCGAGACACAGATCAACAGAACGGAGGAAGGCAAAGATAAAGACTTAAGCAAGAGGTAACGGGGGAACGGGGGATGAAGATCAACAGAAATGTTATGGTGTAGATACTTTCATCATCATCCTGCATCCCCACCCACCACAGTACCTTTACCCAGTCGAGCCTACGGTCCCTCAGGTGTTCAGTTACTTGTAGAATAAAGACAACATTCTGGACTCTCCTGCAGGCTTTAAGCCACATTTGGACCATCACCAGACATTGAGAAACTTAATCCACTGTATTAAGACAAGCAAGCATTGCATCACCTCAGGTCACCATTGGAATAGTGGTGGGATGTACAGGTCCATATTTGCAGTATGGAGAATGAGTAAGGGGTGGTAGCACAAAGCTTTGCTTCTGGCAGCATTTTGACCTTTCAGAAGCATCTTATCACTAAAAATAATTAGCCAGAGGAATTGGCTGTGAAACGTTAAGCTGTGCAATAGAAAGTCTCCAAATAGAAATGATTTGGGTTTGTGCAACCAAATCTATTCTTAAACTTCTGATAGGAAAGAACAAACACTCAAACATGACTGGTATCTTTTTAAACACTAAGAAAAGCCAAGGTGAACCTTTTGGGACAGAGGGTGATATCGATCTGAGTTTAAATCCCATTCAGGCACAGTGACATGAACTGGGCCGTGGATCCTCAGCGGGGTTTGGGTTAATAGTGCCCTGACATCAGCGAGGGGGTATTAACAGTATATAAGGCCAGACTAACCACTGCTGAATGACTGCTGGCTGACGCAAGACCTGATGGAATGCTGCCTAGAGCATGACCACAAGCTCTCACACCACCAGTAGCAGTTGAGAGAAGATATCTGCCCCCTTTCCCTCTACACAGCCAAGGAAAGGGGGTGGGCTTACTATATGTATACACGGATATATGGGCATCTACATAAAGTGGGGCTCAGGTTTTGGGATGTGTTGAAACAAAATGTCTGAATACTGGATTGGTTTAAGTAGAGATTATTGTTTCATTCTTTGCAATTTGTGCACTCATCAGCCTTCTGGCAGCCCGCCGTCTATCAGAGTTCATGCCCCATCATGCCCGTGCTTACTTAGCATGAACTGGAAGGACAGCAAGAAAAAAAATCAGTTGGTTGCCATGTGCACGGCAATATGAACATAAATACATGAACAAAGGCAGAAAGCATCACAACAGGCTAACCTGCATTAGCCTTTTTTTTATTACTGAAAATGACCTACTGCAGAATGAGCCCCATCATAAAAACTATTTAAACATGTAGATAACATCCAGTATATTTTTGCTTAATGGCTCCAATGATAGCGAGTTGGGTAGATTGCTATTTTTACTTGTGTTGTTAGAATTTGCAGACCGTTTTGTCCCTGCTTTGATTTAGATAAGGACATTTCCAGAACTGTAGGACAGTATAAACCACAATGTTTTCATTAATAAATCCATGAAACCATGATTTAAATTGTGTACGCCAACTCTGGATATGAGATGCTGAGATGTTTTAGAAACTATGTCAAAGCAGTAGCCTAGAATCTAGACCGTCCATTTGCCGTAGAAAAAAGATGGTCTAGGCACATTCTATTGGGACCTCCGCAGCCCCGACAGTCTGGTGCTGGTCCAATCACAGCTCTCTGTTTAGTGGGCATGATGTTGCATCTTCTCCAACAGTGTATGGCTGACTGCCCCATTGAGCAAAACTAAGATGGCGACAGCTCCATAGCAGTCCAATCACAGCGCTCTGTTAATTTGGTGGGCCAATCACAGCACTCTGTTGGTGGGCGGGATGTTACTGAAAAACTAAGATGGTGACCGCTCGTTTGAAACAGCTTTGGCATTACCTTTGGACTATTTTGACTTGGGCTTTTTTTTGAGTCAAGCGCAGATAGAGGCACATAAGTTTATTTAGAAAAAGGCTGTTTTAGCATTTCCTTTGACGGAAAATAGCAGACTGCCTCGTTGGCTGACATCTGTAGTGGCAAGTACATCATGTTTGTTTTCCGAAAGCATGAGGAGACAGTTTGAAGGACAACCACAAACCCACCCCATGACTGAGAGTCATCAATGGATCATGACCAGACTATAAACTGACATATACGGGATGACTTGCCAGGCTATCAAAGAGGTGCAAAAGAGAAAAAAAGGGTATTTTTAGGTTATCTGGTGCATCAAACATTATCCTGATTTTACTGCTTTTAACTTTGATTCCGTTAAACAAATGACAGAAAAATATCTGACCAAACCTAGAATGTATTTTTCTGTATATTGATGTGTTGTTACTGCTAACCTGGTGCTAACGCTCAGTGTGTTTACATGCAGTGACAAAAAGCCAAATTATTGCCTTGGTCCAACTAAAATCTGATGTTTTAAATGCACGTGTACACCTCAGTCTGGCTGAAGTCAAACCAAACTGAAATACTCCTATTTGTACTAAGGTACCCCATTAATGTGGTTGGAAAACACAATTTCTTTGCAAGTAAACAACATCTCAGTTTAGCCGACATTCCACCTTCTGGAAGTGACGAAAAACTAATCACCACAAGATTCTGCGTGAATCCAAATTGCAACACCATCACACAGAACGGTACGTTCCAAATGTACTGTGCTGTAGCGTTGTTGTCATTGATTTCTTCAGCCATTGTTCATATCCTCATTTTACTCCATCTGCTTCACTCTCACCAACATTTGTTTACTATGAGTGCAAAGCTACAGGCTAAGTGGAAAAATGCAAACATTAAAGCGCATGTCGCCACCTACTGTTGCAGGGTTGAACGTATTTTATTCAATAATTGGGTTTTCTGCTACATAAGTAAACTAGGACAAAGACTCTGCAGTCTGGTTGAGGTATTAGCTTTATTATTGCCACAGCTGGATTTAGATGCACATGTAACCACACCGGCTCAATCAACCTAGTGGTGAGGTGGAATACTTATCCCTGTTGTAAGCATCTTTCAGCTTTACTTCCCCATCACACCACTGCTACGAGTATCCAGACTGAAGTAGCTCGGATTGCTGTCTACAGCAGGCAAGACACTGAATGGTAATAAGTATGCACAACCTTACAATAAAAAAATCAATCCCTTTGGAATTATTTAGGAGAGGCCATTATTGTCTTTGCAACAGTAAACTAAGATACGTATGTTACATCTAAACCTTCCTGTATCACACACTCCCCGCGAGAGCCTGTTCTGGAAAGGAGTCCAACATCAATAGTTTCCAGCATCATAAATTTTGGTTGTTATGCAACTTTCTGCTGAGACCACATGCAGCCAATAAAGAAATTAAGTTGGATGATTGCCTAAACGACAGAGCAGAACCGACTATCTATGAAGGCTTTGCTTTGTCAAGACATTTGCTTGTAAAGATAGATTAGATAATGATCAGACTTCTTATTGACTCATCTCGTTCCTGTGTCTGTTGGAGCTCTATATAAATTACATGAGACTGTTTCTCAAAATACTGTTAGACACCAACTACTGAGCTACTCATGCATCAACTGATGCTTCGTAATCCTTTTTTTCAAAACAGCAACAGCCCTATATTTAATGCGGGTTAGACTATGACAAAGTAGTACATTTACAGCTGTATTTTGAATCAAGTTACAGAGTAATTAGTTAGATGTAGCAGTATTATGCAGTGTCATCAACTGCAATTTGCATTATAAATAATTACTGTATGTAAAAATCCAAAGTTATATGTTTATTATTATTATTAAGCTATTATTATAGCTTTGCATGTTTTTCCTTGTGCACAATGCTGCTGACCCCCCTCAAGAGCTCATACTATGGAGGGTAAAAGTTGTGTATTGCAGAAACAATTAATTCAGATGCAAGTATTATTTTCCTGTCAAAAATAAGTGAGAGGGTACTGGGCAGTGACCACACTACTTGTTTCTCTCAACAAACTACAACTGGTCAACACCTTGAGCACATCTTCCTCCCTGGAAGCAACAGCGAAAAGTTACAGCACCAGATACACAAAACAAGAAACTATTTTAAATCAATGTTTGGATTATCTTTATTGAGATAAATGTAAAAGGATGCTATCATTAAATGAACACATAAATATGGTGTTTTTATGCATTTTAAAATGAGTTTGACAGAAGCTAGTAAGGTTATCAGCTGTCACATCTACGGTAACCATATAGAAGGTTATTTGTACCATTAGCTTGTCACGGGAAGTGAAAATCTCATTACTATATTATTACATTATGAAGTCATGTTTATTGTGACGTTTCATTTCCAAGGTAATAGAAAACTTAGCAAAGGCCAGAGAATGGCTTCAGATCATTTTTCTTAACGTAAAGAGACAGTTCGTATTATTGAACAGGCAATACATTATTTGACCCAAACAGCTCATGAATGTGGGCTATTCAGCATTAAAAGAATAAAACTTTCTGGACGCTTGGAACCAACCCAAGGGTCCCCGGATCGGACTTTGAGAACCACGGCTGTGAATCTGGGGAAACTGGGACCTCCCTTCCCAAACCCTAAAGCAAATGCTGCCAACAGGATAAAGCGATAAGGCGAGGCTGGCGAAACTCCCACAGAACTGGGCTGGTGCAGGGCGGGCGGGGGCGCAGCGTGGCCAACTAGAGTCCCGCTGGATAGAAAGTAAGCCATGCTGTAAGAGAGCAGAATGATCTCGTAAGGAGAACTGGCATCACGCTGGATTCCGAGAAAGGCGCTGGTAACGTGCACAAGTGTTTGGAGACCCTGGAACAGCATGTTGGAGAGTCTCCAGTGGAAAGTTTCCACCAGTAGGAACACAGGAGGCAGGACGCAACAGCCCAGCCCCATGAAGCAACTTGTTGTCAAAGTTCAATGACCGGTGCTGCAGGAGCCAGGCTCGGCCGAGCGGACACGGAAAGTGCGCACGTGTGTTCCGAAACGGCGTGCGTCATCACAACAAAACATTCGTCTTTTGACTTTTACTGGATAAAGTAGCACGCGCACGCACACAAGCAAATAATCACGTACAGTAAACATTTGAATAGGAGTACTAAACCAGACCGGTAACCCACCTCAAAGCCGGATCAGTTCAGGCAGGCAACGATCCTCCGGGTCAGAACCGAACAGAGGCTGAAAGACGAAGAGACGCTCCGGCGCTCGGTCAGGCCTCGCTGGTCAACATTCTCAGACTGGACAGACAGGCAGGAGCAGGAAACAACAGTGGCAGCAAGGACTGCAGGGCAGCTCATCTCATGCAGCCCAAGGAGGAGGGCACACGCACGGACACGCGCGAAAACAACCCCGCCCCTCGCTTTAAGCCACGCCCACACCAAGGGGCTCATGGATGAGAAGGGGTTTTACAAGGTTTCTGAAAAGTCTTGAGTTCACTTTCTGTCAATATGTTTTCTAATACTTTGTCCTCCAAGTTATGTTTGCTTTAGTCTCAAAAAGATTTAGACAATTCCATAAAAAACTCTTTGTTTTCTATTCTGGGTTTACAGAGTTGGTTTAACTGCTAGTACTCATCTCAGCTATGAACCACAACAGCTGATCATCTGTTATTTGGCTGAGTTATTTTATGTTAATGTATATTTTGGCTAAGATACGTTGTGCCATTTTGGGGAACAAAAGGACTAATTAGCAAAAGGATGCTAATTTTTTGAGATAGGAATTTTGGGTTCTCATGAGTTGTATGCCAAAATCATCAATATTAGAAACAATAAAAGGCTTGAACTTCTTCAGTTGTGTGTAATGAATCTAATAGATATGAAAGTCTAATGTTTATCAGTACATTACAGAAAATAATGAACTTCATCACAATATGTAAATTTTTTGAGGACCTGTAAATCAATACTTATCCCAAGAAATATCAAAACTGTTTCCATTATCAGAGTCTTCATCATGCATTTGCAGGATCGTAAAACACAGCTGGACACTGATTGCCTGCCGCCATTGAATAAGTAGCTTTTGGAGTACTGACTAAAAAGATGGGATCTTTATCTAAACCCACAACGCCATTGTTGTTGCCTTTTACTTCCTTATTTTCAAGAATCTGCTTTTTCAAAACTCTTGTCACTGATAAATCAAAGATCACGTACATCCACTGTAGCATTTATCAATTTGTCGGTTTTATCCAATTTATAATTACAGAATATTATGTGGAATTAATTCCTTTGCACAACAAAAATAGTGCATCTGGGAGGCTTTGTGGGACACAAGAGGCTTAAGGCTAAGATCTACACGTCAATCTTTATTTAAAAAAAACATCTTGTTCTGACAAGGGCAATCTTCAATAAAAACAAAATTTGCCAGAAGGTTTGAAAATTGCCCAATAGACTTAAATCTCATTGCATCAGTTGAATCATAACTTATGTTTTCATCCCTCTGAGCATTTTGGTGCATTGCAAAAGACCTTCCAGTGTTTTTCACTACTTGAGATCAACATCAAACATGCAGTCAGCTTGAGTGTTGTGTAACATACACCATTATACTTTAGAAGTACAGGTACCCAAAACTACACACACTGATCAAGTAAATGGATGTGGTATCAGTTTTGGTATTTTATTTACAGCTGTATTCTTATGGCAAGGTATAGGGGCACATGTATGCTTTAATGTTTTATTTTGAAAATAATTGGGTGCACAAGTCTAAATTGGTAGATTGTTTTCTCTGTACAGTCACCCTAAATGCATTCTTCTAAATATTTTATTAATCAAATAACATGAAAAAACTCCTGCTTTAAACAGGGTATCTGCAGGTTTAAGGGAGCCAAATTTAAGCCTTTTTAATACCTTTTTAAGGCCACTTTGACCAAATTTAAGCAGTTTTTTAAAATTAAATTTAAGCTATAATTTCCAGCTATTGCCTGGAACGTCGCAAACGTGGGATTAGCCATCCAGTTACCATTAAACTTGCACTTTCCCATGGCTCAAGCTCCCACTAGCTTAACCAGCTAATGTGCTCATCTAAAAAGAGCCCCCTTTCACTCAATGTAGATGGTTCCGCTTATGCCAATATCATACACAAAAAATGCTGAACACAAACTAGAAATTTACGAAATTTTTAAAGAAATAAAAGAATCTTGTTTATTGGGTCTTTGGTAATTTAAGATCTTTGGAAATTGTATTTAAGGATTATTTGTCATTTTTAAGGCCTTAAATTTGGAAAAGCCAATTTAAGACCCTGTTTAAAATAATCCTCTTCAAATATATAGACAGATAAGACGTAACGGGACAAGTGCGTTAAGAGAGAGTCAAGGAAAGGCGTTCAAACCCCCCAAAACAAACTAACCCAACCATCAAGCACGGTGGAGTTAGCATCATGTCAACAGTGGATGGACAATAAAACAGGAGTGCTACTTCAGTTACTATCAAATTCACCTCATATCATCCTCTAGATGGTTAATACTTCCTAAATGCAGAAAGCAGCATAAACTTCCCAAACGGTCTTCCCCAAGCTAAACCCAGATCTTGATTGAAAATCTGTGAAGTATGCTTAAAAACAAAATGTGCAGAGAAATCCACCAATTTAAATGATCTCTGGAAATGAAAGTAATCAAATACCCAGCCAGAGGCCTGCTGATGACTACAAAATACAAAAATATCTGTGGCCAAGTTGCAATTTGCTAAAAGTACACAACATGCCCTATAGGTTATAAATTGTAAGTCGCTTTGGATAAAAGCGTCTGCTAAATAAACAAAACATAAACATAAAAGACATTTAACCAAATAAAAGTGGGGGTACATTACTCTATCTGAGCCCATATGCATCTCCAAAAAATCCTTATGAATTCAAACCTGTGCACCAGTTTAGAAATAGCCTTTCCTAATGCAGATTAATGACATTCATGTCAAAGATGAGTATATAAACTTGTAACAACTGTAGGTCCTTCTTAGTTGTAAGCCCACCTGCAGCATCTTCACCTTTACTCCTCGAGTCTCCCTTCCTATGCCATCTGACAGCTGTTTAGAAAAGTGCTGTGGTGGAGAGAACTTTCCAAAAACCACATTTTAGTATAAAACTGTAATCTTGATGTATACACATCTCCATCAGTACTCAGCTTATCCACATTCATTGTGTTACGTCCCCGACAGGTGTTGTAGAAATGTGAAGGATGGGGGGTAACAGAAGAACTGGCAGAGGAGTTTAAAATGGGTTTATTTGTAACAAAAAGGTATTACACCACAAGCAAACAGATCTCTCTAAAAAGGTTAACACTACACAGCCAAATTAACAACTATAAAACACCTGGTTAAAACTTATATTAAAAGTTTAACCGAGCAGAAGGTGTTTTAAAATCCCAAAATTGATAAAAAGTCCCAAACAATTGACTGATTAAAACACCTGGTAAAAGCTTATTTAAAAGCTTTACCACACGAAGATGTTTAAAAACCAAAGTCAGTAAAATTGCACCAAATACAGTTAACCTTTAAAAAAAGAACTTATCACCAAGAGTTAAAAACTACCAGTTTAAAACTCCAACAAATCCAAACGAATGCAACCAAAAAGGGGTTAAAACCAAACAAAACCCATGAGGACAGCAGAACCCCTGCACTGCTGCCTCCCACACTGCTGAAGGCACAGCCGTTTTGTTTGCTCATCATGATGATTCCTCGCAGCTGTGCTCCTCAGCAGCCCGGGAGAGAGGAGGAGGGGCGGTGCCAGGCTGTTTCACCAGAGCTGGGCGATCCTGGCTCCTTCTCTCCACAGACCAGCCTGGCATCCGTAACACATTGGAACAATAATCACCTAATTTATTTTTCATTTTGCCAGTGAAAGGCTATCGGAGCCTTGTGTGCATCTGGGCACCAATCATGGGCTTGGTCTGGATCGTAACAGGTCTCCCATTGCATAGACACTTACAGGTCCAGCGTTTGCATCTTCTAGGACACACACACATATACCTGCACACATTCTGTCAGTCGTAATCAAAGATCATAAAACAAATATAAAATTTCATAAAATATGTAAGCTGCGTAAGCCCCAATGATGTGGATGCCACTTTCACCATCACCTACACGTTGTTCAGTCAGGACTAATTAAAGTGAAGTCATATAAACTCAAGCAATTAGTGAATGGCTTTCTCTTAAGTGTCTTGTAAAACTGTGGGCGAATGTGCATGGAGTAAAAGCTGCCAATAAAAGAACGTAATGCCCTTTTGATTGTTTATTGCTTGTTTTGATAGAAGGAAAACTTGATTTCTTGTCTACACACCCACATCCCAACAAAAAGTACAAACATTTTATTAGTAAGTGTGGCGTTTTGGTAAAGTGACACATGCAATCTTAATTTCCAGGCTCAAGCATTCTTGCTAAATTGTGGCAGCGCATAAAACAAATTTATACTTTGATCAAATAAAGACCAAACCCGAGCTAAACCTGAATGAGCATATTTCTGTTGCATTATGAGGTGGGGCCTTCTGGTAATTCTTGTCTTGGAGTATTTATGTGGGTTTTATAGTGAAAATTGTTTGGATCTGCAACACAGACGCCCACAAATAGACACCCGCCCACACATACATACACACCCAAGGCAGATTAGAAAGGCTGTAGACTGAGAATGACTTAACCCACCAAGAGCCCGAGGTTCCTGCTCTCTCGGACTAACCTGGCTGAGATCGGCCCTCTGCAGTGACCCAGTCCAACAGAAAACAGCTTAGTTCAATGCCTAGTAAAATAAGTTATTTTTAATTCATCTTTCTAAAACAGATGGCACACATATTTGTAGATTTATTGTGTAAATCTGAGTCATTTATTTGAATCTGAGGAAAGGTAGAGTGAAGTGGTGACTAATGTTTAAAGAATCAGAAATCCAGGATCTGTTTCTAAAACGTGATTTTTCTGATGACCACATAGCGGTGAGTCAAGGCCACAAGCTGCTGCCTGGAATAGTGGCTCATTTGTGGTGTGGCAGAGAAGTTCACAAGGCACGGTGCTCAGACCACCACGGCGCTGAAACAGGCATCAGCACTTCAGGGTATTATTCACATTCTAAGAGCTTCAAAGAAAAACATGGAAGAAAAACAAAAACAGCTCAGTTTTTTTGCTTGATTACAAAATTATTTATTGGATCAAAAAAGAAAGGTAAACAAATTTAACTGAGCAACTCTCCAAAAAGGAAACAAAGGCAATAGTTTATAAAATTCTCACTCTACTGGCGATATAAATCAAGTCTAATTTTTACAAAAGATTAAATAAAATGCAATATTGTGCTGTAGGCTGGAGGAAACCAATATGCAGTGTTAACTTTAGGAGAAAAAAAACCTCTATATAAACTTAAACCCCTTTAATAACAGCAGCAAACTTTTATACCTGAATGCAAATGCTCAAAGTTCATTCTAAAGGTGATTCAGCCCATTATTCTTCATTAACAGCCACTGAGTGCCATTTAATGGCAACATCAGGTCTCCCTTAGCTCCTCCACAAGATCATTTTGACTAAAGGAGAAGGAAAAAATGCAAATGCTTAAATTAGAGAAACATAAAATCTTCCATATTACTGCTCATTCATTTTCTATAATATACATTTCCATAATATTATTACTGACTTAATATAAAAAGAAAATCTTAAATGGTGGCCTCTATCACATATGTAAATCAAAAGTGCTTAAAACAGCAGAACACCAAAATAAAATTTTTTTTTGTGAAAGATGAACTATTATTGACAATAGTTAGTATTTTAGCAGCAGAACAAATTGAAGTTAGAAGCCTAAACATTAGATCAGCTAACAGGCACAAACAAGCTGGAACCATGGTGATAATGCATCAGTTCCTGCATGAAACGATCTTAATGAAGCATTACCAGTGAATCTAGCTGCTGTAAAAATGTAACCGTCATTGGCAAAAAAATCTAATACTTTAAATTTGGAATTTGGTTTTGTCATTGCACTCTAGACTCCATGTAGCAAACATAAATGCATAACACTGACTGGAAACCAGAGCAAGGCACCCGTAGGTCGTGGTAAAGGCAAGAATAAAAAAGGCTTCTGTACCATTAAGTTTCATTCTATTGGCACCGTTTCCCATTCTTCTTAAATTCTGCTTACAACTGCTGGGTTTGAGTACACATGGCAAGAAATATTCAAGAATATTGCATTTTTTTCCCATAAATTTGTTTACAATTATTTTCAAAAAGTAAAAAGAAACAGTTTTGTGGGTGAAAGTAATCTAACAACATTCTCCTGTGACATTGTCTGTAGGAGATTAGAAAAGCTTGGCTTCTAACAGACAAACTAACAAAGACAATCAGCATAAGCAGTGTTAAAAAGAAGAAAAGCATTAGTGTGGATAATAATTATAATCATACCCGCTGTTCATTCATTTAAACATAAGGCCTCTAACAGCTTAGGTACAAAAACTAAAAACTGACTCAGCCTAATTTATTATAAGGCTTTTAAGAGTGCTGTAAAAAACAAAAACAAGAATGTTTCTGTGACGTGGATGCTCCTTCTTACTGCTGAGGGACCATTGATGAGGATGCCTGAATCGTTCCCAGTCTGCCGTTCACTTGGACAGTCTTTCGGGGCACAGAGACCTGGTGAAAAAGGAAACATGTCACGTTTGTATTCCTCCACTAGGTTCCAGTTCTGACCTAAAACTCAACTCTGTTGTTCTGAAAATATTCCTACATCAGCAGCGTCTGACAGTCATACTAAGCTCTGCAAGTGTTACAATCTTCTCAGGTTTCCCGAGTGCAGGACTGCAGAAGGAAGTCATCTGAAACCAGATCAAAGCCGTGAGATGAGAGAAGACGGTTTCATCTCACTGCTTTCTCTGGTGCTGCCTTGGGTCCTTCCCTCATTGTGTCCTAACTTCTTTCAAGTATTTATTTATTTTTACTTTTTCAGATTTAAAGATGAGATTTATTCAGATGAAAACAGCAAAACATCTCTAACTTCCTTTAAGTCTAAATTCTGAAGTGTTAATTCAGAGTAGACCGTTTAAAACATTTTTGAAACGTTTACAATATTTAAAAACATACAAACTTTTGTACGTTCTTTACCTTTTTCAGCTTCCCCGCACCAGCTCCAGAGCGAATAGCCTCCAGCATAGCTTCCCTAGCTAGGGCGGGGTCCGTGGAGCTTTTAGCTTTTATTTGAAACACAGAGTTGGGTTTACTCTGAGGCAAGATGGGAGGAGGTGGTGGAGAAGGTGGCGAAGTGAAGCCAGGAGAAGAGCACGTCAGAGGAGGTGGTGATGGAGAAGATCTTACACATTGCCCTTCATCAGAGGTTACCGTCCTGAACTGCTCGAGCTCAGTGGCAGCTTCTGAATTTGTCTACAAACACAGAAGTGGGATAACGTTCACTCTAGGTAGGCAAACACGTCAGCCAGCGACTCTCACAAGTAACCGACACATGCATTCATGGTTACACAACTACATTCTTGTTTTTGAAGGAGCTGTTTGGATGCGGAGTCTGATCTGGCAATGAAACAAACCAGAGGTTTGGCTTCCTGTGAGAGTTCTCTAGAAGTTCTGAATCGGCAAAGGTTAATTATTTATTTGTTCAATGGTGAGGCATGTCTTGTTTTCAGGATGACATAGAAATCAATCACATGAAGGAGCAAAGGAGAAAACATGTTCAGGAACCAGTCACAAGATCTGGTTTCAACAGTCTGACTAATAACGACTTAAATGCAGCTTACAATGACTGTGCTGATGCCTGATAGGTTCTTGTGCTGGTAACTTAAATGTCAACTTTATTCATATCCTTAATACATCTGCAGTGATCTCTAGTAGGAATGAACGCCTTGGAAATCGTACTCTGGGGGAAAAAAAGCTCTGGTGCACCTGCTTGAGGATGTAGAATTCATCCAGAGGAAATAGAAATGTCAGACGGCAGGATCTGGAGTCGTATTCACTGATATTTGGACATCTCTCCTCTGATTAGCTAAGAGCAACACATCTCTACTACTGACTCTGTTCTGCAACATTGGACTTTTACCTCCACAAATAACACAAGGCTGGAGGAGTTCTGCTGTGTGGTGGAGTTGCTAATGCTAATGGTTAGCATCTACTAGCTGAGACGTTCTCTACTGTTTCCTGGATGCTAAACCAACAACAGCCTTCCCCATCGTGAGTCCAGATGGGTGAGTCCATGAATGTTAGTGACAGTGTGACATAGATCTGTCAGGCTTTTCTAATCCTAGAGTTTCACCGAGATAGGTGTAGGAGACTATTTTCGTGTGCAGCCTCAAAAATAATAAGTAAAAAATGGTTTCTCAGTGAACCATAGGAACATAATTGAAATACTCATAAGTACTTTAGAAGAAATCACAAATATTATGAATGTTCGTTATCGGCTTACACTGTCATCAAAATGTAGTATCAGATAATCAGTTTTTACTCTTAATGACTATAACTTTACATCCCATGCACATATTTTACATCAAACTCCACAGCTACTCTTTCTAAATGTCAAAAACATGACAGGTCTGAGGTGTAGTTTTTGAGATTATCAGTTTGTTTTGTACAACTGCCTTAACTAAAAGTGAAGAAATTCTCATATTTAGCAGAAATAATGTTTAAGGTTAAAGTGTGCATGATAGGAGATATGTGATGTTAGTTATCAAAGATTTTTTAGCTTTCTCTTATTTCATGAGGGGAAACAAGGCATTTATTAGTCAGTGGCGGCTCGTACAATGGGGGCGCTAGGGTGCCTCTCCACCAGTCTCACAGGGAGAAGAAAGTAGGAATCACAAAATTAAAAAAACATGAAAATTAAACTAAACATCTATACATCAAACAGACTATAGGAGGACCTTTTGTGACATGAGTATTCATGTTTCTCGCATTGCATCATGGTAGTGTGTGGCAAGAAACAACCCATTTTGCCTATATTTCGGTTGTTTTGCATGTTTGGAGGATTCATCAAAGCAGGTGGATCGTTCTCGCAGTGTGGTTGATAGTTCGGCCCGTAGGGGGCTTGATAAAAAGTTTTATTGGAATTTACTTCATAAACGACTGCGAAATACCAAAGAGATGCTAGGAAAACTCTCTGAAGAAAGCCTGGACTCCTGCAGCAACGTTTATGAGGCTCATTTAGTTCACGGTAAGTCCTTGTGACTACGTATTTGAGAAGATGTTTTTAAAAACATTCATCTTCGTGTATTTTTAAATCCACGGAGTCATGTTGTTTTCATATTTTGATTCAGTCTCAGCAGATCTGTGAAAACATCGGCGAATCGGACCGACGTTTTTAATCATCCCTGAGCTCATACGGGCTTTTAATAACTTTAATTTTCTCTTTAATACAATAGAAAAGAAAATACCCAATGTTTGCATGTAAATTATTCCAAACATTTTGAATATCGATATATCACTGAAAAAATATCACAATATATTGCCATATCGATATTTTCTTTCTCTAACTCTAACCCTAAAAAAATCTCGTTATTCATATGCACCTTCCCATAACAGGTCATGCAAATCTCTGCTGGCATGCTTTTTTCAGCACAAAAGCTTTGCCCCCCCCCCCCCCCCCCCCCCCCCCCCAAAAAAAAGAATTCACCAGCTGCCACTAATATTAGTACTGGTATACATCGATATTGGAAAATAAGAATTAGACTATATCAGACATCAGTAAAAAACAAGCCAACTAGAAACATTTAACACTTTGCCATGGACTTCCCACAGCAAGAATACATACCGCTTAGTACTTGAACACAGTAGCAAAGTGATTTAGTTTAAATTAAAACATTTTTTCACCTTCTTTAGCCTGCTGATGTTCTGGGCTCTTATGGCAGCTAGAAGAGCAGATCTTTCATTTTCCTCATCAACATAAGTCACTTTGTCCTGGTTGCAAGGTCCGGAGGAGATCTAATAATGAATGAAAACACCTGTCATCAGACAAACATAGCAACTTACTCGACCTACTGTTTACCTTCTTCTGTAACAGGGCAAGTGCTCTTACATTTTAAATTTGCACTGAAATTTCAAGCAGTTCATTTTTCTTTTTACCAACTGTTCCGTTCACACCATGCTGCACTCAGCTATGACTGACCTTCTTCAGTCTGTCCCTGCCTCCACCTGTTTGGATCGCCTCCATCAGGCTACTGTGCAGAGAGGTCTCTTTCTCAACAGATCTACAAATGACTGGTCTGAATTTTTTGATGGGTCCAAACACAGTCACAGGCCCAGGCCCGGGAGCCACATAACTGTTTGATACTGGGGTAGAGGACTTCAGGTTATCTTGAGTTGTATCCGTTGTGCCCTGAAAAATACAATCACATATTTGTCACAAAGAATAAATGTTCATAGCGCTAATTAGAAAAATTCCCTCATCACGAGCCCGGGTTTCTACTTACATTTATTTGTTTTTGGGATGTGATCTTAGTGGAGTTCAGTGGTTGGGAGGATGGCTGCTGAGTGCTGCTTTTTGGTGGACTTGAACTTCTGTGTTGAACATGTTTGATATAATCTTTATTGTTGACAATCTCACTTTTTTGGACGGATCCATTGTATTGACTGTGATTATTCTTGGCCATTTCTGTGTACAACACATTGGAACTTTCTTTGAACATAGCACAGCTTTGAACACCATCCTTGTTCAAGTTCACTTCTCCCAAACCTCTCTGACTCGGTGACACACACTTAGAAGGGCTAACAGGCCTCTTGCTACCATGAAAGATGTGTGCAGAGGTATTATTTGACAAAGATGGATGGGAGGATGAGAGTGGAGTCACTTGGACAGTTGGTCCTGATCTCTGGAAGCCAGCACCAGTCTGTGACTTCAATGATTCTGAACACTCAGAGACTTTAGAGATGCTGGTAGGTTTATCAGAGGTGTATTTAGCAATAGCTGAAGCCACATATTGGCTTGATGTTCGCCTAGATGGTTTAAGGAGGTTCAGCTGCTTTTTCAAGTCTGAAGGTGGAAGAGGGGGAAGGACGGGTTTACTTGGCACCTGAACACTGTTGGACACTGAACTCTTGCTCTCCGTCTCAGCCCATGTCTTGTTTGCAGCTGTGATGTCTTTCACATGCTCTTCAGTTTTTCCTTTCACCACCACTTTTGGCTGGACTATCTTCACAGGTTCAGAGAAGGAACTGTGTAGTGTTTGCTCTGTGTTGCTGGTCCTTGATTTGGTTTCTAAGCCACCAGTGCTGTCTTCAGCCTTTTCAATCAGCCCTTTCCTTTGAGTTATGACATTTTCTTGTTTTTCATTAGAACTCCAAAACAATTGAGCTTTCTCACAATGAGGGCCACCCTTGTTACTTTCGGAATCGGATGACCTGCTGACTTTATTGTGAGAGAACCCTGCTGTCACCATATTTCCTTGATCGTCTATCTTTATGGCACCGTTACTCAGGGTGACAGCTGGCTGTGTCAGATGTATGACGGAGGGTTTGGGAGGGACCACTGTGAATGTTTTCAAACCAAAACGCGATGTGACATTGGGAGTGATTTTACCGTGTGAAGAGCTAAAACTGGAGCTGGTTTGGGAGGCTCTCTGTATCTCTTTATTGTTTTCTGCAAGCAGTGATCTCTGAATCCCTGAAGAAAGATTAGTTTCCTGCTGCTGAGATTTCTGACGGGTCATTTTCACATGTTCAGGGTTGATCTCCACTGTCTCACTCTTCTTTTGGATGTCAGGGTCAGACTTCACTACCATAGTATTTTTATCGTCTTTGGCCATATTAGTATCAGCAATGTTCTTCTTTTGCGTCATCTCCTCCTTTTTCCCATCTGTAAGTTGGCTCTCTTGTGACTCAACGCCCTGCTCAGATTTCTTATCATTTTTACCACTTTTTCTACAACTGGCAGCAGCTGTATAAGCATTGTTGTTTTGGTTCTGTGGCACCACATCAGAATCGTGTCTAAAGCCAGCTTCTGTAATGAAGATAGACAAATATAGATAATACATTTGATTAAAACATGCTGATGAGTAACCTTTTCCATAAGATGTGTAAACAAAGATCAATCTTACCTTTGCTACCAGTTGAACTAGTCTTTGTATGCGGTTTCACTTCATACTCATCATTACATTCATAGTCTTCTAGTACCTCATCTATGGCAGTGACTGGCACGTACATGTCCACTAAGGACACGGGTACATCATTACTGTCAGGGGATTCGGTATAGGAGGTATCGCTAGCTGAAACATCTGCATGGTCTAAAAAAGAGGGACATAAGAGAGTGATAGCTGTTTCAGTTGCAAACGTATTACAAACAAAATGTTCTGAATCTAGGAAAGCAAATTAATTTGTATTCTGTTACACAGCCAATAGCCAATAGGCTGCCTTTGTATTCACATTCTAGAGCTTCCAACATATAGGACTGGTCTGCCTCACTGAAGATATTTTAGCTGAGCTGAGTTTTTGAAACCCACCCCCACATTTACCTGCAAGGTCTGCTTCCAAATCAGCCAAAGTCTGATGGAGCTGAGCTGTGAGCTCTGAGTCATCTTCAGAGCCGTTGACTGATTGCTCCTGAGGGTTTGTGTCATGCCTGACAATGGCAAAGAAAATATGCATGAATAAAAAGACTCCCATGGAACAAGACACATTTAGTTTGTTTTAGAATGCAAAACCTAGTTCGTGTGCATTTAAGTGCAATCAATGCAACCAGCTCTGAACAAATGTAAAAACTTTCCTTTTAGTATTCAGTACATTTTCCTGCACTACTCCCAGTCAAATGTAACGGGTGAGTGGAGTTTAGCAGTAGATAGAAGTAAAAACAAGTACTATGCTCTATTTTTATGAAAGCTTCCTGGCTTTGAAACATGCTGCTTTACTAACTTCCTCCACTTTTCTTTAAGGGTTCCAAAGAGCATTCTACTGAATTAGTGTCATATTAGCCATAACAAATTGGAACAAGGCAGCCAAACCAAATAAAATCTGTCTTCTAAGACGCTTGGACCGGTCCTCCTTTTCTCAATGGTTCTGAGAAAATGGGGTTATTGTGCCTTCCTGGAATAGTGAGAAGCCAGGAACAGACCCTAGCTTCATTGGGTTTGTTAGAGCATCAAGCCAAGGTCTTTGGTCTGGGCAAGCTACCAGACTCATTTCACAACAACTTAAAAAAATAAATAAAATAAATGAATAAACAAATAAATAAATAAATAAATAAAATAAAGAGGGGGGGGGGGGTACTTTTTTAAATTTCTAAACAGTTTTTGAATTGGGGTCTAGAACCATGAAAGCCCAGCATAAAAAAGCTGAGTGCCAGAATTGGCCACAAGTTGTGCCGTATGATAGTCAGCTTTTGAGCCGTTACACAGGAAATATAGATGAACTTAGATAAATTGTCCTTAACATGTATATTCAACAGTTTAGAGAATTCTGCTGAGTTAGATCAAACAGCGCATAACCCTAACTCTACTGTTATAGTTTTAAATTACATGAGCGCAATCACCACATTCTGTCTGAAAGGACAATTAGTAAGACCAAGGTTTCATAATACTCTGACAAATAACGCAATGGCTCTTCTCAATACTGATTTGCTGGAAGTTATAATAACTGAAGATAGCGTTCATCTCCTAAAAGGAAGCAGAAACATGCACACTGCTCAAAAACAATAAAGGGAACACTTAAACAAAATGTAACTCCCAAGTCAAGCACACTTCTGTGAAATCAAACCGTTCACTTAGGAAGCAACACCACTCCAGTGGTAGCATGAGACAGGGTCTACAGCCCACACAAGTGGCTCAGGTAGTGCAGCTTAAGACGTTTGGCATTTGCCACTGGCACCCTGCGTTCTTCACAGATGAAAGCAAGTTCACACTGAGCACATGTGACAGACGTGACAGATTCTGGAGACACAGTGGAGAACATTCTGCTGCCTGCAACATCCTCCAGCATGACCGCTTGGGAAGTGGGTCGGGTGGCATTTCTTTGGGGGTCTGCACAGCCCTCCATGCATTCACCAAAGGTAGCATGACTGTCATTAGGTACTGAGACGAGATACTCAGACCCTTTGTGAGACAATATTCTAGTGCGGCTGGCCCTGGGTTCCTCTTCATGCAAGGCCATGCTAGATCTGGTGTGGCTAGAGTGTGTCAGCAGTGCCTGCAAGATGAAGACATTGACGCTATGGACTGGCTCGCCAGTTCCAAAGACCAGAATCCAACTGAGCACATCTGGGACATCATGTCTTGTTCCATCCACCAATGCCACAAATTAGCAATTTTTAAGATAGAATTTAGGGAGACCAAAAAAACTCTGATCAAACGCTACCAAGACACACTCAAGTGTTATCTCCAGATCACAGCAATAAACCGCTGCCACCTAGCAGTTGGGGTTTGATTTGCACCACATCTAAAAATATAGATGCACTATTTATAAGTATTGATATAGTATCATACAAAATGGAACTATTTCAGTGTATAAATACTTTCTTACATCCCTAATTATCATTATAAGCAATGAAACAATTACTTCACTTTTTGACCCTTAGCTTTGCTCCACCCATCCTGTGACTTTCTCTTTACCTTTGTTTTGGTCTCCAGGTGGCACAACCCTCATCACTGTCACTCCAAGTGTCCATTTGTGGTTCCAGGAGTTTCTTTCCTATGTCCTCAGTTCTTCCATCCACTGATAGACTCTCGTCTGGGGAGGCTGGCTGGGTATCAGATGGAGAACTAACAATACCAGAATCTTCACCCTCTGCCATCCCTTCAGATGGTGGGGAGCCCTGGTCAGGAAGGATGCTGCAAACACCACTGCTGTCCAAAGACAGAGTCTCAGCCTCCGGTGCGAAGGGTTGTTGTCTTTGGACACTGGAGGATGAGCTTCTGGAGGAATGCAGCCAAGCTGGGAAAGGAGACAGTATTCATTTCAGAATGGGATGTTCTCAACACATGGACAAATGTTAGTCATGCTTAACAACAAATCAATTCAATTCAAGTTTATTTATATAGTGCCAAATCACGACAAGAGTCGTCTCAAGGCAATTCACAAAATCAAAGACCTTAGGTGTTCGATTTCATGAAAAGAAATAAATCAGTTCAAATCTTTGCTGCATTTTCTTTTTCACACTCACAAGTGATACAAATAGAGCATAGCTAAGGGTAATGTTAAGGAAAACACGTAAAAAGCACAAGATGCAGAGAAACTAAATCTAATAAAAGATGGATTTCTATTTTACCATTTATTCTTCTCACACACACACACACGCGCACACACACACGCACACACACACACACACACACACACACACACACACACACACACACACACACACACACACACACACACACACACACACACACACGCACGCACGCACGCACGCACACACACACACACGCACACACACGCACACCCCAAATATTCCAGCCTTGAGCACAACCACTTTTGGCTTCATGAAATACTTTTTCATGAAGTGTGGATGGACTTACTGTAAACAAACGTGTTTAATCACACTATTAACATACTGTTTTAGGTTTAAAAGAAAGATGGTATTGCCTCACACCCTCTCATCTCAGTACAGTCAAGGGCTGGTCAGTCCTGTGGGTTTAGGGGAACTTATTTTGAGTGTCACTGATCTCACTGAACTCCAGGCCAAGAGGATAAAAATCAATGTAGCGTTTGTTTGGCTTGCTGCAGGCCAGCCAGCACACACGGCCCTGGGAATTCAACAAGAGATGCTTTAAAATGAGTTAAACAGTCCATGTCCTTGTTTTTTTAAGTATCGGGTGTAGGTGAAAGTTTGGATGTGTATCGTGCATCCTGCTGCTTGTGTGTTTGTGCGTATGAGAAGCTTGTCAGATTTGGGTCTCGACCTAATGATGCAGAGGGAACAGTCAGTTCCAGGAGATGTGGTGATGACTCACAGGGCTGTCCTCCCAGCTTCTTCCCAGCATTTACTGGATCATTCCAGTTACAGCCACAATCCGCACATATCCACACACACACACAGACGCAATGAGTTGCATGTACACACGTGCACACAAACTGTTATGCACTCCTGCATGCTTACACTCAAGCAAACGTGCAAAGATCTCAAACTTTCAAGTCAGAAAAATACTTAAGCACATGTTTTTGTTCTAAATGAACAAAATGTGTTTTCACACCAAAACAGCGATTACAATCAAATGCTTTTAGTCAACCTTCATCTATGAAAATATGTGCACATACCTAAATAAAAATACAAAAATCCTTGTCCAGTTTTCAGTTGTTTAATTGTAAAGGCAAACATTGGTAAATTATGTGCTCCATATGTCAAATAAATCCAAATATGCATGTGACATAAAACTGATTTGGTTTAAATGTAATGAACCTAAAACTAAATATTTGCATGTAAAAAAAATTAAAACAGTAAAGTTTTGCTTCACTTCCAAACATTCGGGGACGCCCTTGTCAGCCCAGGACCAGTCGGGTTTTAAAGCTGCAATGGCAAATTTGGAAACCAAATGATCTTAAAACACTTATTTCAAGCCTCTTAACAATGTTCTAACATAATATAGCTATGAATATATTGAGGAGATTAAATAAAAAGTGGTTCTCTCCCATTTGTCTAAAAACCTCTGCCAATAACCCGTTTCCTACAGAAAGCAACAACTGAACATCTGGTTGTCGGTCTCACTAAACTGTCACACATCCACAGTCCCCTGGGGCCTCCATTCATTACGCACGCACATATTTAGCTGCGTCAATTTTGACAAGAAATTTTAGTTTAGTTAAAGTCTTAGCCTTTTGACTAAAAGTCTAATTAACTTAAGTCTTATTTTAGTCGACTAAAATGCTTATCAGGCCATTGCTCCTCCCCCTGAAGCTAGTCTCAGACCCGAAATCCGCCTCTTCTGGAAGTAGGTCACTAACACCCAATCCGAGTTGCAGGAATACAGCAGATGATTTCATGCTGCAGCTGCTTCTGCCTTGATGTCACAGATGACTGTGTATTTTCCCTGGAAATAGGGGGCAGTACATACCTAAACCGTAGCAAGCAAGCAGTTTTGTGTTCGAGTAAGACCTTAACGATGGATGGCCATTAGGGTCAAAAATCCCTTGGTGTGCGGTTTTCAAATGAGTACTTTGTCAGATTGTTCAACCTCCAGCAAAATGACAAGCACGTCAGAGTTTCATCACTGGCACTGAGCGAAAAGGTAAACGTGTAATACAACAACGTTTTTGTACGACTAAAGTTCTGTAACGGCTTGCTGCAAATCAGTAAATGCGTTTTGTCCTCACGGGCTCATGTGGCAGGAAACATGGCGTCTAATATGATGTCAGCCAGAGACTTAGACCTGCTCCCATGTATTTTGGACACGATTTATATGGTTATGTCAAAAAGCCATCCATTTTTTTTTCTAAACTGGGCATCATTTATTTCATTTTAACAACATTTCAATGGATATTACCAGAGATGAATTAACTACACAGTTTAAACCAGAGCGAATATTCTGACAAATTCGACTTCCAGTCTCAGTAGTAACTTATTTCCCCTTTTTAAAGCTACACTTGCCTTTATTAAGTTTTCAACCCTTTATTGGTAAACTGTTTAAAATGTTTGGACTAACCTTTGTATTTAGGATTTTTTTTTCTACTTTCTTTGTTTATTTAGCCAGTGTGAGTCCATGTCAGGTGAGCATAATAAATCAAATAAAATGCTGCTTGGAAGCGACCAAATTTTAGAGACAAAATATTTTGCAGAAAGTAATCAATAAAACTAAAATATAAAAAAAGTCTAATCTGCTTTAGCTGGCTTAATACATGACTGCCAACACCAGGAGTCAAACAAGCATAAGGACATGGCAAAACAAAATGAAAGGCAGGCACTTTAACCACTGGACTACCACGGCCAACACAACAGTAGACTCGCCTGAGATGCTGTTGTAGATGTGTTCTGTTGGAGTGGACGTGGGCGGAGCTTAACAGAAACAGATCATTTCATTTCCGGGTACAAATCAGGCTGACAAATATAACTCATATTTAAAGCCCAGATCACACTGCGATTTCTGTCCGTCTTAGCCAAATCCCTCGTTGGCATGAGCTGGGTCATGAGCTGACACTAAAAGGAAGTGTTAGAAATGCTAGCAGCATTCAAAAACATGAGGCACCAACGCAATTTCAATAAAAAAATTTTTTACAGAAATAAAGCAAAACTTATATGAAAAATAAAAACTTTAGAAAAAGGCTGTAATTGTGTTATTAAGTATATAAGCCATTATCTGATAAAAGTAACACTTTTTGCATAGATCATGCTATCGCCAAAAACGGCATCCATTCAGGTTTCAAGTTTCTTAACCAAGCAGCTACACAGAGAGACAAACATTCACTGCCCTCCAATCGATATGCAGCTATCACACAGATTTGCGTATCACATAGCCTACTTTGTCTTACTGTCCTGACCACATTCTGTGAGTCCACTTACAGAACTACTTAGCTCAGATCTCCTGCACCAGCAACCAAAAGATAAAATAAAATGTAAAACAAGCTTATAATGGATTATAAAAATGAAACCAAAATGCTCTTTTAATTTCAGTCAAAAAGAAATGAAGCAAGATTGTCTTAAAACATTTCAGGTTTAAGGAAATTAAAACTAAGGAATTACAAATAAACAGGGATACTAAATCAAAAGAAAAAGATGTGAAAAGAAGAAAGTCCAGTATAAATAAGACGGACTAGAAACTGTGTAAGATTTGATAAAATAGGAATGTTGTTGGGATGGAGAAAGGCAGGAGCCAGAGAAAAACCTCAGGAGCGTTTGGTACGCAGACGCACTGGTCCACAGCAGTACACTACAAGGGAGGGTGTGGGGAAAGGAGAAAAGACAACAACAGATGAGGGAATTTGAGATGAACAACTTGTAAATCAATCACTTGCAAAAATGAAGAAAAAAAAACATGCAAAACTAAAGATAGAAAATCTATTTGGTCATCTGGTACCATATTGCAAAGAACATAAACAGTAACAAATGATGGCTTTGTGCAGTCTTAAGTATCATTCATAATATACTGAGAGGTGTTTATATGCAACCCATAAGGCTCTCCAGTTGATTGGTTTTGACCTCAGCTCTGACCTCTTAGACCCTGAGGAGAAAGTGAGGCTTTGACATTGACATTCACAGATAAGAAGCTACTTGACCTCATAAAAACCTGGTATCAGCTCAACTCATCTGTTCAATGAAGGAATTAATGAAATTCTCCAAGGACAAACGTCCGTGTATATGCACAAGGTAGCTATTCTGATTCTGAATAGTTACAAATAGTCAAGGGAGCAGTTTGAAGAAAAAAGCTGAAAAAGAGTAATCTGCTCAAGTAGAAAGCTACACTGAGGTTCACCTCCCTTCACTTCCATGGGATCACGTGGATTTACAATGTTTACAGGTTCAAATAAAGGGGAGGAAAAAAAACAGACAAGTTAGAGGGTTAAGGTTGGTTTATGCTTGACGCGTCCACGAGGTCTGCACGGCTCCGCGCGGAAAAGTTGCGTCATTTTAACAACCACGCCCCTCCACCGCGCCTCCGCACGGCCCAGAATTTCCGCAACGCGCACCTCGGAAAATTTCTAACCACGCGGACGGACGGACACGGAAAAACATGGCGGACCGGCAAGAACTAGTACGGCAGAGGTTCGTAAATACAGACATTTGTATGATTCAGCTCTCAGAGATCACCGTGATCAACATGTTGTTAATAATTCTTGGAGAGAAAAAGCTCGCACTGTCGGAAAAGACGAGGACACTGTTAAAAATGCTGAAATGCCATGTTGTAAACAGTCATTTCTACTTCTACTATGGTGTAGTGTTGGATGCATGCCATAGAGCTCCATGCTGCCCCGTTCAGTTTGGGAGAATATTGGCTCACTGCAGAGACGAGCCGCACGAACCATAAACACTGCGAGTTGTGAAGCGCGTTCCATCCGCGAGCCGCATCACCGCGCGGAAAGTGAATGTGTCAAGCATAAACCAAGCTTAAGACATGCTGCGTTAAATACCTGAGCAGTAAATGTCTGGTTTCGATTGTTTTGGCTGATAAAGGCTTGCCCGTGAATGGTAAATTATTACACCCAATAGATGGATTAGGTGGGCAGCTTCACTCGGATTATTCATCTTATCTGATTGCGGAAACAAGACTGGTCTGGATTGCTAAAACTGTACTTAGGAGTTTTTATGGTGTTTTAAAGGTTTTATGTATGTCTGTTTTTATTGCTGTGTTTTTGCTGATGTACAGCTTTGTTTGTCCTTTTGGGCATGTGAAAGCCCTTTAAAACTACAGTTTATTTGATTTTGATTTAAAATGGTAAATGCCCTGCATTTGTATAGCACCTTCTTAGGACTCTACAACCCCCTCAAGGCACTTCACAAGGCACAATCAGTCATCCACCTATTCACAAACACATTCACACGCTAGTAGGGATGAGCAATGTAGCCACGGCTGCCCTGGGGCGCACCAACAGAGACGAGGCCTGCCATACACTGGTGCCATCAGTCCCTCCGGCCACCACCAGTTTGTGTTCTTTCTTAAGATATTTAGTATTATTCTTGAGTACATTGTATTTGTTCATCTTATATTTTCTGATAATGATATTTCAATTGTGGGAAAAATGTCAAAGTTAGTTTATCAAACCAGTATAAGGTCATCCGAGCGGTTTATTGATTTTGGCTCATGTTCTGTAAATGTAAATCAGAGCGTTTGCAGACTATTTGCTGTCTGGAATAATATGGGAGTTGTATGCATATATAAATACATTTTTCAACATCTGTACAAAAGCATTTGAAACGACTGCTTTATTAACACTTATTTATAACCAATTTCACCAAAGTAAGAATACGTTTTGACGTTTCAAACCACGTGGCACTACATATTATACTAGTATTGTTTTAATTAACTGTATTTGTGTTGAAAGCATTATCGGAATATTTGCTTTATGCATTTCATTTCCAGCTGTTGACAGAGCCATCTGATTACCACCCCCCTACGAAACCGATAAGGATCTGAAATTTTCCCTGTAGCCAACTTTCCATCAATATACTTGATTTTAATCTAGTTTTAGAGAACACTGTACCCGTTATCTTATTGCTGCACTGCCAAATAAACATAGTTGCTTTTATAAGCCAGACCACTGTTATAAATGTTAAAAGTGAAACTCTTAGCCTTATTCAAGGGGAATTTCATACCTAATCTTAACCCATTCATCCATCCATTTTCAGCTGCTTATCCTGGGTCAAGTCATGGGGGCTGTAGCCTAAGCAGGGAGGCCCAGACTTTCCTTTGCCCAGCCACTTGGGCCAGCTCCTCTAGGGGAATCCTTAAGTGTTCCCTGGCCAGCCGTGAGACAGTCTCTCCAACGTGTGCTGGGTCTTCCTTCAGGTCTTCTCCCAGTTGGACATGCCTGGAAAACCTCACCAGGGAGGCGTTCAGGAGGCATCCCAACAAAATGCCCAAGCCACCTCAACTGCCTCCTTTCGATGTGAAGGAGCAGCAGGTCTACTTCAAGTCCCTCCCAGATGACCGAGCTTCTCACCCTATCTCTAAGGGAGAGTCCAGCCACCCTGCGGAGAAAACTCATTTCAGCCGCTTCTATCCGCAATCTATCTATATCTTGATATTTCATTTTTATATGGAACATCACATCTTATTAATCATTTAATATATATGTAGTCAATCAACGCTACACCAACATGGACCCTAAAACAATAGTCACATGGAACTGCAAGCCAGTTTAATCCAAGGTGTTGCAGCCTTCATGCTAAATTATTCTCGTTGGGGAGTCAGACCAGGTGTTTCAACAGAATATTTTTTGTGGTGAAGAACCATCCTTTTTCAAAGCCAAAACTATTATTTGTTTTAACCTGCAAAGCTGCATCAGAAACAAAACGACCCACCAGCATCCGCCAGTCATCCTGGGGAGTTTCACTTGATCAGTCGTGCGTATTCCAAGGGAACCTACGCCCTCTGGATACATCAGAAGTCCAATCATTAACTTTGTCAAGACGGCTTCGCTTGCTGGCCGGCTCTCCCGAGAACTACCACCACACTGGTAACGTAAACTCTTCACACTGACATTGGAGGGGTTATAATTAATATTATAACTAATTTAACATAAATAAATTCAGTGAGATAATTTTATGAACCCATAATTCACATAATTTTCCAAGACACTTAATTAGACTTTTAATCACATTTTGGATTATCTTTCATTAAAATTGGACTATTGTCTCAGTGATATTACCTTAAAAAATCATTTATAATCATTCATCCCGTATGATCATGAGTCCTAGAAATATTGTAATAAATGGATTAGTAGAAACTATATATTTGCCGCTGTGTCAAATTATTGAGTGTTGGTTCCCTGGCATACCCAGATTACCTATTTTCATCATCAATTGAATATTAAAGGTTCAATAATATTGATAATCCATATTTTTATGGAATATCACATTTGATTGTATCCCTTTATATTCTATTGATAATTTATTCAAAGGAACCACTTATAATATATATTAGTGTCCTTATAGAACAGACTGTTCTTTGGAAACTAAAGTACCAGAGAAATGATGAGGTACAATTACATTTACTTATAGACTCCTCAGTGTGCTGTTTCTCAGTCAGCTTAGGTGCAACTGTATCTGTTAACTCTGGTGTTGTTACGACCAAAAGCAGAACAAATAACATGAATGGATGAATCACACCATCATAACCTTGACAAAAAAAATGCTAGCTTTTAAAGATAACTTTTTAAATATTACGTAATTGATCTTTTTTTGTCATTTGTGTTTTTTTATATGCATATATTTTCATAACAGCAAACAGAAACATTGAAGTTGGTTTGCGGTTAAATTCACTTTGTATATTGGTTAATCATTTCCCAGTACAGCACTGTAGCACAGTTTTCATACCCCGGCCTGCCAGACTTGTCCTCTGTTTAATTCTGCACAGAGAATGAATCTGGTAACTAACAGGCAGAGAGGCACCTGAGGGGCGGTACTAGGCAGCTCAAAAATAACCAATCAGAAAAAGACAAATGCCGACTGTACAACGCTGTAGTATTTTAGCTGTAGTAAAAAATGGCATCTGGAGACAGCGCAAACGTATTTCTGTAGAAGAAAGTCTTTTAGCGCTTCTACTTGTTGTTTGAAAGACGTGTCCAAGTCATTTAGAACAGAGGAAAGAGCCGCAGCGAACTCCGCTTCAGTCGCCAAGTTCGACAAACTCAATGTTATGGTGTGCGATGTACGCTACTCAGCGCTGATTGGCTCAGTTAGAATTCTCAGGAGGTGGGGTTATTTGAATAGGAGTTCCCAGACTCTGCACAATTAAACAGAGGAAGAGTCTGGCAGGCCAGGCTACAGTTTTCAGGCTGCACCAAAAAATAGTTCACAATCTTAGTGATAAGATCACAAGCTAAACAAAAAACAGGCACAGTGGTGGCATTTAGCGTCTAATATTTACTGTAGCATAATTACAAATCTCTCCAATAGATGGGAAAATCTAAGTGAGCAGGAGTGTGTTTGGCCAAAAATCTAGCGTTTCGATATACAATGCCTAACATAAATGAGGACACCCCACTAGATTTGTCAACAAACCTTTCGTTTCCTTTCAGAATCTACATTTTCTATGAGATACCATACTGCAAAATACTCCCACAAACATGAGCCATTGATTGCAAACAAGAGTTGTTAATTTGCACACATAAAAGAGTGATTTTCCTAACAGTTACATTCAAGCCCATGTTGCAAGAATTAGTACAGCCCAATTATACCCTTGGGAGAAAATCCACACATAAGACTACAAAATTCAAATTAACAGGCGACCACAGGTGAGACTTATGTTTCATGTAAGAGGTGTTCAGCAGGCAGGTGACTGTAAATGGGCAGCACTTAACAATGAAAAGTCCCTCCTATTACATGCTGTCAGCAATGGCTCCACATGGAAGAGAAATGTCACAAAATCTGAGAAATTAAATAATTTCTTACCACAAAAAGGTGAGAGCTACAAGAAGCTCAGTAAAGCTTTACACATTAGTGAAAATACTGTAGCAAAAGTTATAAGAAAAATGGAAGTTAACATCTTGACAGGAGCATCTTCTGATGAGAAGGGTTGAAGAAAATCACCATGCAAGTTCACTGCAGTTAGCTAAAGCAGTAGAAAGCCAAACTGGAGTGACCGTTTCCCATTTGGCGCACACTGCAGAGGAATGGCATGCATGGGTATTGTCCATGAAAGAAGCCTCTCCTAAAGCCCATGCACAAAACAAGCGAGCCTAGGATTTGCTAGGGCCTATGCTGAAAGAGATGAAGACTATTGGGACTATACTCTTGAGTGATGAGACAAAGATCACCGTCTTTGGAACTAATGGGTTTCAAAACTGTATGGCATTGTAAAGGTAAGGGGAAATGCATGGTGCCTACAGTGAAACATGGTGTGGGGCATGAGTGCTGCTGGTATGGGGAGCTGCATTTTATTGATGGCATCAAGAACTCAATGTACTGCTGTATACAGCCTTGGTCGTCGTTCACTTTTCCAACACAACAATGATCCAAAACACACATCTAAAGCTACTGTTGCATTTCTGAAGAAGAGGGTGAAAGTAAATGAATGGCCAAGTGTGTCTCCTCATCTGAACCCAATCAAACACCTGTGGGAAATTCTGAAGTGGTAAGATGAGCATCACTCTCCATACAGCTCTAAAAGAGGTTCTTCTTGAAGAATGGAAAAAGATGGATGTTGCAACATGTCGCCAACTTGTTCATTCCAGGCCTAGAAAACTTGTTGCTGTCTTTAAAAATCACAGTGATCATACAAAATACTAAATGTAGTATTTTTGTTGCGAGGTGTATTCATTCTTGGCTTCAACCAATTTTAGTAAAACGGAAGATTTTGTGATCTAAGTTATAGTATTAACCTTATTTTCATGTTATGGCGTTAAACAAGTGTTCAAGAAGATCCAGCCTTGTGAAAAATCTAGAAATTTTTCTTTTGTTCATTGAGCTACAGAATAAATTCATACTTTTTAAAGGGGGTGTACTCCTTTATGCTTAGCACTGCATATCACAATACATGGGAGATGATATGATATATTGTGTTACTAAAAGCCAGATGACAGTAACAACTTTGGCCAGACACTTCTAAGACACATTCAGTGTTATCGCAAAATCTCTTTCCATTGGAATGAAGGCCTAGAAATCTAGACAGACAATAGCTGAAGCAAAATGATTTTGCTCTTCATGTTGGTCCAGTCATGCTCCATTGTAGCCTCAGCAGGTTAACCATTTGCTTGATCAGTGTTGTGTTATGCCAATCACAGCGCTCTATCGGTTTGATGGGCAGTCCATCCTCACCTCTTCAATCATTGTGTGGTATGCTGGAGCCACGAGCAGGGATATGAAGAGACTGCAGCATGTCATGCGCTCTGGACTCATAAATAACAATCCTAGGACTGCCTACTCCAGTCGCTTTGTCTCAGTAACTTGACTGTGAGTACGTTTACATGCAGCCAACATCCGGGTTATGATCGGGTTGAGGTCAGTATTCGGGTTTCTGAGTTGATCAGAATGACCCGTTTACAAGCATAAATAGAAAGAGTTACCTCTAACTTGCATAACCCGATGTAAATGCGGACGTTGGGGTAGCGTCAGGACGTGTGGACTACGTCCAGACGCAATATGCGTCATTTCCGGTTCTTCTCGTTCCGGTATCCGTGAAAACAACAACATTTTTCCCAGTTCGGAAGAGATAGCGACCGCGTTAGTTTGCGCTTTAGTTTCCTCGTCACTCAAAGTGTGGTGCTGTGCCGCGACTCGCCATGTTACTCCCAACTTGTTGTTTACTTCCGGAGTTATGGAGTATACAAAACGTCTCGCTACTCAAAAGACCAAGATTCCTTGCGAACAGAGCATGCGCAGAACACACGCTTTGATGGGGATATCCCGATATGTGTTTACACGACCAAACATTCGGGTTAGAAAAGGGTTACCCCAGGTGTAGTAACCGGGTTTTTAAAAACCCGGTTATGAGCATATCCGGGTTTCTGGCGGTGTTTACATGGACCTGCGGAACCAGGTTATTGTGAATATTCGGGTTTTAAAAGGGTTACTGGCTGCATGTAAACGCACTGTGTGTTGGGTTTGCACCTGACTGTTCCGCTCTGACCGGTACCTACACTGTCTTGAATAAACTCACCTAAAGGATTATTAGGAACACCATACTAAATATGGTGTTTGACCCCCTTTTGCCTTCAGAACTGCCTTAATTCTACGTAGCATTGATTCAACAAGGTGCTGAAAGTATTCTTTAGGAATGTTTGCCCACATTGACAGGATAGCATCTTGCAGTTGATGGAGATGTGTGGGATGCACATCCAGGGCACGAAGCTCCCGTTCCACCACATCCCAAAGATGCTCTACTGGGTTGAGATCTGGTGATTGTGGAGGCTATTGTAGTATAGTGAACTCATTGTCATTTTCAAGAAACCAATTTGAAATGATTGGAGCTTTATGACATGGTGCATTATGCTGCTGAAAGTAGCCATCAGATGATGGGTACATGGTGGTCATGAAGGGATGGACATGGTCAGAAACAATGCTCAGGTAGCCCGTGGCATTTAAACCATGCCCACTTGGCACTAAGGGGCCTAAAGTGTGCCAAGAAAACATCCCCCACACCATTACACCACCACCAGCAGCCTGCACAGTGGTAACAAGGCATGATGGATCCATGTTCTCATTCTGTTTATGCCACATTCTGACTACCATTTGAATGTCTCAGCAGAAATCGAGACTCATCAGACCAGGCAACTTTTTTTTCAGTCTTCAACTTCCAAGACTGGAAGTCTGTGCAGGCATTTCTCCTGCGGTGTTGCTATAAGTGTGAAGAGTGGGAGAAGAGGGTTGCATTGGCAATCCAACACAATGGGCAGCACATTGAACACATTTTATAAGTGGTCAGAAACATGTAAATAACTAAGGAAAGAATAAAGTTACGTTCAAACCAAGCACACCACTGTTTTTCCTGTGAAATTCACAATGTTTGACGTGTCACATGACCCTCTTCCTATAGAAAAAACAAAAGCTGGATCCAAGATGGCCAACTTCAAGATGGCCACCATGGTCACCACCCATCTTGAAAAGTTTGCCCCCTCGCATATATTAATGTGCCATTAACAGGACATTAATATTACCAATCATTCCCATTTTATTAAAGTGTATCCATATAAATGGCTCACCCTGTATGCAGAATGGCTTGCCAGGCTAGGTAAAACCTGCTGCCACCTAGCAGTCAGCGTTTGAATTGCAAAAAAGAAATGCAGTAAATGGTTGCATGTAAATTCTTAAAAAATCTAAACCATGCTTTAAAATATTGATTCAGTATCATATCATAGTTGATATTTGTACTAAAAGAAATACTTGACCTGTATAATAGACATAATATAACTATATTCAATGTTTTATTGATGCTTCAAAAGTATTCAACGTTGTTAATCATGAAAAGTTATTTCTCAAATTGCTCAATTGAAAATTAGCAAAATATCTGGTGAGAATTCTAGTATATTGGTCATCAGTCTATGGTTGTGAAATGGGGAAATGCGGTGTCTTGTCCTTTCTCTGTAGGTAATGGAGTGCGGCAAGGCAACATTCAGTCTCCTTGCTTTTTTAAAATGGATGATTTATCCAGACTGCTGAACGAAAGCAAGACTGGTTGTTGAGTAGGGCTGGGTGATATGGCCTGAAATCAATATCACGATATATTAAGAATTTCACCTTAATAACGATAAATGGAAGTTAACAACAGGTATGCACAGAAACAAAAGTTGTCCACTAGATGGGGCTGTCACGTGTATTACATTGAGTACCATTTTTATGTGACTTAAGGTGGTACAGCTTCTTAAAGGAATGTGAATGTTGCCAACCTACACACATCTTTACATTTTTTTATTATCAAAATAATTGACATGGGGAAAAAATCTCGATAGGAGTCAGAAATTTCGATAACGATACATTTTCGATTTATTGCCTAGCCCTATTGTAGAGTTGGGAATATTACTGTGAATAATTTGATGTACGCAAATATCTTCTGTCCATATAGTGCTGGGTTGCAACAACTACTGAGGATTTGCTCAGAATATGCCCTGGACTTTGATATTAAGTATAATGCAACAAAAAGCAATCTGATGATTATCAGGAGCAAAGAGGACAAAAATCTCTCCTTCCCTGACTTCATTTTATCAGCTGGTATTTTATCGGTTTGTAACGAGGTTAGATTTGGGGCACTATTTAACGGATGACCTGTCAGATGACAGAGACATTTATAGGCAGTGCCGTCTGCAATATGTGCAGGCTAACATGCGTATCTGGAAGTTTTTAATGTGCTCTGTATCTGTCAAAATAACACTGTTTAAAGTATCTTGCACACCTATATACACTGCCCATCTATGACAGAATTATAGAAAATGCAGTTTACATAAGCTGCAGGTAGCATAAAACAATGAGATGAGACTTCTGTTGAAGGTCCCTCGCTGGAG
This sequence comes from Nothobranchius furzeri, assembly GCF_043380555.1. Classification (NCBI taxonomy): domain Eukaryota; kingdom Metazoa; phylum Chordata; class Actinopteri; order Cyprinodontiformes; family Nothobranchiidae; genus Nothobranchius; species Nothobranchius furzeri. Next base: position 45,438,618 of record NC_091745.1, on the reverse strand, counting down.
CAGTGCCAGCCAGTTGTTTATGCAGGCTGGTGTTCCCTGCTGTGCTGCAGAGCTTCGTAAGATCATGTACAAATGTATGTGTAGGCCAACAGTCAGGGAAAACAATATCATCGGCAGTTTGACTAATGTGCAACAAAGTTCAATTTGTTTCTCGTCCAATTTGTGGAAACACTGGAGGAGATGCATGTATATGTGCAACTAGCTCTGCTCTTATGCTATTTATGTCTTATATGTATCTGCTTTTTTATCTTTTATATATACAGTTTTTACTATGGACCTCATTGTGTCTGGAATAAAGTTTTGATGATGATGATATTATTTCAGTGTATCGATATCTTCTATAAGCGAGCCTTGAACACATCGGCAGTGCCAAAGTGGAGATAAAGATAATCATCTTATTAATGTAGCTAATGAACATGTATGTAGCTTGTCTGTTAAAGTAGTCCACTAACACTTTGACTTATATTTGCCTCATGATCCTTTTTTCTCTTTAAACTTCTTTAGTCCTCCATTTTCTTCCTCATTACATCGTCATTCCCTTTGAAAATCCTTTCCACGCTCTGTTTTCTGTACTTCACTGACACTCACATTTTGCATCCTTTTTGAGGTGCTTGGATCTCTCATCAATGCCCCTGTCAGACACACCAATGCTCTGCTGAAATCTCACTTTGCAACCAAAAATATTCTGGGTTATTAGAAAGTCAATACGAGGGCTCATAAAGGTCGAGCAGTTTCAATCAGCGATAGATTTATCTGCCTTTCTAGCTGCCAGCTGCCAAAATTCTTGTGAGTGGTTGTGTGTCCATGAGACTGAATAAAATGGAGGAATAAAAAAGAAAAAGAAAAACCTAGAGTGTGATAAGCTAGTGAGAAACAAGGACTCAGTTGTTTCAGGAACTTATGAAAAACCAGCTTCTCTAGTTTCTTTCCCTCACACACACACTAGATTGATTTCTTTAAGCTGACGATGTGCATCACTTCTGACAGTTAAGAGTCAGATGTTGCTGCAGCATGACAGCTCAGCTCTACAGGGCAGACAGGTAACACTCCTCTACGCATGACTGTTTCACTTTTTCAACTGTGTGCCTTCGCTGTCAGGAGGACAAAGGCATTCATGTTCTTCCATGATGCATTTATGGTGCAACGTTAAATTGGATTTTCACTTGCATAAACACAATATGTATACTGATTATACACTAAACATGTTTGATTACAGCAAACAGAAATATTTTTGAATAACAAACATGACACCACATTTCAATGTACATCAGGTTTTTACTCACAGAAAAAGAACCAATTTGGCTCATTAAAAGAACTATAAGCAGGAGAATGAGCGAGAACCCAGTTAAAAGGGGCAGCAGAGGCTCAGGAGTGGCTGGGGCAGAAAATGGAGGGCCCTGGGTTCAATCCCAGCTCATTCTTACCATTTCTGCTGTTGTGTCATTGAGCAAGACAATTCACCTACCTTGCATTGGTAAGCGGCTGATCAGAGGGGTTGAAGGGCCAAAATGGCAGCCTCACCTCAGTCAGACTGCCCCCAAGGCCTCTGTGGCTGTAGCTTACAATCACCAACAGCATGTGAACGAATAATGGATTCTCTGGGAGGCACATTGAGTTCATATGAATATAACCCATCTTTTGCCATTACTGATAAAATAAAACACTGTGATGACACAGTCCAGATACACACAAAATTGCTTGCCTACAAAAAAAGTCGTCGAACAGAATCTCGTTTTTTTTTTTACTTCAATAAAAAAAAAATTTGAGCAAGTACTTAATTTTTAGCTAGATTTGTCAAGGTCGCCATTGTTGATGCTTTCCGAATGCCAACAATGACAAACATTAAAGTGGGAGTAAAGGCATGGGTGGAGACTTATTTCAACTAGGGCTGCAACAACAAATCGATAAATTAGATGAAAATCGATTACTAAAAGCATTGGCAACGAATTGCGTCATCGATTCGTTGTGTCGCACAACTCTCCCAAAAGCGCCCCCCCTTCCCGTCCGCCGTTGCGCGCAGAGCAAGTCAGATCAGCGCGAGGGAGAGCCAGCAGATCAGCGCGAGGGAGAGCCGGCAGATCAGCGCAAGGTTCGCGCTGCTGCGAACCGGTTCCACCCAAGGCCGGATTAACTGGGCAATTGCCCAGGGCCCACGAACTCTAAAGGGCCCAGGGCACGAGCACAATACTGTATCTATAATTTCCCGCTTTATGAGGACTATGGTGACCGTACGTTCTGTTTTCCCCGGACTTGTCCACTTTTCACTCTGTCCGGACTGCGGGTTCTTGTACTGATGAAAATGTCCGGCTTTTCATCCAGGAGCAGGGATCGAATTATGGGGGAGCTGTATATCCTACACATCCGGGGAGCCGGAAAAAAGTTTTCTATATTATATCATTTTTGGACTCTTGAGCAGAGAGTGGCACAGCGCATTGTTGCGCAGCGATCCAGGCAGCTGCTTCCAGCGCACGGTCCATTCTCAAAGTGGCGCAACCAAAAAACTATAATTAGCACACGATCGTTCATGTCTGCACATGTTCTCTATTTTCTGTCTTATTTGTGCCTGAAGCGCGCTACTGCAGAGCTCATCACCTGTGCTGTGGTGATGTCACCTCACGCAGCATCGAAAACGCGTTCTGCGCTTTGCGGTCAGGAGATCCCTTTGATCTGCTCAAAAGTAACTGATGAGGTGAAAAGGTAAGAATCCAGGCAACAGATTTTCTGGACAATTAAGAGGAGATGCAGGAAGATGAGAGACAGACAGGACAGGAAAATAGTTAAATAAAAACAAGAAAACAAAACAAAGTGTTGAAAAGTAAAATGTAGGTAGATTTATCTCCACTACCCGTTTTTACCAGTAAAAAACAATAAGTTATACACATGTCATATTTATACATCTGATACAATTCAGATCACCTTCAAAACTCAGTCACACACCCAGGGCCGTTTCAAGACATTTTGGGGGCCAGGGAAAAATGACCCCCCCCCCCCCCCCCCCATAACTGGGCTCCCCAGAAGCCTCTGTGTAGTTCATACCCTCTCCAGTAGTGTTAGTTATACAGTGTTTATAAAAGCCCCTCAGACATCACTGACATGTTCTAATATTATCAGATGAAAAACTAAATTATCAGACATGCTGTCTCATCTGCTTCTTCTAAACTTGCAAAAAGTAACAAAACTATTTGAAAGCCACTATTTGTGGATTATTTGAAAGTTTCCATCGAGTGTGGGACAACTTTTTTTTTCACTGATCCTATCGTCTAATCTCACAGCTGAAACAAGCATCCTTAATAATCTGTGCACAGGAAGCTTACCAATGCTGTAGTAAAACAAAAGGTATAATAATTTATTATTAATAAAACCTTGTTGCAGCACTAAAGCAGAAAAATGAGATTTTGCATTAAATATGAAAAATATTTACATATGAATTGTTTTAGAGCCCTTTTATTGGCAGAATCTGATATTAATTTAGTTCTTACAAAAAATGGGTCCCAACATGGTTTGTGTGGCGTTGCCATAGTGTGACGTCATAGGCACAGATCCCCTGTCCTCTTGTTTGGAAATGGAAATATGGTCACCCTATTAAACAAACTGTCCACCCGGGCTTTTGCGCTGCACAGAGACGCTTCGCTGCCTACGACTTTGAACGTCAGTTGAGAGTCAGTCTCATGCAGACTGACCAATGAAGAGAGGGCCTCAAGTTAAGACCCTCTCCTCATTGGTCAGTCCACACGAGGTGGGTCAAAGGTTACTCTGGGCAGGTTACGTGTTGTCAGGCATTCAAGTATTGAGTATATTTACTGCATATTACAGTAAAATATTCTGTATGTGACCACATTATGGTGATCCTCGGGTCGTGATGATGGAGCTCTTGAATATTGTTGCCCAGGGTACAACAAAGTGTTAATCTGGCCCTGGTTCCGCCGTCACATTCCCGCAGAAACTGGTTGATCACACCGGGGCCAGACTACTAGCATGTGGTTTTACAACCACAATGTCCTCGGAAGCAAAAACGCTTTTAAAAGGGAGGGAGGAGTCCTAACTGTTGCTGCAGGCGTGTTGTGTGAGTGCATTTATATACTGGTTAATATATTTTTGGGTTCAGTTGCTTTCATGTGGCCTAATGTGAGTCCATTTGGGATCATTGGAATGATCAGCAGCATTTCTTGATGTGACTTTATGGCAGTTGCCCAGGGCATCATCACAAGGAGGATGGCATTCATTTACTTTTGTTTTATTTGGTATTTTTTCAGTCATTTTTGGAAATAGTGATCAATTTTGATTAATTCATAGCCTTTGTTTAATTACATTTAAAAATTAGTTGTTTGACATCCTCAATTATAATAAATGTCAACAGATGAGATCAAACAAAACAGATGAGAATTGCCCTTAAGCTGTTTAACTAGGACCAAGCATTTTAGGTCACAGATAGATGTAGCTTAGGGTCTCTGTCTTTACACCTTATAAGACAATTTAGGTGATGACATGTTGTTTTTCTGCTATTGAACTGTTTTCTAATAATGTTGTGTTAAATAAAGTGAAGGAAGGAGAGAAATAACGTTTCCCTAGCAGTTTTTAAGAATTTCCCCATGTAATCCGATTAATCGATTAATCGTGTCGAGACCCCATCCGATTAATCGATTATCCAAATAATCGTTTGTTGCAGCCCTAATTTCAACCAGACTTCCTGTTAGAAAAATACCTGGAAAAAGGTGTTGCCTGAAGCACTGAGGAAATGATTGGCGGCACCCCCCGCATGCGGTCTCAGAGTTTCTCAGTTGGAAAAAAAGAGCTGTCAACATATGTGCGCACACTTGCACGTGCACACAAGCACACACAAACAGCAGACTCACCGCTCAGGAGAAGAGCAGGCACAGAAACAGACTGCAGGAAGGAGGACTTCCTGTTCACCTCCTTCATTAGAAAAAAAGGGAGGAGGACATTTTTCTTAAGGAGGCGAGCGGCTCCGAGCGCCAATGTGTCATATCAGGAAGTGAATGATTGAGCCAGGTGGAGGCGCTGTGAGACTCAGCAGGAGTCCAGTGCAGTGCAGCCATGTAGTACTGCACAGACGTCCCCCTGCAGCGCTACAGCAATCAGCTGTGGCTGACTCTAAATTTAGAGTGTTACACTAAACTGCCAAAATAATGATAACATATGTGTACACTCTATTATACCCTCATCTATATTAGACCCTCATCTATACAGGTCATCAGCAAAAAAGGTTAATTTAGGTGCTGCTCGTTGTTTAATAACGAAAGTAAAACTGGTATTTTGCGTGGGTGTGGGCGGGGTGGGAGGGGGCGGCTCAGCAGACAAGTCAGTGGTGTCTTTTTTTGTTTCAACTTCTATTTTGTATAAGAGGCTTATGCAGGAGCTAGCTGTAGTCATGAATAATGATTAAAAATTAGTTTTTCAGTGGTACATACCTTTAAAGATGCAGTTCACTCGTTTATTAAATGCATTAGCAGTGGTCTCTAGTAGGAATGAATGCCTTGTAAGGTGGATTCGGGGGATTCAGGAAGTAGAAATGAACCACATCAGAGTTGAGCTTCAAACAGCGGGATGGGGAATCTTATTTCCTGATATTTGGGCATCTCGCCTCTGATTGGCTAACAGCAACACAACACTAACACTGACTCAGTTTGATATGATTTGTGTTTTATCTCCACAAATAACACAAGCCTGAGGGAGTTCTGCTGTGTGGTGGAGTTGCTAATGCTAACGGTTAGCTTCTACTAGCAAGACGTTCTCTACTGTTTCCTGGATGCTAAACCGACAACAGCCTTCTGCGTCGTGAGTCAAGATGGGTGACTCCATGGATGTTAGTGAGAGTGTGACGTAGATCTGTCAGGCTTGTCAAATCCTAGATTTTCACCGTCTGTTTTCAATCAGAAGTTAAAACAGGAGATAGGTGTAGGAGACTATTTTCATAGAGACTAACTCAGGGTGACTGATTATAATCGGAAATTATTTTTTAAAATGTTGTTGCAGTGAACCACACCTTTAACTTTTATGTGTCTGTACCATTTTACAGGCATTTATTTACCCATTCCACTGTGTCGGTTGTTCTCCACTTCATCCAGCTTCAGGTTCAATGCCGACCCTGTGTCTGACCCGGAACTGCTGTCTGGGTTAACATCTTGACCAGGTGAGCTGCTAGAGTCTTTAGTGGTGGTCTGGACCTGCACAGAGCTGCTTGCTGTGCTGCTGGTGCTGCAGAAAGAACCAGCCTGCTCAAGGTCAACATCCGAGTCACCGAGGCTGCGACTGAACTCCGAGCTGGAGTCCTGCGCAGCCAGGCTGTCTGTGGTGCTGCTGCTCGGGGATGGAGAACGGGGGGTCGGAGCAGCATCACACACGGGTGGAGGCTGTGCTGTTCTTTTGCGAGGAGATGGCTTTACAGTTTGTATGTCAACTGTGACTTCGGAGACCGTGGTTGACTGTGCCACTTTGTTGCGGCAAGCTGGGGTGGGAATTTCAGAAGTGTGGTGATCAAGAGTTAGAACAGCAGGTGCTGAAATTTCATCAGAGTCCTGGGCGAAGGAGGTTGGAGTTAGAGGAGGAGCTGGAGCCTTTCTTTTCCTTTGGATTTCCAATCCAACCTGATAGAAAATAAGAGAAAGGAAAACATGAGCATCTTCTGCACGTCTATGTGGTTTAGCCATAAATTATTCAGTTAATTTGGCAGTCAGGACTAAAATAGACTTTACTACAGAGTAATCAAACGGAGTGGAGATTTGGCAGAGGTCTGAGTATTTGAACCATTAGAGTGTCAACGTGCCTTCTCAATTATTGCACAAGGAAATTTATGCATTCTGTCAGTAATGTGAAACTGTGGTATTGTGACAGAAAGCGTGAATGGTAGTATATTCATTCAGCTGGTGAGCATGTCAACAGTAATGTAGGTATACTTCTACTGTGCTGGTTTACTGAAATTTCAATCTCACCCTAAAAATCTGTTTTATACAGTTAACACGCTTCAAGCAGAACTTCTTTGAGAAAAATTCTCAAACCACTTTAGTTCTGTCAAACTCCGAGAACATGCCCAGAGTTGCATACAGTGTTGCATCATTTACCAGGGCAAGAAAGAGATCAGGCCACCTTGCCTTCCCGCAGGAACAACGGGTTCATACGCAAACTCAGTGAACTCCATGCAGGCCATGTTATAGAAGTCCAAATGGACCTCCAGCTAGCCGTCTTGCCCCCCCCCCCCCCCCCCCCCTCATGCATTCATACATACATGAATACCAACACATCAGAGGAAGTGGGCCAAAGTTGAGCTGCAGTGAGGATGGATCGTATGTACTGTAGTGTGTGTATATGCATTTATGTATCTATACATTGTTGTGATTGCGTTTCCTGCAGAGTGAAACATAAGATTACAGTCGTGCTTCACTGTGAGAGGAAAATAACAGAGGTCACAACACACAAGAAAGGGCGTGCAAGCACACACTCACACACACTCACACACTTCATGCAATCATGATCACACTTAGGCCTGAGCTAGAGAGTGAGTATGGAGTTGTTATGCAGGGTTAAAATTTTGCTGCTCTTCTGGGCTTGTGGTGCCATGACTGAATGCATTGTGTGCAACTGAGACAAGAGCTTTTTAGTCTGCATCCAAAGCTAATCTATAAACATCTGTGTATCAGAAAAACTTCAATATTAGATGAACATGTTTCCAGGAGCAACAGTAAACAGGTAAATAAGAAAAATGGCTCTTTGCAAAGAAACCCTACCTGGACAAGCTGGTTTGTCCATTAAATGCTCCACTCTATAGTTTTTGAGGATAAGGGTTTTTGGAGCATGTTTATCAGATAGGGTGGCCCACGGAGGATTCAGCGTGATGGCATTACCATTCATCAGTTGTTGTGAAGGACTCTTGATGGTTAAAGGCCCTTTTGTAACAGGTCAGCCTTACGGTGCTATGAGAAATGTGAGATGGAGTGTGTGCATGTATGAAAAGGGGGGTGACGGTGTGTATGTGAGCGTGCTTGGGCTTGTCAACATGCATAAGCGTAATCACTAATGCATCCGTAAGCCCAAATGCATGTGTGTGCATGTGCCTGTCAGAGGCAAGAACCGCAGCTAAACTGTCAACACGGAGGGCACCGGTGTGATAAACACACAACAGCAGGCTGGAAGATGGTTGGCGAGTGTGTGAGTGTTATAACGAAGACGTATGGGTGAGTGTGTGATAAAAGGAGTTTCACGCTAAAAAAAGAAAGGTTAACAATGTGTGTGTGAGGGTGGGAGTGACGGGTGGTGAAATAGATGAGAGGCATAGCTAACCCAGTTCCTCCATCATCCAGCTTGTCCTACTAACCCACAGATGTTTAATGTTTCGGCCCCCGCTCCCCAAGCTCAATCCACAAGTGGGGGAGAATAACGTTCTTATGCTGAGTGTCTAACAAGTCTGTGCAGAGACGCTGCAAATCAAGTGTCTTAAACAAATGTGTCTAGGTATTAGGAATTATAAAAAACACTAATTGTTTAAGACTGATTTAAAACATCTAAATAATAATCTGCATTTAGCATAGCAACACAACTGTAGCCACACAAATCCTCTGAAGTAGACACAAACTTGTGTTTGTTTCATCGGTTTGCCCGACTTGAGCTGGCTGACTTCATAAATAAACTTGCTTAGACAGCCTCAAGTCCAAACAGATCCTATCCTACGTGCACGGCGGGGGGGCATGCCTCCCTAATCCGGGCCCCTCAGTCACAGTCTCACAGCCGTCAAGGCATGTGCACAAGAATAGAAACCTCATTGAGCCCGTTTATAATGAGCCGTCGTCTTGTTCTTACGTTTCACTGTAAAATTCAGTTTTACACTGACCTATGACCTATTAGAAAGAGTTGGTACAGAGAAAAGACTTGTTTGAGCTTGTGCGCTAGATCACCATCTTAATAATGTCAAATGTTTCTCTAACATTAAAATGAAATATGCCACATGCACCCAAACCTTTGACCAGTACAAGTATTTAACAATTTACCAAAAATATCTCACTTGTATTACGACTGAAGTCATGAAACTGAATACATCTCGTCAAACGCCCAGCTCCTTCACATCCAGACACATAAAAGAGAATGCAAAATGTACAATGTCCAACTAGAACCAAAACGCCTGCTGTTCCCAGCTGCAGCATAACAAAGGTTCCAGGAGAGGACGAACAGGCAGAAGAAATATACAGCGGAAGTGCTGCCTGTCGGCTTTGTCACATGTGGCTTTTTACCAATACGTCAACTGATTCAGGAAAAAAAAAGGGTTTCATTCCAGCAAATAATATAAAGTGATCGCATGGCCACACAGCAGGTGAATTAACATCTGCTTCCATGTTTTTCCATCGGTGCCACCCATCAGGAAAGACCTGGCCATCGGTCCTTTCTGTTATCTCTTCACCTGTTTAAACTGAACCTAAACTCGGAAAAACAAAGAAGTAAAAAGAGCCACGGAGTGATCATGTTGGCCTTCATACTGACTCACTTGAACAGAGTTTTGTATCAGAATAAATCATAGGGTGACCTCGTTAAATATTCATGTCCTGCATTGCCAACTGTCTCGACAACACAGTGACAAATCCCATTCAGCACACTTTAACCCTCCCACTGTCCTAACGGGTGTGACCCCGCGAGGAAAGTTGACCATTGAGCAGGGTTGATGGTTTATCCCTTGGGTCCATGTGGCAGGGGTGAGGAGTGAGCACCACCTCACCCCTGCCATGTGGACCTCAAGGGATAAACCATCAATCCTGCTCAATGGTCAACTTTCCTCGTGGGGCCACCCATAAAGACAGCGGGAGGGTTAAAACAAATGGATTCAAGAGAAATGACAAATAAAATCTGCAAAACCCAAGACCTGACCAACTGCAGCAAGCCCACATCATAGCAGTGCCCCCACAGCCTTGTACAGCAGACACTAGGCATCAGAATAAGAGTCAGAAGGGGTTACTGTAGTACGTATGGGAAATGAATATGTTAGATAATTGCTGCAGTACTTGGTGCAAAAAATAAAATGAAAAAATTAGATCAGCAAACAGGAAATTAGAATATAATTGTGATAAAATAATAATATAAAGTGGCATTAATTAGAGAAATGGCTAGTATATACAGGCCAGTTTAGGTACCAATCAGGGTGGAAGAGTTCAGGTACAAACAACACAGCGACTGGAGTGGGAAGTCCTAGAGCTGTCACTCATGAGTCCAATTGCAGAGGGGAAGAAACCGTTCTTGTGGCAAGAAGTTCTGGTCCGAATGGATTGGAACCTCGTGTCCGATGGGAGTGAGTCAAAGAGACTGTGTCCAGGGTGACACGGGTCAGCTGTGATCCGACCTGCACGCCTCAACATCCTGAAGGTGTCCAGGTCCTGTAAGGAGCGGAGTTTGCAGCCAATGATGGCATTATGGGTGCATCACTTCATCTACCTCTCTTCTTACCCTGATGCACCTGTTCCATCACTCTGGAACAGGGTCAGTCTGGACTCATCAGGCCACATGACCTTCTTCCATTGCTCCAGAGTCCTATCTTTATGCTTCCCAGCAAATTGAAGCTTTTTCCCTGGTTTGCCTCACTGATTAGTGGTTTTCTTCAGGCTACAAAGCTGTTCAGTCTCAAACACCTGAGTTCCCTTCACGTCGTGCACGTGGAAATGTTCGTGCTTTCGCTATTAAGCACAGCCCCGAGTTCTACCGTTGTTTTTCTTTGATTTGATTTCAACAAACGTTTAAGTGATCGCCGATCACGATCATTCAGGATTTTTTTTCTAGACACATTTTTTTCTCAAAGACGATGGGTCCCCACTATCCTTCCAGTTTGTAATAATGCGTTGGACACATCCATGCTTTCGTTCTTTTTTAAACACAGAAACAGTTTTGTTTACCTGTTTGTAGCTACGGTTTCGTCGACAGCTGCCGGCTTCTTCAGGCTGACGCTGATGGTGGCGCGTCACTTCCTTCTCCGTTTATCTGCGGGCAGCAGAGGACGTTGTCGCCCTCTACTGCCCGCTCTCCCCTCTCCGACGATGCAGTCCCATGCGTGGTCCAGCGTGTAAACTCCGTCGTCCCTGTTCATGGTCCCACATCCACGTCTCCTTATCTCTATTGCTTCCTTGATCCATCTTTTGTATTTTTGTTGTTCAGTGGTTATGATCCGTGTCCAGGGACGACGGAGTTTACACGCTGGACCACGCATGGGACTGCATCGTCGGAGAGGGGAGAGCGGGGTGTAGAGGGCGACAACGTCCTCTGCTGCCCGCAGATAAACGGAGAAGGAAGTGACGCGCCACCATCAGCGTCAGCCTGAAGAAGCCGGCAGCTGTCGGCGAAACCGTAGCTACAAACAGGTAAACAAAACTGTTTCTGTGTTTAAAAAAGAACGAAAGCATGGATTTACAAAGACACAGCAAGAACACACCTAAAATGCGTTGGACAGTTCTTAACCCAATTTGTGTTGTTTCTGCATCTCCTTAGATGTTTTCTCTGCTTGATGCATGCCGATGATCTGACCCTTCTCACACAACTTTTCCACGACCACCAGATGCGTCTTTCCACATGGTTGTTTAAAAAATGAGAAGCTATTCATTGCACCAGTTGGGAATAAATAACTTGTTGGCAGTTGAAAGATATTCACCCATGCAGTATTTATCCAATAGGAGGCTTGTACCCATTTGCTTAGTTTAATTCAGGTGGCCAGGCAGCGTATAATGCAAATAGAAATCTGTTAAGAGTCAGATTAACAATTAATTGACTAAAGACATGGTGTTTACTGCTGCTGATCTCATTACTTCCTCCACCCTTGCTCTTTTATGTTACTTTATCCTGTTTAGAAACTGTCATGTCCCTCACTTGCAATGTGAAGGTAGCTGCTGCAGGCAGTTGACCACAATATGAGCTGTACTGGGTTTCAACACAAGTCCAATGTTGATGTGATGGTAATGTTGCATAACCCAAATCTAAACATGTAAAACCTCTGTAAGGTTCATATGAGCTGCTTTTTAAATGTGCTGTATCATTAAATCTTACTTAATTGCAATCAGAATATTCTCAAGTAGAAATTTTGTTCTTATGAATGACGCAAGCACTTTTTTTTCTTGTAACAAGTTACTGATCTCTGCTTAGTCAGCCTAAAATAACTTTTACAACAGATCCAAGAGAATGAAGTGTTGTATGCTGACTAATGTTGGCTAAAATCCTGGCCACAGATGTTGCTACTGAGAACGATAGTTCACAATAACATCACTCATCATTTCTTGTGAACTAGGTTTTTTGTAAGTTACATCTCTCACGTCTCTGCACTTTGTCACAGAATAAACAGTCAAAGTCCAAGTGACTGGACAGAGGGAAGTCTGGGCCTCCAAGCTTAGGCTACTGCCCCCGCGACCCGACTTCAGATAAGCGGCCGAAAATGGGTGGATGTAGGGCTGCTCAATTAATCGAATTTTAATCACGATTACGATTTGAGTTTTGAACGATTATAAAAAACAAAACAAGCCGATTATTTGCTCCTCCCACTTGCGCTGCCCTGAGTTGCAAATGAAGCGCTCCTCCCACAGTGTTGCCAACTTGGTGACTTTGACGCTATTTCTAGCAGCTTTTCAGACCCCCTTCTTGACTTTTTAACTTAATAGTACCTAGCGAACACCTCAAAAACATCTCTGGTAACCCTTAGCTACTTTCTGGATAACTGTCGTCGACATTTCCTGCAGGCTAGCTAAACACTCCGCCTGCGCTTGGACCGTTCTTCAGGACATTAGGAAAGGGAATGATGTAGTGATGTGTCGGTCGCTAAAGACAACTCTCGGAGCCGGCTCCTTGTTGGATTAACCAGAGTGAGTGACACACACACCACACCTGCGGACTCATGAGCCACTAAAAACGGCTAAATGTGCGCGTGCTAAACACACGTGCAGCTTGCCCCGGATTGCTGTGAGACCGGGTTGGGGGGTGGGGGGTGCAACTGTGGTTGGGACATTTATTACATTAACTGATGGACTTGTAAATAAATAGTTTATAAATAAGGTAGAAATAAGTTCCTCACGCTGATAAATAATAACTAATCTCTCTGAGGACACGGTGCTAGTTAGTGCATGCTCCTGCAGCACCTTGACACGACTCAATAAATGTTATGCAACATTTTGTGAACATCAATTTATTTGCACTTATTTGTTATGAATGCCACTGTATAATTCTTGCTGTCAGTATTTGCAAGATATTGGTATTTGGGTCTGTACTGGTAAGACTTAAATGAGTTAAACCAAGGTCTACAGCCCTTGGGTCATAAACTATGAGCTATAAGTATATTGGTCTTTTTATACTGGGAATCAGGAGTTCTTTTAGTTATCATCTTGTTTCTTATTTTTGTCGTGATTGTGCCCTGAGCAATTTTATGACTGAATAAAAACAAATAAAATCAACATAAATTGAAAAATCGTCCTAAATAATCATGATCTCAATTTCAGTCACCGTAATCATGATTATTATTTTTGCCATAATCGAGCAGCCCTAGGTGGATGGATGGAATGTTATTATTAACCATTCTTGTCCACAGTGGCTGATCTAACATGTCACCACAGGGATCTGGTTTACCATTATTCACTAGCCAAGTTTACACGAGCCAAATTTCCTCTATTCAACTCAAATATCGATTGATCGGAAATCCCAAATTTCTGTTTACATGGACACCAATTGAAATGATCTGATCATGCACCAAGCATTAGATCAGCTTAAACCGGCTGAGCATGCGCAGAGTTGAAAAAATCTTGTAAACGCCATGTTATCTGCACGCCTTTTCCCTCGCATTTTATTTTCTCATTCTCTGGCTTTGTCCATTGGTTTGACAAGAAATACATTAAGATAAGCAGAAGTGAAGTGATCTTTCACAACCTCAACAATCAAATCAAGCAGAGCTAAAACTTTTAGAGTATCAGAGTCTCCCACTCAATATTTTTCCAGTACAGCTTGTTGCCTTCAGCAGATACAAGGCCAAACTTCAGCTAAATGGAAAAGTACAATTTTTCACTGTGATCTGATTTGATTTGACATTTACAGTTGTTTGGCAGGTTCTAGTCATGCAGAGCTCTTTGGTGCCAGTGGCCTTAAGAAACAGACTTGATCAGGCATGGCTGCTCTGGCACTGTTCACAGTCATGAAACTAAATCCTTTTTTTTTTAAACGATACAAAAAATATAAGTCAGGCACATTGAATCAATAAACACCTTCGATTTTTGTAGCATCTTTGAAATTTTTTTTCAGTTAGTAGTTTGCCCTCTCTGTTTAGAACTGTACAACATTAAGATTTATTGTTCTGTGATATTACTTTATACAATGGCTCTTGTTGGCCTGAGGCTGATTAGTCGATAAGCTCGGCCCGTCAACATCTAGTTTTCAATCTTCCAACAAATACAGAAAACAGAGATGAAACGTGAGGTGACCTGCACTGAGTGGACATGCAGAAATACACGGGAGACCCTGTGCTCAGACGGGGTAATAGTTCAGGAACGGCATATGAGCAGGATGGAGAAATCTATTATTAGACCAGTCATCAGGTCTGAAGATAACCTTTCCAACTCCTGCTGTTTTTGGCTGCCCTTGTGAGCCCCAGAGGCATTTTAGTCATTTGGATCTGAAGTGAGGCATAATTGTTCCCTTGACAGGTGAATGCATGAATGACGTCTCTTTCTAAACAACTACACTTTGTGATGCTTGAAATGAGCAAATATATTGTAAAACTACTGCTTATGATGCAAAGGGGAAAAGACAAATGCCACAGATGCAACATCAGCATATAAATGCATCAAGATGGTGACAAAGTGCTGCAGATTAGAACTGAATCAATGTGTGTTACAGCAACTACATTTAGGTATGTTTGAACACAGAGAAAAAAAATGAAATAAGTAAAAATGTGGCCTTTATCATTCTAATCTCTCAGGCTTTTATTTTCAGCTCCTTTTGTGATGTTTCTCAGAAATGTTTTCAGCTCCTCTGTGCTCTCCTCGCTAGAGTTAATTAAGCCAGTGAGGATATCACCAGTTTTCAACCAGAGAATGACGTTTCTGCACAAAAACATCTATCAAGCACACAAGCTTGTGAAAATACACAAACCTATTGTCAGAGGAAGGAGGGATGTTAGTTGCTAAACAACATTTCCCAGCATGCCGTCATAACTATAATGAGACTGCAGGGAGTCTTTATTCCAATAAAGGCAATCCAGCTCGAGACTTTCAGGCCCAAACAGAGAAAGGTTTTTGTTAGATGCCAGCTTTCATATGACTGTCAGGTCTAACTATACCATACCAGGTTTACTTATAAAGCACTTATTAAACAGCATGACAGCTGACCAAAGTGCTGTACAGTAGTAAAAAAAGAAGGAAACCAAGTCTAAGAAAAATGGATTCTAATATTTACCAGGATGCTTTCACAGCAACACATCTGCGTATGACATTTAAACCAAAATCTGTAAATTTTTGTGCAGGACACTGCAAGAATCACTTTGGGCATGAAATAGTGCTCTTATTTATTGGAGTAAGAAAAAAAAGTATATTTTTAGAGACAATTCTTCAGTAAGAAGTGTGTTTTATGTTACCAACTTATCTGGACTTAAACCACCCACCCTCACACCCACCCCCACACACTCTATCCCTTCACCTGATCGTTCGTTAGGCTGGTTTGTCCCAGGCTGGGTGTCGGAGCACCGGGTGGTGCTGGGGCCCTTCTCTTTTTGGTCTCTGCTGCAGATGACATCCTGGGAATATCAGTGACAGACTGGGATTGGCCCAGACAGCCAGGCTGAACCCCCATGTTTGGGACCCCCGATGATGTGGACAGACCCTGGAGATAACGTGGAGAGGGGGTGAAGTCAGACAAACTAAATAAAGACTCAATACCAAAATGTTAGTTTAAAAACAACATTTGAAGCTTCTGTGACAATATTGACTACTGAGTTGTTATAAAGATTTTTATTGCTAGTCCATAATTCAAATATGTGTGTTTATGTATTTAGCAGACGCTTTTGTCCAAAGCAACTTACAAGTGAGATAAACTACAATCTTAGTTTAAATTGTTACTTTGACCTAAATATGTATATTTTTCCAACAACAGGAAAAAAGACCAGCCAATAATAGCCTTCAAATTAAGTTCAGAAGTGTTGCACTATGAGGTGTCAAGGTCTACATTAGTGGCAGCGATAACTCTAGTGTTCGGGGTAAAGTTGACATTTATATTGAAAACATGCAAATTTCATTAAACTTCTCTCACACACACACACACACACACACACACACACACACACACACACACACACACACACACACACACACACACACACACACACACACACACACACCACACACACACAACTAGCAGTATGTGGTCAGATTTGCAACGACACCCCCCCATTATTCATCCATGACAAATAATCCAACACTTCTTTGATCAAGCAGACAGTGTAAGCTTATTTTCAAAGGGTGGCTGCTCCTGACTAAAACATTGAGATAAAAATGGTTCCCAATATCTGATCAAAGGGAGACTTGAGTGATCTTGAAAATCTGATCCTTCTTGTGGCTCAGCTTGGTACAGAGCTATGGCACCAACAGGGGCACCACACCAGGGTGTACAGCCCTCCATGATCGAAGAAAAGTATTTGAAAGCAAATTCCTTAATGAGTTAACTCAACGGCTGAATGCAAGATAAAAAACACAAAAAAGGAATTTTAGGTTCTGCCATCAACGTCCCAGGATGTCCCAAAATGTCTTGGAAATCAAATTGATGCAAGGCTGAGTTGGAAAATGCATGTCAACTGTATAAGTAATAAGATCTATAAGTCCATCGGCACAATAAGGGAAGTTAGCATTTGGGAAAATGCTCCGTGTCCTCACTCCTCTGTAAACTATGACAAACAACGTGTCTTAAAGTACCAAACAACCTAAAATCTCTGATCATTTTCTAAACAATTCTGTCAGTTTATTATACCTTTCTGAGATGAGTGACTGTTTAAACATTGCATGCGTTACTATCTCTCACACACACACACACACAGCAGCGAGGTGTGTTGAAGCCGTCATCAGCTGATCGGGAGTTAGGGTTTTCACTGCTCTGGTTTTTAGCTCCTTGTTCATCTAGTTCACGCTTTTTTGCTTAGCCTCCAAGGACACTACTCTACTTCTACTTACAGGCTTCACTATGATGCCAATACAAATGCTAAACTCTTCTTCTGGTGCTTTTTTAGATGGTCGACAAACTGAAAAAGCTAAGTGCTAGCCTTTATTTGAGCTGGTGGCACAGTAAACTCCACCCAACTATTGATCCACCTCCTACTGGTTCCTACCAGGACAACAACACTATTGAATGCAGGTTCTGTTTAGCAGAGGGCAACAGGGTGCTGTCCAATGTGAACCACTAAAACCAGTTAGAAAATAATAACTTAAAGTGTTAAACATTTCTATTTGTTTAATGTTGCTTTAATGCATATTCAAAAACTAATATTAACTATTGGTGGTTTGGTGTTCATTTAACTCCAAAACATACCAAAAATGCTAAGCAAAAATTCTTTATGAGAAACAAAAAAAAAAAAAAAACATAAAAATATTTAAGCCCTGCTGTGTCTAACCAGTTGTTGTTTGTGTTGTATGACTGAAGACTCGCAGCCAGACAGGAGCGGCGGGGGAAGGGGGAAGGGGGGGAGGCAGATTGACAGAACATAAAAAGAAATGCTGCAGGAGACGACTGGTTCGATTCCTATTTGAAATCCTCTAAAAAAGAGCATGTTTTTATGTCACCCAGAATATCCTTCAAAGTAAAATATTCACATGAACTCTAGCTGACTTTTTCACCTTCTCTCTGCAACATCTTGCCTTAGTAAATCATCAGAAATCTTCTCAAACAGCAGGTGAGGAACATAGATTAACATGTAATCTGGCTGTTGGGGGAACTCAGCAGTGCATTTATAATAACAATGTGAGTAACACAAAAAAAACATCTGCATAACAATCAACACTGTTCACAGGTTGTGTCTTAAACTAATGTTGTTTAGATACTGGCTGCAGGATGAATCCCACTATAAAGAGATAAAACATTTACTGGACCAATTACTGGGTATGCTGTTAATAATTAATCCAATAGGAATGAATGGATTAATGATGTACCTGTCACTGGGACTCACCGTAAAACCAGTTTCTCTGTTATTTAAAAAGTAAAGAACCAAAGAAAAGAAAAGAAAGCGATCTTTTCTATAACGCCTCTCAAGATAAAACTCACGAGGCGCTTCACAAAAACAAACAATTTCAAATATAAAAAAAGATTTCAAAATGTGTTTAAATGAGAAAAAAGAAAAAAAAAGAAAAGGAAAGAGAAAGAGAAAATGAAATGAAAAATGAAATCAGTGGATCCCAGGAAAGGCAGAATAGGTAGAAAGAGCCGACTAAGGAGAGGGTGATGACGAAGGTCACACAAAAAATACAAATAAAAAAGTTATAGGTGAAATACTAATAAATGACAGACTGCTGGGGGAAATTCCTACAAAACCTACATTAAAGTCTTCAGCAGAGAAATTAGAGTGCAGTGGAAGCAGACAAGGTTCTCACAGAATACCAAATGCAGTAAAGTTCAGGTAGAGTTTATGTTCTGCAGAAAATACTGAGATGCAACCCGCCGTTGTCGATTTAGCCCCAGAATGCAAGACTGGGATTCTAACATTTTCTTAGGTAGGGTTCGCATAAGTTTGCTTACAGTTTTAAAGTTTGTAAGCAAGATCAGGAAGTATAATAAGAAAATACAATGATTTTATCAGGTTTAGTTTTATAAATTCTAAAGGTACTTTTGTCAGTGAGATGCATTTCTTTAATTAGTAACAAGGAAACGAGCACATATATGACTGTCAAAATGACCAGAAACCAAAGTATTTCATTTTGTCATGCAGCAGTTTGTAGATGATTTTTAAACACATCTTGTTTATTTGTGCACAAATACGAGTAATTAGGGGCTTTGTCTTGTCGTTTTCTAGAAATTGCTGCCTAGAGCATAGCATAGCTTAGCATAGCATAGTATACTCTCTGTCCAGGGTGTACCCCGCCTGATTGCCCATTGACCACTGGAGATAGGCACCGGCACCAGCCCCCCCTTCCCACGACCCTACGTGGACAAAGCGGGTTCAGACAATGGATGGATGGATGGATAGTATAGTATAGCATAGCATAGTATAGTGTAACGTGAGGAAATATGGGTTTTCTGTCACAATGGTGGTGTTGGACTCAGCTGTGTCAAAGCTGGGTCGCTGAGAACTTTCACCCACAGATTAAGACCTGAACGCCAGCGAGTCTGGGAAGAAACCATAACATCTGCCACCTGCAGTCTACCAGAAGATGTGTTTACATGAGTTGTACCCAGACCAAGTCAAAACATAAAGTTTAAACTTCTTTTTCTTGATTTTAATGTTAAAGTAACCATTATCATTTTGCTCATTATAAATGTGATTAATCAAATGAATGACTATTTAGCTTTGGGGTAATTATAATGGTTTAATGAATCCATTCTTAAATAATGTTGAGAATGTTTGTTACTGACCTTCACACACACTCAAGCACAAACATTCACACACATCCACACACACCTGCTCACAGTAAACTCCAGACACATTTGATGACGCACGTTTGCTTTGAGAAGAGAAAGGTTTTTGGTAAGTTTTCAGTCTTTTTGATTCAGTTCGTGTTGGGCCACGAGAGAGAGAGGACTTGTGAACAACCGCTAACGGGGAACGGAGCCCATGGGCTCAATCCCCCCCCCCCTCCTCTCACGCTGTTTCTGCCACGCCAGGCAGAATAGCTGAATCGCAACTTCTAACGCAGACTCATTACTGAGTCTTTTGATTTCTGAGTGAATTAACTTAAGAAAGCGCGTCGACAAAACGCTTTACCATCAACGTGTACCGAGGGGCAACTCTGGACCGGGTCCGCTCAACACCTACGTCTCCTGTCAGCGTCGGTGTCATCCGGATGAACCACAACATCCTCCACGGCCCGGATCCGAAAGAGGGTCCACAAGAATTCGGTGAGACAGAACACGGTGTTTAGCGTTTGATGCATCTTTTCCAACTAAAAGCCTAAGTTTATTCAAACCATCACTTTTCACTCAGACACCTGTTTCTTCCTGAAGCAAAATCAGATGCACTCACGCACCCATCCCAGCTCATATCACTCTCACCATCACAACATTCTCAATCTTCATAAATTCATCAGAAGGTCTATTTGAGCCAGAACAGCATATCAACTGTTAAAGAGATTGTCCCACAAAGTTACTAATGTTGATTGTATTTCCTGTTTGTCAATTTCAAAATCATTAGTTTAATTTGAAGAATTAAAACTTTTAAACGTCAAACTGGTTTCCTCATTGAACTGAAACACAGACACTCAGATATTATCGGCAGTTTATGGATGAAAACAACCTTTGAGTCTTCTGAACAATATAAAATTTGGTTATTGATTTATTAAAATTAATATTCCGAATTAATACGTAGCATGGTTTCTCTTTCATAAAAGAGCATAAATCCATAACGCTACATTTAATGGCGAGCGTATCCAGACTTCTATATCTGTGATTTATCTGATTTCTTACATCTAAAAGCTACAAACAACGCTTTTCTCTGTGTTTCACTTTGATGTCTTATTTTGAAATTAACCGGAAATTGTTCCGTTGAAGTCACTCTTCCGGGAGGCGTCCTGGTGGAAACTTGACGGCGGAAGATCTCCGATCTCAAATTGACCGCAAATTACAGACCTAACTTTGATTTATCCCATCTTCGCCTTCGGAGCGAACGTGTGAGTTGTGCTTTTGACTAAATTCTGTCCATTTTGACGCGCCGCCGCGTCTCTAATCTAACCTCAGGTCGGACAGCTCTGTTTCCGCTCTGATCATTGCTGGGTGAGCTACCGTGCAGCTTATCCTCAGTTCCTAAAATTATCACTGAATTCTCCGAACCTCAGAACCGAGACTAACTTCTCGGACACCTTTCGTCTCAGTGTGTTGACACTGTGGGCGAGCTATTGTGAAAGAAGTTTCTACTGCATTCAGATTGCGTGCGCTTTTTAAACGGAATGCTCGGTGACACCTGCCGGAGCTTGACTGCTCGGTAAACGTCGTAAAGCGAGGCACAGCCGTTACGCGTTACTGCATTCAGATTGCGTACGTTTTTTTTAAAGTCCGTATTAAAAGTGGAGCGAGATGCCTACTTGTTAATCGGGGAAATTTCAGTCTGGCCGCTACAGACAAAGAACGCTAGGCCTGGCCGGGGAGCTAAGCTAGCGCCACAGTTAGACAAATAGGGCACGCGTCCCGTTAAATTGTCATCATTTCTGGCACAGTCAGTCTGTGTCCTCACAAAACCCGCATTGGCGGTGATTCTTGTAAATCGCTACGGTGTGTAGAATCTACATTTTGCTACGTTTGTCCGTCTGATACCAACACGGCAGCGTAGGGTTTGTTATTTTTTTTATTTTTTTTATTTTGGACCGGTGAACGGGTCGGCTTTCACAGCCTCCGTTGCTCGGTTCCATGCCTTTTTCTTCCATCTTGTGAAGTTGTGTGTATTCATTTCTCTATCAACAATTCCTTGTTTTACCCTGTGTCATAAAGTTAAGTAGGCTACGGTCAGTCCTTGTTTGTGTGAGACATATTAAGGAATCTGCCCGGAGTTTAACGTCGGCTCAGAAGGTAAAAACGCGAGTTGCTCTGAACTTAATGGGAGATGGACGAGACACGACAAAATCTTTCTTGCACTGTTACACCTGATGTAAGGTTCTCTGACGTTCTGCTTCCAGAACATGCCAAGACGCAGGAAATTCACCGGCCGAGCATCGCTGGTCCCTCCGCCCGCCCGAACGGGCCCGTTTTAGGCGGGTGCCGCCGGTCGGGAACAGTGGGGACTAGTGGCTGCGGTTCGGTGCCAGCTGCACTGGGTCGGAGGTGGTTCTGGTCTGCACTTCATGTCGTGAATTCGAGCAGCATGCTGTTTACAGTCATAACGCTTTTTCTTTACTTTTATTTCTTCCAGGGGGTCAAAAACCCACCATCAACATCAAGGTTTGAAATGAACAACACTTTCTCTGCTACTTTTAAGCTGAATAAATCTCTTGAGCCTATGGTTAACCTCTCTGGCAAACAGGTTGTGCTTAATCCTTTGGTTCCTAATGCTTCTCCTCTGTCATCCATGTTAAAGGCTGAACATCCCTCCAGCATGGGTGTGAAATCTTCAGGCTGTGATCCACCGCTTCAGTCAGAGGTCTGTTTTACTCGTCAGTCCGCTTCATGCACAAACCAGCTTCTTTATCGGGGCGTGATGGAAACGTCAGCCACCGTGAAACACTTGTGGTCTCCGGACGGAGCTACCATGCCATTTAGGGGGTTTGTGCCCGGACATCTTGACCTTTATGTGAATGACCTTGTCACTTTTCAGTTTGTGACCTCTGCTAATACGGTGGCCAATTCCTTTCTCCTTTCACAGGGGTGTGACTTAGTCTCGGGCCTCTGTGCTCTCTTTCCTGTGATTTCTCTTACAGGTGACCACGACGACGCAGAAAACCCTGCGGGTTCCAGTAGTCAAGTGGTCAGTGGCGATATTGAAGGAAGCTCGGTGGTTGCTGCGATCATCTCTCTCACGGGCCCGGGGGTGCCACCCGGCCTGGGAGGTGTAGGTGCGTGCAGTGATGCTATGCTCGGGGCCCCTCCTGACAAAGGGGGGGGGTGCTGAGTGGCTCTGGGTTTTCCATTGCGGACTTCAACCGGTTCGGGGGAACGCCTCCTCCGAGCGGGCGGGTCATTGCAGAAATCGACACTGACCTTCCACCAATTCAGCTGACAACATTGACCTCCGACCCGGAGTTAGGTGCTGCACCTTCTACGGGGCGGAGTTCTAGTCAGTCTGTAAATACTCTGGTTAAACCGGGTTTTTCTGATTCAGTGTGGGAACCTCCATCATTCTTGGGAATAAAGTATTCTTGGTTTCAGTTTTCAGGACAGACCATGTTCCTAAAGCTAGCATCATGTCTGTATCTGATTCTAAACATGGCTAGGTTTGCTTTGACACCCGTGACACAACCATCCTTGGATCACTCCTTTTCGGAACCTCCAAGTCCAACACCTCCAGGTCTTTGGACATCTGAACACCTACTCTTTCAGCACGATTCAGGTGACGATGTGCATCTTTTTGGTAATAGGGCTTTTAAGAGCTTAAGAACTGTTCTTTGTTATGCTTCTCCTGTCTCACAGACACGGCATAAGTTTGAGAAACAAAAGGGGGGTGGGGAGCCTCCTCCTGCTTTGCGAGCATCATTTTCGCATTTCCAGTTCACTACTATTTCTGATCACAACAAAGTCGCCTCCGTAAAGCTGCAACACAACTTTGAGCAGGTAAAATCAGGTTCTGATCTAACAGCTAAACCATCAGCTTCGCTCCAGTTCCAAACGGAACCCTCAGGTAAATTCAAACATGTTTCCCTGTGGGTTCGTAACACAAGATACAAACAGTTTGTTAACCAAATCGCTTATGAGCCTGCTCCCACAGATACGTCCAAACTCGTGTCTCTGTGGGTCCGCAATACCAGATTCAAAACTCTATTCTGACCGACTATTCTGACCGGATTCTTTTCCACTGACTGGTGGACCGTTACAGATTCTCTCGTTTGTGGGATGAATTTTTAACACGTGATATCCTTTGAGTTTTTTTTTTCAGGTTACCTGCCTCCAGCCAGGGTCCTGTTACTAACTCACATCTTTAGGGATTACTAACCTACTGATTTACATTTTTAGAACTGATTTACATCTCTATCTTTTTCTTAGTGCTTTGTGTAGCATGATTATATTTGATTATAAATTTAATTTTATTTTGTTACTATTTCCCTTAAAGGGCCACAAGCCAATTTGCCCTTCATTTTCATGATTATTTCTTTTATATATATGCCTTTAATTAGTGCAGCCTGCTGAGTTTCACATATCAGTTAGGATTTACTTTCTTTTATTTGTGTTTTCCCTGCATCACGTTTTTACATGACACGTAGAACAGGGTGCAGTACATTTCTTCTTTAGATAATTCACAAAAGGCACCCACATTTTCCCAGAGGCACCCATAGATAGGTTTTGATTGATTTCTTTGTTTTGCATCAAATGCTATCTATCGTGTGGGCTGTCTCACTTTGTCTCCTTCTCCGAGCTCGTATGGACTACATCCCATCAGAGGGGTCGTCTTCACCATCCTTCAACTGGTTTCCTGTCGCATGGGGCTTCGGTCGTGGTTCGAGATGGGTCGAGGTCTGCGCTGGACTTCGCCTGGACTACGCCTGGGGAATACATCACCTGCCCAGCTCCGTGTGGCACACGAGCTGCTTATCCTTTGCATACCTTTGCATTATTGCTGATGAAAATTAACTGCTATTGAAATAGCTCTGCTTTCAAGATTCCTAAGTGGATTACTTTACAATGATTGCAACAGTTTTGGCCTTAATCATCTGATCAGGATAGACTCCCTTCTACACGAGACCTGTGGTGACGCTTCATCGTTCCTGCCTTCATCTGGGATGTCTACCTTTACGAGTACATCACGTTATTGTGGTTGTGACGTCAGGTGGCCTCTGCTTGACCTCCATGTCGTCACAAAAGGGGGGAATGTAACGTGAGGAAATATGGGTTTTCTGTCACAATGGTGGTGTTGGACTCAGCTGTGTCAAAGCTGGGTCGCTGAGAACTTTCACCCACAGATTAAGACCTGAACGCCAGCGAGTCTGGGAAGAAACCATAACATCTGCCACCTGCAGTCTACCAGAAGATGTGTTTACATGAGTTGTACCCAGACCAAGTCAAAACATAAAGTTTAAACTTCTTTTTCTTGATTTTAATGTTAAAGTAACCATTATCATTTTGCTCATTATAAATGTGATTAATCAAATGAATGACTATTTAGCTTTGGGGTAATTATAATGGTTTAATGAATCCATTCTTAAATAATGTTGAGAATGTTTGTTACTGACCTTCACACACACTCAAGCACAAACATTCACACACATCCACACACACCTGCTCACAGTAAACTCCAGACACATTTGATGACGCACGTTTGCTTTGAGAAGAGAAAGGTTTTTGGTAAGTTTTCAGTCTTTTTGATTCAGTTCGTGTTGGGCCACGAGAGAGAGAGGACTTGTGAACAACCGCTAACGGGGAACGGAGCCCATGGGCTCAATCCCCCCCCCCCTCCTCTCACGCTGTTTCTGCCACGCCAGGCAGAATAGCTGAATCGCAACTTCTAACGCAGACTCATTACTGAGTCTTTTGATTTCTGAGTGAATTAACTTAAGAAAGCGCGTCGACAAAACGCTTTACCATCAACGTGTACCGAGGGGCAACTCTGGACCGGGTCCGCTCAACACCTACGTCTCCTGTCAGCGTCGGTGTCATCCGGATGAACCACAACATCCTCCACGGCCCGGATCCGAAAGAGGGTCCACAAGAATTCGGTGAGACAGAACACGGTGTTTAGCGTTTGATGCATCTTTTCCAACTAAAAGCCTAAGTTTATTCAAACCATCACTTTTCACTCAGACACCTGTTTCTTCCTGAAGCAAAATCAGATGCACTCACGCACCCATCCCAGCTCATATCACTCTCACCATCACAACATTCTCAATCTTCATAAATTCATCAGAAGGTCTATTTGAGCCAGAACAGCATATCAACTGTTAAAGAGATTGTCCCACAAAGTTACTAATGTTGATTGTATTTCCTGTTTGTCAATTTCAAAATCATTAGTTTAATTTGAAGAATTAAAACTTTTAAACGTCAAACTGGTTTCCTCATTGAACTGAAACACAGACACTCAGATATTATCGGCAGTTTATGGATGAAAACAACCTTTGAGTCTTCTGAACAATATAAAATTTGGTTATTGATTTATTAAAATTAATATTCCGAATTAATACGTAGCATGGTTTCTCTTTCATAAAAGAGCATAAATCCATAACGCTACAATAGCATAGCATCGTATAGCGTAGCATAGAATAGAAAATCTTCAGGTCTCAGTGGGAACATGTGATACATAGAAGTGTACATTTGTAATGGAATTTGAAAGCTGCAGGTTTAGAGAAGGTTTGGAGAAATGGGACATAGTGATCAACCTCAGATGTGAACCTCAACACCTTTCAAAGAGAAAAAGCTGATTCATGTTTTAGAATCAGAAATGCCTAACACAATGCTTTCTGACCATGTTTCTCAGACCACACCTCTTATTACACTGACCATCACATTAGTTCAGTCCTCAATGAACAATTAGAGATAAGAGGCTAGGCTTTTAGCGCTAATGTAGCTAAGGTAGAGTAATCTGATGCCTTCTGGTTGATAACACTGTGTGTGTGTGTGTGTGTGTGTGTGTGTGTGTGTGTGTGTGTGTGTGTGTGTGTGTGTGTGTGTGTGTGTGTGTGTGGTCTGTTAAAGGATCTTGGCTGAAAAACAATCCTATCCTATCAACAAGGGAAAGAAAACATGCTGCATTGAGGCTTGCTTACAAATCAATCTAAGCAGGAACACAATGACAATTCAGAATACACATTTCCTGGTTTAACATTATTCTGAACTGTGTCTATAGAAAACTTAGTGTTCTGTCTTCTTTCTATCAGCTACCTTTCACAGCCGCATTTATATCAGAATATGTGATTAAAAGAGTTAAATAAGAATAAAACATGAAAACAGACAGCTTGATGTTAGAAGAGGATTACAGTGAAGACAAAGCTGTGTATAAAAAAGGAAAATAAGAAGACAGAAGGGTGGGGTCGAGCCTAAAGCTTTGAACAAGAAGCCAGGCACATTTTTTTAGCTAATACAATCAAATCCCTCCATCATTAGGTTATGGTGATAAGAGCACGAGCAGCTGGTTTACAGAGGAGGGAATGGGTGGGAGTCATATCTTGGTGTTAAAATATATCAGCAATACATTTAAAAACAAATAAATGTAATATTTACATTGCATTTAGGCTAACCGCCATGTGATAATAAATCCTCCTCACATCTAGTTGTTACATGATTGTGTTGAGACTCTTCTTGAAACCTGACAACTGAACAGGACTTAAGAGTACCATAACTTAGGGATTGATGAGTGTAAGCATAAAATAACCTAAATATATATTTTCTGCTGTAATTAGTAATTATTTACTCCTTAAAGGTGAAATGGCTTTACTCTGAATACTCTGCTACTAAGGATAAAGGCAGCGCTGCCCTCTGGTGGACATGGTTGCAATATTGTGAGGAGGACCAAATGCTAAAGCACACTCTCTAAAAACGTAGAATGGACATTCATGACATTAATTCTGTGTTGAAGGAAACTGAGTCCGAGGTTCCAGATCACACTGAAGCATGTTTGGAGCCCTTTTAAAGGCCCAGTGTGTGATATTGTTACCAGTTTTCTATCTAATCCTGTGTTTCCAGTTCACAAACTTGTCCTTTTTCACCAATATTTCTCACCAACATCAACTGTAAATATTACTCTCAAATTGCAATTATACATTTTTATATACATAAACTGTGTTCGACGCTCCATGGTCATCCACCATCTCACAATACAGTAGCTGTTTAGGGACATACGAGCTCCACATTACCCGTTTGGACTATGGCTGTAACCTGAAAGAACCAGCAGAGGGCAGCAGTGCGCCCTGGAAGCATGGGGTCTGCTAATTCAGCTAAGAAGTAGAAAAGAATAGCTACACCGTTGCTGTATTTGTTAGTTTGAATAAAAAAAAAACTTAAATCAAAAGACATAAAATTTGCCAGTTTATCATCATGTCCAACACAAGGAAGCCGCATATGTTCAGATCCCCGCCCGCTATTAGCTTGATGCCAGCCTCTGATTAGTGTCTCTGACTCACAAACTCACCTCAAGTTGTCCATTCGTCTTTTCCTTGTACCAGAACTTCCGATCCGGTCCTAACGTGTCTGTTCTAAAGTCCTTCTACTCAAGTCTCCTCTCTTCCCGCAGCCTGCCGTCTTGCCCAACACGCTCCAGTGCTAGACAGTGGCTAAATCAGCGTTACAGAGACGCTCCGACACAGAGGGCTTCTTCTCAAACGTTACCTTTAGACTTGGGTCTCCTTTTGCTGGTAATCCATAGGAGTTTATGCGCAGCATACACAGAGTCTCCCAGAATATTTCAGGGGAACACAATTTCTCACAACACCTGACCTCCCGGCTGACGTCACCTCTCCTCCGTGTGTGAATCGTGACAGCTTCAAGAACAGAACTAGCTTGCTTCTTTCAGAACTGGTAGGCAGGCTGATAAAACAGTCATAATTATGAATGCTTTTTTAAAGAGGTCGAGTGGCTTGTTTTAAGCTTTGTGTGGGTTAGGCTACACAGGTTGGAAAGTGATTATACAGCCAGAGCTGATTCTAAATAAATATGGAGCAGAGTTTTAACCTGAAGAAGGAGATAGAATTACGGTTTTGGGCTGAAAAATTACATTTAAAATAAGTTGCACTAAACTGCCACACTACGGCACTATTAGCAGTGTTGGGCAAGTTACTTCAAAACTGTAATGCATTATTTATTACTTGTTACCCTCATTTTAAAGTAATTCATTACATTACAATATTTCTGATTTTAAAATGTAAGACATTACACTACTTTTGCATTACCTGAAGTAACTTTCACCAAAACAACTTCAATATGAATCTGGTAATCTGACGCTCAGTGAGCTCATGACATATATGTGGAAGGTGATGTGGTATCTGAGCTAGGGTTGATGTTAAAAACAGTCAGATATAATAACAGTGCTTTAAAATGATTGTTTATTAAATAAAAGCAACAACAATCTGTACTCTCAGCACGCTGCCATTTTATAGGGCCATCTGAGCAGGGAGTGAGGTGATGGGGGCTCCAAGTCTATATTTGCCTTGGTCCTCAAATGCCTTGATACGGCCCTGGATGTGGGACTGACTTCTGGGGTGATCTGATTCTATCACATGTATAAATATTAAATGCTTATATATTATTGCTTTTCACTGGTAAAAATGTGTATTGGGTACTTTTTTTCTTTTCAAGCACTTTGTGTTGTTTTCTTGATTTTATTTGAATAATTTCCCACCCTTTCTCTCGCTAACCTTCCTGCATGCTGCATGTTTTCTCCGTCTTCCAGAAAAACTGTTTCCTAGATTTCCTACTAACTAATCAGCCAAAGGGATCTACCGAACGCAAAAAAAAAAAAAAAAAAAAACGCTTAATATGCGCTGCGCTCCAGCAGCAATGAGCTGAAATCACCGGGGCACAGATTATGAACTCAGCTGAAAAGTACGTGAAGTACCAGAGAACAGAGGTTGATATAAACGATCGCAAACGAATGACTTTGTTTTGGTGGAGCGATTTTGTGAATATAACAGCGGCTGCGTGCAGGACACAGCTGGAGTATTTGAGCCATTACCGCTGCGTCCTCTCTGCTCATAGAATGCCCGCAAAGCCGAGTCCATAAATGACGTCATATATGTGGATACTGGATCTTTTTTCAGGCTTCCCGCAATTTGAGTTTTTAGGAACCCCACATTTTGTTTCTGGGTTTAAAAATGCATTGTAATTACCGCGTTACTGACAATTGTACTGAGTAAATATTACCATTTTCTTTCCCTGTAATGCCTTACATTACCACATTACAGCAAAAAGCAATTCATTACAGTAATTAATTACTTTTGTACCGCATTACTCCCAACACTGACTATTAGACACTCACTTATACAGGTTGTCAGCAAAAAAAAAGTTAATTCAGGTGTTACTTGCTCTTTAATGTCGGGTAATTTTCCCATTTAGATTAATTTCAGATTGCATTTTCAGATGAATAAGTTAAAATATTTTCAAAAGAAGAGGAAGGAACCCAAGGAAGATGTTGAGGTAACGTTAGATGAAGGTGCTATTGCTCTTTACTGTTACGCAGTTCCCTCAAGTTCTGAGTGATGGTGATCTGTACCGTGATGCGTGTAATATTCCCAACTAGGGTTGTCACGGTAACCGGTATAGCGGTAAACCCCGGTAAAAAAGTTGACAATAAAAATAACCGTCCAGTTTTTAAAAAACTAAATTATCTCGGTGGGTTTACCGTGGCCGCGGTTTCGGCGCGATGACCCTTACCAGCCACCGTCGCTTCAGCTGAAGTTCCCGCGGCGCGCACTTTTTAGTTTGCAACGGCACCAAAACTTTGAAGCTGAAATAATGGCCGAAGGAGGAGACGGCAGCGCCCAGGACATCCATCAGCCCTCAAAGAAGACTAACTCGGAAGTATGGGCATATTTTAGATTTCTGAAAAATGCTGAGGGACAGTTAATAGAAGACTGCTATCCCGTTTGCAGAACGTGCAGGAAACAAGTGTCTGCAAAAGGCAGCAACACTTCGAATCTAATGGCACATCTGCGTGACCATCACCCACGTCTCTACAGCCAGTGCAAGGTAAGTTAACATTAGCATTTTAGCTTAAATGCATGACGTGAGGACTTTTGGTTGAGGGAGAATGCAACGAGTCACTATATACTGCAGCCGCAGCGTCCTCTGCCAGCATTTAAACCGTGTCACGGACACCCTGTTGCTGGATGAAGCATCGTATTTGTTGATGATGAAGAGAAATATACAATTAGTTCCTTGTCATTGATTTGTTTACTTATTCAATGCCATTTATACTTGAACATTTGGACTTGATTACATAGTGTAGTAGTTATTTTAGTAATTTGTTTAAAGTGGCTATTTATTTTAAATACATATTTTTTAAGGCTGACTTGTACGGTGCTCAAGTCAAGTGTGGACTGGAGTTTTAGATTTTCATTTTGATAATGAAGAAAACAAGTATATGAGAAAACAAGTGGTGTTTCTTTGATTTGTTTACATATTGTTTATGTTTTGAATGTTTGGATTTGTATCATTTAAACCCGCACTGACTACTGTAACATGTTCCAGAAAAAGAAGCTTTTTGTTCCTTTACTTGTGAAAAGTTGCACTTTTGCTAAGGCTTTGTGTTATTTTAGGTTTAATAAACACTGTTAAACCTTTTCAAAACTATTTCAGTTTGTGTAGAACAGGACTATCAATGCTTTCTGAACATATGCAACACCGTTTAAAAAATACCGCGATAATACCGAAAACCGTGATAATTTTGGTCACAATAACCGTGAGGTTAAATTTTCATACCGTGACAACCCTACCCAACATTCCTATTGGTGATTGAAACTAGTCTAACATGTCGCTAATATATTAGACAAGTACACAGGCTGAAGTAGAGGAGGTGAGTGAAGGAGAGACAAATGGAGAGGCAGAGCAAGGAGCAGCAAGCATAAGTGAGCATGATGAGGGAGAGAGCAGCAGGGAAGCAGTGAGAGGGAAGGAAAACAGTAAACACATGTCTCATGTCTCACAACGACTGTCTCCATACGTACCCCCCCTCCCCCCCAAAATAATGTTTATGTATTTAGCAGACGCTTTTGTTCAAAGCGACTTACAAGTTATAATCGGCATGTTGCCCTTGAGGCTAACAACAACAATAACCCTGCTCTGCTGTGTATGTCCTGCAAGATACTTTCCCTGACGTTATTAGGTCTGTGGCACGATAGACAGCATCCACTTAGGCAACAGATCAGATAGGCAGGGAGAAAAAGGGGAAACAACAATCAACAATGACGTCATAAGCAACCTAACAAAACAAACGGGGAAATAATGGTATACAGCAGGTCACCAGTGGTATCTGCTGAAAAAATATCCTATGTGTGAAAAGAAAAGGGCTTCCATAATATCACTGGCTCTACTCCTCCTAGATCCGGTAGAAAGTGTTCACATCCACATAACTTGGAGTTTTTCTGCGCTTTTTAGTCCTCTTCCCAAGGCTGTCTGCTTCCGGCTAAACTGGTCCTACACACCCACTGCCGTCTTGATTGGCTGGCCTCAAATTCTCGCCTAGCATTAAGGGGAGCCTCCGATTGGCTGATAGAATCTGCCGCAAGGGGCTTCCAGCATACACCAATCATCATCATTCTGGATGCTGTGGCATAAAGAGCATCAAACAGCACCTCTGACTAAAGCAGTCTCTTTATCTCTGTTTTTCTCTGACAAACATGCATGCACGCGCATGCACGCACACACACACACACACACACACACACACACACACACACACACACACACACACACACACACACACTGCCAGGTTTGAGCTGCGTCAGGACAAACACAGCAGAGCAGGATGCAATATCAGAGTAAGAGACTTTAAAAGCAACACTGCTTATGACCATCTTTGTTTAATTTACGGGAGACACTGCAGACTTCTCTGCGTATCTTTTGCCCTGCCCATGTGCTCAGAGATTACACATTCCTAAGAAGTGTGTGTGAACAAACCCTACCGGTGTGGGACCCGAAATGACGCCATCTGGACCGGGCCAGATGTGGAAACGGCAAAAGCTCAGATGTACCCATTTCAGGAACTGGCTGAATGTAACATCACAGCTGGACTTCAGACGACAGGATATGGAGTCCTATATCCTGATATTTACACATCTCTCCTCTGATTGGCTAACAGCAACACAACTCTACCACTGACTCCATTTGCTCTGCAACGTGACGTTTTATTTCCATAAATAACACAAGTCTGAGGGAGTTTTGCTGTGGGGTGAAGTTGCTAATGCTAATGATTAGCTTCCACCAGCCGAGACGTTCTCTGCGGTTTCCTGGACTAAACCAACGACAGCCTTCCCCGATGTGAGTCAAGATGGGTGAGTCCATGAATGCTAAGTGACAGCGTGACTTAGATCTGTCAGGCTTTTCTAACCCTAGAGATTCACTGTCTATTTTCTATCAGAAGCTAATGCAGGAGATAGGTGTAGGAGACTATTTTCATCATCAGCCTGCATGGAAAACTCAAGGACTGATTATAATCAGAAATAATATTTAAAAAAGGTTTTTTCTGTGTTCCACACTTTTAATGATACTCAAAAAAATACACAAGCCTGCCGTGTGCACCTTTGAGAGCAACTGCTGTTCATTACTTCAAGGTTTGGCCTTATCCACATTTAATTTTGGCCAACTGTTTTCCAGCTTGAGTTTCAGTATTTACAGTATTTCTCAATGGATCATCTGCTCAGAGGAAAGCAGATAATCAGTTCCACCAGTAGGTGGCACTAATGGCATAGAAGCTGAATTAGATATCCAGGTTTGAACATTATAATCACATAAAATGAGAATAAACACATTTAACAGCAACAGCTACAGGCAGGATGACCGCTCTATCTATATAACCCAACAGTGAGTGTGTGTGAATGAGAGAATGAGAGATGGGAAGTGAGATCTAGCTCCTAGCAAGCTAGCCAGCGATTTCCTGTTGCAGGCCAGCCCCCCAGAGACAATAAATCAAATGTGATTGGCTGTTTGGCTGCAGTTCAGGGGGGCTTTTTCCAAAGCTGTTAAATTCTTTTAGTTTTTGTACATGTTTACAATAAAGCTATCATCATCATCCTCATCATCATCATCATCATCATCATAATTAAATCACAAGGATTCACTAGGCTAAAAATAGACTTAATATTCTGAGCTACAGCTCTCTGTGAATGTGATTTTCCACATGAGGAAAATGGTAAATGGGTAAAAAGTGCCACATACTTGAGTTTATTGTAGAAAAGAGGAGCAGAAGCACAAAGGACTATAATCTAGTGACTCATCAGCTGTTCTGGTGTGATTAAAAGTTCAGTAACTTTTTATAAACTAGTAGTTTAAAAATTGTAAATAACTGGTCCAAAAGACATTTAAAAAGCCAGCTAATTCATATTGCTCATGTCATTTACTTACATTGTATTTTGAGTCTGTATTTTGAATTTTATCATCATCAAAGTCATCCATGCTCATAGATCTTGTTTCTGTCTGCAAAGAAAAGCAAAACCAGCATGCAGCGTTCAGCCACCCAGACATGCATATTAGTCTGCCTCAAACACATCAATAATGAATGCATTACAACGCAGCGTGTAAGCTGTTACACTATTTCAAATGTAGTTTGGACACTTGGCACTGCCACTCATATTTCCTGGTGTAAAATACAATTAGTAGAGTAAAATCAGTAGTTTATGAACTCCTAAACACGTATCATTTACTACGTTAAAACAACTTTGTTTCTAAACTCTACATAACTCCAATATTAACCAGAGGAAAAAGAGAACACGATGAAAAGTGTTTAGGATGAACAAATTAGCTTTTCATTCAATAATCATAAGAAGAAAGAAAGAAAACAATATTTTATATAATATCCATGCAACAACATCTCGACTCCTACCTTGGACTTCCTTCTGCTGAACTGGAAGATATTTAAAAAGCCTTTCTTTTGAGGTCTACCCAAACTGGTAGTACTGGAACAAACGGAGTCTAGAAAACAAAAACAGGGAAAAGCAAATGTACACTGTGTTAATCTTTGCACTGCAAGGACATTTGTCAAGGTTCTCATTTTTAATCATTTGTATTAAAAAGAAAAAAAATACTAAATTTCTCTTGTAAGTGAACTCTTTAAGAAGAGTAAGTATTCAGTAGTACAGCGTAAGCCACATAGGCTTCTTTCTCATAAAATCAAATACCGCTGGTTTATTTAAAACAAATAGTACTGTGCATGTTTTATTTATATTATATATAATGTTGGGATATTTTCAATAATCAAGCCCTTCATACAGTCTGAATTATTCCGTCTTCTAATATTCCCCATCAGGGGGAGCCATAGACTCAGCATTTTCAGAAGTCTTGCTTCCAAAATCAGCACCTAAGAATGCATCACAACACAATTCTTTAATGGCGAGGAAGAAAGGTAAACTAATCATTTCATGTAGCTACCTCACTCTGTGTTTTGGTTTCTAACAAAGCAAAATATTATTGCATGAAATATGCAAACAAAAAAGAAGTCATTATTACGTCATACACAGGTTCCACAACAATAAACCAACAAGGTAGGGTTTACTAACGAGCATGTCCGATGTAGAAACAAGGGTTAGTACGAAAGCACCTGAGGTTTGAGCTAAACACCTACGGGTTTTAGTAGCAACACTACGGAGACAGACAATGCTGACGACTAATACCTGAGTAGTTAAGAGCAGGAGCAGAAGCCATTTTAAGCTGGAAAACTGGAAAAGATTTAGAAATATAACGAGTTAATAATGCAATATTAGATTCTTTGTATTATGGCACAGCAAGGAAGAATTACCTAAAGGAGAACATGGACTGGGCGATTTTCCTATCCTGATATTATTTTCATGTTGGTCAATATTGATATACGTCACGATATAAAACAAATCACTAGTTTTGCTTATCTTTTAATTTTCTCTGGTACTTTAAATTGAGAACTGAAGATATAAAATTGTTATTTTTATTTTAAAGATTTATATTTAAAATCTGAAAATCTCCCACAATATCATACTGTCTGAGATAAATAAAAGAGGTTTATTTTAAACTACAATCTTTAAGCATATGAGAACATAATTAAATAAACAGGCATTAATGCTAGCCGAACTGTGTCCACACAACTAAACTGTTCGGCCCCTGATTTTCAACGCCATTTGTTGTGTTCGCAGTCTCTTTTTCCGTTAGAGATGTGTTTTTTTTTTAATTATTTCTACCAGACAGTTAACCTGTTAGCAGCAGCAGCAGACTAAAGCTACACCAACATTAGCCGTTAGCAGTGCTTCCATCTGGCTGCTACTGAGCTGCATGGCTCTGTTTATACTGAAGTACTATCAACCCATTTTGGTGGGCCAATCACAGCACTCGATCAGTTTGGTGGGCCAATCACAGCTCTCGATCAGTTTGGTGGGCCAATCACAGCTCTCGATCAGTTTAGTGGGCCAATCACAGCTCTCGATCAGTTTAGTGGGCCAATCACAGCTCTCGATCAGTTTGGTGGGCCAATCACAGCGCTCGATCAGTTTAGTGGGCCAATCACAGCGCTCGATCAGTTTGGTAGGCCAATCACAGCTCTCGATCAGTTTAGTGGGCCAATCACAGCGCTCGATCAGTTTGGTGGGCCAATCACAGCTCTCGATCAGTTTAGTGGGCCAATCACAGCGCTCGATCAGTTTGGTAGGCCAATCACAGCGCTCGATCAGTTTAGTGGGCCAATCACAGCGTTCGATCAGTTTGGTGGGCCAATCACAGCGCTCCATCAGTTTGGTGGGCCAATCACAGCGCTCCATCAGTTTGGTGGGCCAATCACAGCGCTCCATCAGTTTGGTGGGCCAATCACAGCGCTCGATCAGTTTAGTGGGCCAATCACAGCGCTCGATCAGTTTGGTGGGCCAGTCACAGCGTTCGATCAGTTTGGTGGGCCAATCACAGCGCTCGATCAGTTTGGTAGGCCAATCACAGCGCTCCATCGGTTTGGTGGGCCAATCACAGCGCTCGATCAGTTTGGTGGGCCAATCACAGCGCTCGATCAGTTTAGTGGGCCAATCACAGCGCTCGATCAGTTTGGTGGGCCAATCACAGCGCTCGATCAGTTTAGTGGGCCAATCACAGCGCTCGATCAGTTTGGTGGGCCAATCACAGTCGTCTATCAGTGTGGTGGGCCAATCACAGCGCTTGATCGGTTTGCTGGGCCAATCACAGTGGTCTATCGGTTTGGTGGGCCAATCACAGCGCTCGATCAGTTTGGTGGGCCAATGGCAGTGCTTGAACAGTTTGGTGGGCCAATTACAGCGGTCTCAGTTTGGTGAGATGGATGATGCTGCGACTGAGCAAAAAAGATGGCGATGGCTCATTTGAAAAGGCTTTGGTGTAAACTTTGGACTATTTAGATTTAAGTCCTTTATTGAGAAAAAGGATGTACAGGTGCTGGCCAGTAAATTAGAATATCATCAAAAGGTTGAAAATATTTCAGTAATTCCATTCAAAACGTGAAACTTGTACATTATATTCATGCAATGCACACAGACCAATGTATTTCCGATGTTTATTACGTTTAATTTTGATATTTATAGGTGACAACCAATGAAAACATCAAATCTGGTATCTCAGAAAATTAGAATATTCTAAAGGCCAATGAAAAAATGTTTGTTTCTCTAATGTTGGCCAACTGAAAAGAATGAACATGAAAAGAATGTGCATGTATAGCACTAAATACTTAGTCGGGGCTCCTTTTGCCTCAATAACTGCAGTAATGCGGCGTGGCATGGACTCGATCAGTCTGTGGCACTGCTCAGGTGTTATGAGAGCCCAGGTTGCTCTGATAGTCGTCTTCAGCTCCTCTGCATTGTTGGGTCTAGCGTATTGCATCCTCCGCTTCACAATACCCCATAGATTTTCTATGGGGTTAAGGTCAGGCGAGTTTGCTGGCCAATCAAGGACAGGGATACCATGGTCCTTGAACCAGGTGCTGGTGGTTTTGGCACTGTGTGCAGGTGCCAAGTCCTGTTGAAAGGTGAAGTCTGCATCCCCATAAAGTTGGTCAGCAGCAGGAAGCATGAAGTGCTCTAAAACTTCCTGGTAGACGGCTGCATTGACCCTGGACCTCAGGAAACAGAGTGGGCCAACACCGGCAGATGACATGGCACCCCACACCATCACTGACGGTGGAAACTTTACACTGGACCTCATGCAACGTGGATTCTGTGCTTCTCCGCTCTTCCTCCAGACTCTGGGTCCTTGATTTCCAAAGGAAATGCAGAACTTGCTTTCATCAGAAAACATAACTTTGGACCACTCAGCATCAGTCCAGTCCTTTTTGTCCTTGGCCCAGGCGAGACGCTTCTTGCGCTGTTTCTTGTTCAAGAGTGGCTTGACACACGGAATGCGACACCTGAATCCCATGTCTTTCATGAGTCTCCTCGTGGTGGTTCTTGAAGCGCTGACTCCAGCTGCAGTCCACTCTTTGTGGATCTCCCCCACATTTTTGAATGGGTTTGTCGTCACAATTCTCTGCAGGGTGCGGTTATCCCTAGAGCTTGTACACTTTTTTTCTACCACATTTTTTCCGTCCCTTCACCTGTCTGTTAATGTGCTTGGACACAGAGCTCTGCGAACAGCCAGCTTCTTTAGCAATCACCTTTTGTGTCTTGCCCTCCTTGTGCAAGGTGTCAATGATTGTCTTTTGGACAGCTGTTAAGTCAGAAGTCTTCCCCATGATTGTGGTGCCTTCAAAACAAGACTGAGGGACCTTTTAAAGGCCTTTGCAGGTGTTTTGAGT
Organism: Nothobranchius furzeri; assembly: GCF_043380555.1. Classification (NCBI taxonomy): domain Eukaryota; kingdom Metazoa; phylum Chordata; class Actinopteri; order Cyprinodontiformes; family Nothobranchiidae; genus Nothobranchius; species Nothobranchius furzeri. Next base: position 45,400,436 of record NC_091745.1, on the reverse strand, counting down.
AAATCAGCTGATTAGAGTGGCAGCAGGTGTCTTCTATATTCAGCCTTTTCAGAATATTCTAATTTTTTGAGATACCAAATTTGGAGTTTTCATTAGTTGTCACTTATGAATATCAAATTTAAATGTAATAAACATCGGAAATACATTGGTCTGTGTGCATTGCATGAATATAATGTACAAGTTTCACGTTTTGAATGGAATTACTGAAATATTTTCAACCTTTTGATGATATTCTAATTTACTGGCCAGCACCTGTATTTGTGTCTTCTTCAGCAGTGTATGTATGGCGGACTGCCCTGTTGACCGACATCCTTAGCGGAGATAATGTCACGTTGTCTGTTGTCCAATAGCATGCTGAGGCAGTTTAAAAGACAACTGTAGATTCCGCCCGACAACTAAACTCTGCCTATGGGTCGTGGCCAGACTATATATTCACATATATAGGGTGGCCTTCTAGGCTACGTAAATATAGTCATCAACATAAAACCAGATTATAGATTTTTGAATTAACAAAGTAAGATGCCTCCACACTGTCCTTCTCCTAGGACCAGTTTATAATAAACATGCATGCATGAAAAACAACTGTAGTTTGTGTATTCCCTGGGATTACTTTCACACTTGTACACACCTGGTCAATAATCTGGTCTTAAAATAGCTGGCTTTTATAGATGGCTTTTAGTTAATTACAATAATTACTTCTTTGTTTTTCCTTTTGTTGTTTTACTGAATTTACAATGAAGATTCTGGGAATAAAACATGCAGAGTAAATGTGAACATGACATTTTTTGTTTTTTTAGAAGGTTGTTTGAGACCTTTGGTGATCCTTTCAACTGAGCAGTTATAACATTTAAAACTAGAAAAACAAAACAAAATGCTTTATTTGACTCATAATTACAACCAAGTTTACCAAATCAAATAATGGTACAACAGCTAAGAATGCTTAAACACCAACAGGTAGCCATGTTATCTTTCATCTGCCTGAATCAGAGCATGGACATTACCCAGAACATTTACAGATAATAAACAGACTCTATTGACCTGCTTTTATATTATAATAATTTAAAGTCAGACTTCATTAGGTCTCAATAAATCAAACAAATGTAAGCTAGACTATTGACTGAACCCAGATAATTTCACTACAACATGTTGTGACCCACATCACTAAGGCTTACCTAGACTCTTGTCGTGCGCGTAGAGCTCCTTGATGCCCAGCTCCGTCAGAGACTTGTCCAGCTTTAACTCATGACGACTGACGCCGTCTTTAAGGAGCAGGACGTGTTCAGGGTCAAAATCACACTTTTCACAGATGACTGGTGTCAACGTCTGGAGAGGAACCAATGGGTTGACCCGTACTACAGCCTTCTGGTTGCCGTGGTAATTGACCATCAAACGCACTGTTTTCTGATGAAAAAAAGATGCAATAAATGACTAAATTCTAGAGTGTGTTCTGGTGTAATTCTAATTGAAGCTGTCGTGGTCCATGGACAAGTCGTCATAAAATTGTACAAAAGGAATTCTTCAGTAAAATAAATTCTACACAAAACTGGGAGGAACTCTGCTGAATACACCGGAAAAAAAGACTGATTGATAGAAGGAATAAAATAACCTTTCATGGATGAGATACACCTAAATGTTTGGTGTGTGGAGAATAGAATAACGAACCAACACCGTTGCTGGCTGCGACCAGCATAATGGGCATCAAACGCACAGCATTCAACAGATAGGAAAAACAACTGTGGCTGTAATGAATGAAGCTAGCACTCACAGGCCTCCCTACTTCCTGCTCTACTGTTGAATTCTCCAAAAAATACTTTTTATTTTCATTTTGTGTTGATAAAAAGACCCCCCAGTCTCACTAGAAAGAAACATTTTAAAACAGCAAGAGTCACACTCTCCATTGCACACTTCCCTTATTGTCACTAAAAAGATCCATTAATTTATCCAACTGTGCACACAGCAGGAATCATAGCAGTCTGATTTCAACCAGTCAGAGAAAAATCCCAAGGGAAAAAAATGACAGACAGCAGTGTGTGAAAGGGTGCTGGCCCCTGGTCGGAGGTCAGGTGAAGTCAAAGGAAGGCAGAGCAGCCAGTGAGCCCCGAGAAGGGCAAAGAAATAATGCATGGTAACTAAAGGTAAGGGACTCATTAAATATTCAAACCTTTAGTTGAGATAGAAGGAGAGGCAAAGAAAAGGAACAGACAATGAAACAGATGCAGAGTAAAATGGATATTTGTATTCAGCAGGATGAATGACAGCATGAGAATGGGGTCCAGAACAAAATGCACACCTTGAGCTAAAAAGAAAAGACAAAAAAAAAACCTGAATCCAGTAAGCAGGTTGGTGTTGCCAACCAGCTTCCTACCTTAGAATGAGCTCTTATAGGTTTCACTGGCTTTGTCTCCTGCCAGGGGTCATCGGTCAAAAGGAGAGAGGGGGAAAGGCATTATATGGTGCCTCAAGGTGATCAATAGACCATCATTTTTCTTTCAACAAGGATGTTGTCTCATCATTTAGACTGCATCAATAAGTTCTGATTCATGCAAGACCCAAATGTCTCTGTACACAAGCAATCCCATGAGAACCTGTTTGGCTGGCTAGATTTAATAACACTACTAATTTTATTCAAGTAGGTTTACCTCACAAAAAGTAGAAGATGTAGTGCAAACAAACAAAGGCTTCACTGAAACTCACCTCTGGCACCTTGGGCGCTGGTCTACGCGGCGCTTTCTCCTCTGCAACTTTCTCCTTGATGAGCACACAGGCCACGTTGAGGGAGCCAAGCAGTGCGTTGGGCTTGAATCCCAAGGAGTGACCTTCTGGTGAAAGAAGCTCCAGGGTGTGCAGAGATGGGTTCAGCTGGTGGCGACTGCACACCTCGACGAGCAAGTCCATCAGAGCTTTACTAAGAGACAGGAAAAGACAGAAGTGTGTGTGTGGTGTGTGTGTGTGTGTGTGTGTGAGTGTGTGTGTGTGTGTGTGTGTGTGTGTGTGTGTGTGTGTGTGTGTGTGTGTGTGTGTGTGTGTGTGTGTGTGTGTGTAAGAAAGTACCACAAGGAGAGAATGAGGACAGAAGATTAAGTTACAGCAGCTGTCTTACCTTCAGCTCCATTTAAAAACAGATTTACTCTCACTGATGAACTCAGGAAACAAATGTACGAACATCATTTCCAGGTTATTCGCTGCTACTTTCTAAAGGCTGTGAACGCAGCGGCTTAAATGACGATGTGGCTCGTACATGGATACGAAGTGACTATAAGGCTGCTCAATTTCAATGCTAAAGAAGACTTTAGTGGTTTTAATAGACAGGAGGGAGATGAAGATTGCAATCAATGACGATTCCAGGTGGGCTACTGTACCTTTAACCAGCTGTGTCACAGGCACTGGTTGGAAAAACATATTTACTGTATACATTTAGGCCATGTTGTTTGTTAAATTTACATATTTTATTAAAAGTAAAAAATAATCTTTCTGTATATCTCATGTTACAACGTGATCACCTGTGGCTTATAGACAAGTGCAACCTATATTGTGTTTATTTTTATTTTTTGAGTTAGTGGGAGTCGGCTTATATTTAGGTGCAATCAACTGTCTGGAAAATACAGCAGATTACCAGAATTTATGTTTTTTTTTTTAGCTAAAATACATAAATAAATAGAAGACACTACATTTTGGCATGCTGAATATTTGTTTAGTTCTAATATTGGATATGATTGACATGTACTTAGGGCTGCAACAAACGATTGTTTGGACCATCAATGAGTGAAAAACTGCTAGGAAACATTTGTTTCTCTCCTTCCTTTACTTTAACAACAGAACATGATTAGAAAACAGTTCAATTCAATTCAATTCAAAAATACTTTATTAATCCCAGAGGGAAATTGATTGCTGTATTAGCTCAGAATAATAATAATAATCAAGCCATCAAAGAGTTGTTGTATATTACAATGGCTGTTGGCAGGCAGGATCTCCAGTAGCGGTCAGTGTTACAGCCAAACTGAAGAAGCCTCTGACTGAAGACACTCTTCCGTTGTCGGACAGTCTTGTGAAGAGAATGCTCAGGGTTGTCCATCATTTTCTTGATTCTCTGGAGAATCCTTCTTTGCATTATCTCCTCCAGCGGTTCCGAAACTGCCGAAACTCTGGCTGAGTCCTTGAAAGGGCTTGGAGTTCCTCCATCTTGTTGGCCAGTGAGCTCACATTGCCCATTATGATCGATGGAAGAGATGGTTTGAATTTCCTCTTTCTCTGTCTCCGTTTTGCTCCCGCTCTGCATCCACGCTTCTTGCGTTTTAGCTCATTTGGGATTTGCGGCTTCAGTTGAGGTATTATTTCAGCCTTTCCAATGTTATCAGCTGCTCCTGATTGTAAACCAGGTTGTTGCCATGGTTACACATCATAACAAATGCTCAAAAAGCTAAAAAATAGCAGTAAAAATCCTCCAAGCTTCACAGCACCAGAAGCAGAAAAGTAAAGTGTCCAAAAAAATACAGTTTTTCTTGAGAAACTAAAAGAAAAAATGCCCAAGAAAAGGCAAAACTTAAATATAGTCAACAGAGCTACTCCAACATGCAGCCACCCAGAGCAGTGCAGTTCCGGAAAAGAAAACGAAAAATAGCGTGCAATACAACATGCAATTAACTAAATATATACATAATAAACTACGATCCATAAAATCTTATGTGTTTCATTAACATGTTCAGTAGTAAGCTACTGGAAATGCTAATAACATGTAATTTCTACTGCTGTAAAAACGTAATGGTGACATTATGTACGTGTTAGCAATAATCCAAATTAAATGATGCTCACAGATAGATGCGTTTGTGATTTACATGCTACAGTGGTTTGCAATAATCTTGCAGTGGTGTTGAGCAGAACAGAGCTTTTTCTGTGCGCGCACGAAGCGGTACAAGTGGTAATGCTGCTGGAATTCGTAATCGTATCTTTCTCAGCAGCAGCACTGCAGATGCTCTCCATGTCCAAAATGTGCGTAAGCTAGGTCCTCAGTCGACTTAAAGTTGTGCACATTTTTTTGCTAAGTTTTCTTTTGTAAATCCCAAAGTTTGCGTGGAAAGTTGCTTACGCAGTTTTCCGACCCCGTTTTGTGTGTAAGCAAGCTTGATAAATGAGGCCCCAGATTATTTGCTCCTCCCTCATGGTTTTCTCTCATGTTGCTCCGAGTTGCAAATCAAATGCACTTCCCAAACAATGTTGCCAACTGAGCAACTTTGTCGCTATTTCTAACAACTTTTCAGTCTTTCGCGATCGTCTTTTGTTTGCACAAATTACCTCATCAGTGAAAAACTAGTGAAGTCTAAATGTCTGACAGGTTTATATGGTCATGTCTGAATAAACAATTTCAGTTACAGTTTCAAACATTTTCTTTCAATTTTACACCTTTTCATTACCTCGAAATAATCGCATTGAAATTCAAGCATTCTGAAGAATTTCAAGCACCCAACGCCTGCATGTAATAAAAACAGAAGGTTATTAAAAAGAAGCTTGTTGCTTCTTACCAGAGGCAACCCCAGTTTCCTGCCTGAATGGATAAAGACTCATTAAAGAGAGCATGTCAGCTGACCCTCTCTGGAACAAAGCATGTGCATGAGTCCCCTTCCCAAGGCCTCGCTAAAACAAATAGCTCTCATATTGTTGGTAGGACGACTGGCAATGTGGACTAACTTACATCATATAATGGCCTAGCTAAACGTGAACTTGTATTCTAAATGCATCAATTCCAATAACTTATGAAGAAAACTTGTAACAAATGAATTCCTGCATCAGATTGAAAGAACAGCCCTCTGGTTTAACTCACCTCCCATCTTCTGTGACAGACGTCTGATACCCATGTGGTAGGGTTAAGAGGACGTCTACAGTGGGCTTTAGTAGGTTCTCCTTGGCATCAATGGCTGATGCCCCTCCCCCATCAGGTGCAGAGTTTCTGAATAAATTACGTGGGGCAGGTTGAGGGACCTGTGGCGGAGGTGGGGCATGAACTTTCATTCTCCTCCTGGGTGATAAGGACAAAGGAAGAAAATATTCTTGGAATGTTATACATTTCTGGTGTTTGTTGTTGCATCATGATTGCATATTTATTTATGTATAGCATGTTAATTTAAAAACCATCTACTTGATTAGTATAAATTTGTCCAGGAATGATAAAACAGCAACACATTTGGTAAGTAAACATTTATCCTGTTCAAGGAGATCAAAACAGTTACTGGAGTTGATTAATTATCAAGAAATGTTCTGATCCAAGTCTGGGTTGCTTTCCTCTTGAGGTCTGTGCCGGTTACATAACACAACAATGAATACATAACATCAGAAGCGGACTGTGTACCAATGGCATCTTTTTGTCTTCAGCCCAAGCTTTTGCTTCATTTAGATGGTTACTGACAAGCCGAGGATCAGTTTAGTTTACCATCAGGGTGTTGCTGTGGTACGTGATCCTGAACTGACTCACATTAATAATCTAACCATTTTCAATAACAACGTCCATGTAGCACACTTCATGTCAAATACCTCAAACTACAATCAACTAGTCTGGTCACAAGACTGTGCTTTCAGCTGAAGCCCAAAGATTAATGATCAGCCCAGTTTAAAGGCAAACAACATTTCTTATCAGCTCTCGTTCTCTAAAGTAGTTGAAAAAAATCATTATGTTCAACAAAAATCTAACCTCAGGTAATGGTTCTAATATGAATTGTAGCTTTAAAACTTTATAGCAGTCATCGGTTTTGTAAACCCAACTAAAAGAAATGTTAATTTTTGAAGTTTTAGATAACAACTTTCATAAGATCCATCACAGTTTTAAATTCAACAACAGTTTTGCTGACAAAACATTGAAAAGGCCACATGTAGCTCCATCAGTATGGGAAGGACATCAGTGGCATGAAAACAAGCAGATGATCATCCAGAACATTCAGTATGGAAACCTGACTTGAGTTAGCAAAAACCAAACATTTCAATACAAACCTCTCTTTGACTGTTGCTGCATGAAAACAGAAGAAAAACAGTCATAAAAAAAACCCCATCCCTCTGATGACGGTTCTTAACGGGTTATTGCAAAAAGGCCAGACCACCAACAATCCCCTCCAAAGGATTCAGAACACTCTGAAACAGAAATAGGTTAATTAAAGCTATATTCCAGTGCTGCAAATTCCAGAATCCTGTGACGTTCCCTTGTCCAGGGCCAAAATCGGAACCGGAGATGAATACACATCAACACTGAACAGAAAGTGGACTCTAACCTGGATAAGGTTGATCATTGACAGGTAGATGGAATTAAGCTAACCCTTACCCAGACGGCCATGATGGTCATTAACACATGCAACGCAACTGCCACAACCGGCTTGGAATCGTATCGTCATCACCGACACAGCCGCTATGTTGGCAGCCTCAGAGTCCTAACTTGTTGCTCGTTACTTCAGACAGCAAAACACTCAGTCTTGGTCTTGCAGCATTATTTAATCTATTATTCATTTGATTGTTTATTATTTAACCACGGTAAATCGTTGCTGTGTTGTGAGGTGCAACAGCGCAATGATTGCCAGGGGAAAACGTGGGAAACGGGTTACCTTGTGGCAAATCCACAGAGGCCAAATATCTTACAAGTCGGATCGCAGCTGTCAGGTGACCAAACATCACCATCCAGAGTGTTTGTGTGAGAGTTTATTCTCTGCATTTTAATTCTGGTAAGTTACAGATGTACATTTTTTATACATCGTTTTTTTCCTTCAACAGCGACACACCAAACATGGGCTACACACACACACATACCAGTAGGCTAATGCAGGCGCACTGAAACAACATAACTTCTGCTAATTATAAAGCACACTGAATTGCCCGTGTGCTTGAAATGTGTTACATAAATAAAGCTGCCTTGCTTTACACTTCTTCTATGGATTGACAATTTTGATTGTTTTACTAGAAAAATCAGCAAATGAAACATTTACCTCTCTTCCTGATGATCACATCTGCTCACACCACAAACACGATATCTGAAAATGTCAATTATGCAGAACTGCAGCGACAGCAAGTAGTCATCGGTGCTCGAGTCTTAGGTATTTTATGTGGATCCAAAGCTTTTACAATGCTGATTTCGTCCAAGTACCGGTCCCTGAGGCCATCAACATGTGCAACAAGGAATGCAATGCGTAATCACATGTGATCCCAAGCCCTATTAAAGCCTCCACCAACCTCTCTTCCATATTTAATCTACTAGAAGCAATGACTTATGTATTTGTCTTGCTTTATGTATATCTATATATCGATATCTATCACTATCTATCTCTATCTCTATCTCTATCTCTATATATCGATATCTATCTCTATCTATCTCTATCTATATATATATATATATATATATATATATATATATATACATACATACATACATACATACATACATACATTCATAAGGGGTGGTCAGTGGCCCCCCAAGGCCCCCTTCTGGTTCCACCCTGCCTAGTGAACAACCTAGCAACATTTCTGGGGACTCTAAGCTACTTTCTCTTTACTTTTTTCGCCAATATTCTCTGCAGGCCAGCAAACCACTCAGCTGTGCTCTGGACCGACTAATGATCTGCGTGTGTGCAGCATGATCACTTTGTGTCAACTGACAAGTTATAAAGTTTTCTTGATGGAGCTCACTTGCTAAAAAAAATATCGTTTTACAAGCTAAAAAATGCAAGACACAGCAAGGCGTATCTGAAGTGGATTTATATTTTATCAGGACTGCCAAGTATCACGCTCACCGCGTTCTCACACTAATTAATACTAATAGTTCTATCTGAGCGACACGTTGCATCGTGCTACTGCACACATTCCCTATGGCACCGCACGACAGGGCTAAATAATTATGCAGCAGGTTGTGGAAGTTCAACATAGACGTTTATTTGTTTCTATTTATTTTTATATTACAGAAGTTTGCACTGTATAGCTGTCTTTTGTTGTCAGTATTTGGAGCCTTGGTTGGGTATGAAATGGGTAAGCTTTCATAAGTTAAACTTCAGCCTATACCCCTTCAGTCATAAACTATGAGCAAGGGTATTGGCTCTTTTACACAAGGAATCAGGAACTGGTTTTCTGATCATCTTGTTTTTCTGTTTTCATTTATTTTCTTTTTCTTTGATTGTGCTCTGTGCATTTTTATGTCCAAATAACTAACTAAATAAATGAAATCAATGTTCATTAAACATCATGTTAAATTTTCGAGATCTTAATTTAAGTCAAAATATTTGTGATTACATTTTTGTCATAATCGAGCAGCCCTACTTAGAGATGGGTAAAGTGTGAGAATGTTCCCAACGGTCTTCATCTCTACAAAGGTAAACAGAAGCCGGCTCTGTGGGTCAGAGATGGGCCCCCGCCAGGTTTAGCATAGTGAGCTAGTATCCTCCTCTCTCTGTCTCTCTACAACATTTCACTCCCTCACTCTCCCTTTTCTCTCTCATCTGGACAAAGACGCCTTTAGGAAAAGTCTTGTCCCCCCACAGAGTTGGAATCAGCATAAATGGTGAGAGAGAGAAACCAAGAGACGCAAGAAGGAAAAGCAGGAAACCCTGCTCTGGCACAGGGGGGCAGTAAGTGCTTTGTTGTTGCAGGTACCAGGTTACAAATGGACCCTTTCAGACACACATTCTCAGAGAAAGCTGTTAATGGATCTCAGAGCCACATAGTTCTTTCCACTTGACTAAAGAGTTTTAACAAGGACACTTTTCTATCACCGTTGTCAAAAAAAATCAACCCTTTTCTTTGTAAACCTTTTGCTGAGGTTTGCAAAGTTTAAATATGATAAAATATCTGATTTCTTACAAATGAAGTTTTAAGTGTTACAATAAAAGATGCATCTCAAAAATCCCCAAACTTTAGCAGGTAGGGTTGGGAAAGTGGTGCTATGGCCTAAAGGTAAGGCTGTGCAATTTATCCAATTTTATCACTTTAACAGAATTAGTTGTCAACTGGCTGCAATCCAATATTTCTGTAATTTTACAGACAACGCTCATGTTTTTGTGTATTCACAAAGGAGAGTGTTTTTTGCAGCCTCTCCTGTCTGTGTGATACGAGAGAGAGAGAGAGGTAAGTAAGAGGGAGCTGAGATGAGCTGCAGGCAGACAGGAAATATACAGTTAACTCTGTTAAGTTAATAGCAAAGCAATATCTAAGTGATCGATGTGATTTGGGAGAATAACTAACCCTAACCCACTCCCATCAATGAAGAGATAAAGTAAGATAGACCTCACTTTCAGAAATGAACATGAACACATCAGCAGAAGAGAGATGTGATGTTATTTTAGACTAGAGCAAGTTGTTCTGCTATAAAATATTAATAAAGCAATGTTTATTGAGGCAAAACATCAAGTAAAAAGAATTAAGTTACTTTTCTGTTGATGCCTTCAGACATCCAGCTGCATGATAAAAAGTGACTTCATTACAAGAAGCTAAAGAAAGAAAGCTGACAAATAATAATATTTATAATTTAGTATCAGCGATGTTTAGCCTTGGACTCTCGGCTTCAAATATCCTTGAGTCAGAGACTAAACCAAAACATATTAGACAAAGTCTAAAAACAACATGTATGTAAAACAACATGCTTGGTTTTGTCTACCCCAGGTCTAAAATAATAAAGTATACACATTTTTTCATGTAAGCAAACAGTAAACCACATAGCCATGGTCAAATAATCCCTGCTGAAGTCCTGGAATCATTAGAGAGGAACTAATGAGGCACCACCCCACCAACCAAGTGATAAAGAACTTACCACTTATATGCTCTTTTATGTTTATTTATTTGGCAGACGCTTTTATCCAAAGCGACGTACAATTGTGAATCTATAGGGCATGTCGTGATCTGTGGGGGAAACGGGGTACCCGGAAGAAACCCACGCTTGCATGGGGAGAACACGCAACTCCGCACAGAAAGGCCACAGCCGAGTTTCAAACCTGCAGCTTTCTTGCTGCAAGGCAACAGTGCTAACAACTGCGGCACCGTGCAGCCCACTTTTACACCAAAGTGATGTCAGGGACCAGCGGTAAAGGGCTGCTCACCTTCCACAGTCCAGAAACTGGACCTGAACACAACACACAACACACAACACACAACACACACACACAACACACACACACAACACACACACACACACACACACACAATCCTGCTTTCCTGCCAGCATACCGCGTGGGTGTCATGGAGTCCCCATGACAACCTATATTTACAACACTTGACTGCAGATGAGCGTAGACCTCAGTTTACCAGCAGCTGTGGACTTTGAATACACTCTCACAAAGGGAGGGTGAGTTAAAGACACAAATGCCAACAAGGATGGAAATAAAGGCAACAAGAGAAGTAGATGTTCTTGTATAGAAGAAATAAACATTTTAAAACTACTGAAGGACTTGTTAGCTGTTGCTAAGCATACTTCCGCCTCATTCAGCGTGCCTAGATATTCCTTTTACTAGGCATGCATTGAAAAAGCCCCATCCCAGTGCAATGCAAGTACATTTACTGTTAATGCCAGCACGTACCTGCCGTTACAACTGAAGAGCAGAACATCACAACAAATTTAAACTCTGTATATATAAATCTAAAACTGGGACCTTCACACAGATTCCTAATTTTTCCTATTTTATCCCCAAATTGAAGTGTTTAAAACTTTCTGATGGCATTTAAACATCTGTTAGCATGTTTACTGATCAGCACAGAAATAATTAACAGATATCTGACATTCCTTCAAGGTGACTTGCAAAGTTCAGACCTAAAGACAGATTACAATGACCTCAAGCTGAGCTCAGCCATTAGATATCAAGTTGTGTCCACTTCACACCAAAAGGAGGAAGTCCACTGACTTGAGCACCACTTCATTTTATCGTGTCTCTCCCAGGCTCTCCTTTTCAACACATGTAGTCATTCTGTCCACTTGTGACCACTGACAAAGAAACAGGCGGTAACGGTTCAGCACTAAACATGCTCCAGGACTAAAATAGTTCCCCAGAAATAGGATCAGGCAGCAGACTTAACAAAAGCACCAGAACACCTGGAAAAAAAACTTTGCTTTCTTTATGAATGGGCATTGGAACATTACTTAAAGGTGGAGTAGACCATCTTGGGAAAAACATACATGTTACGAAAACAATTCACAAATGCAACTCCTTTCTTCAGGCGCCCCCTTAAAGTCACAGGAAGAGTTATAACACCAGACACATGGATATGGTCTAACGTTTCTCCAACATGTATTCCATTTTCATTTGCTGGGAAATTTTGGCCTATTTTAGAACAACATCAAGAAATCTTAATTAGTCTGTTGACTATTCCTTGAGCTGCTTGTCCAATTAGAAGGAGCTCCCTCTGGAGACTACAGGAAAACACTTAAGCTGCAACCCTCTGGGCTCATTTTTCCTCCCATTTAAAAAGTAACTAAAAAAAATCTGTGTTCAGTTTCACACTTAGCCAAGAGTATTTTCAATTAAATTTTCACCACACAGGTAAAAAGAACAACCTTTAATAGACAATTGTTGTTTAACTGGTTTAGTTTTTTTATTTATTTGCTTCTTGCTTCTTCTACAGCTACAATAAAAATATTTAACATGTCCAAATTCAGAACAACCTGTTCTTCAACCGTCTGCTGTGCCACGGTGCTTCATCTGTGTGTGATGATTCCACCCAATCTGCACACATGCAGTCCGTCTGTCTTCCTCTCCGACAACCACGCATACCACAGTGACAAACACGGGACAGCAGGCATCCAGAAATACATCTGAGCTGCTAATAACAACTGAATGAAAAGAACAAAACATCTAAAGCTACTGTAGATACTGTAGTTGTTAAAGGGCCTGATATTTAAGACCTAAGAAACTAAACGGTGTGTAAACACAGCCCATCCAGATATTTTAAAGGTTCAAATACAACACAGCATAGCTTTGGAGTGAATGTTCATTGCTGCTCTGACTGAACACAACCCAACAACCTACCGACTATTCTTTAGGAGAATAAACATCTGCTTATAATGTTAACATAATCAAAACTGTATTTAATAAACTATGTTTAGGGGTTTAATTAGTAAGTCCTTTGCTGAAATTTCTTGTAAACACTTAATGTAGAAATAGTTATAGCATATTATTTTAATCTATTTCATCTATTCAGTGTGTATTTCTGAGCCTGCAAACCCCAGGAAGTCCCAAATCCACACCCTCCCTCTTTAAAAACAGGACGTCTGCTAAATGGATGCAGATACGATCAGCAGCTGAGTATCGCAGCACTGCCAACGATGCCAAATCTCAAACGCTCTCTCTCCCTTGCCTGTCTCAAATTTCAGAGGAGTTTAATTTTACTCATCATAGAAGAAACCTACATTTCCAGCTGTGACCAGATGTACACCTCCCTCTTTCCTTACAGAAACTACAGCATTTACTTAAGCGATAGTGACCACATAAACTTCCGTTTGGGAAAAGACATCAGTAATCGAGTATTTAAGGATAGGAAACACATGACATTCAAATTCTATTTCAGGACTGACTGGACTAGATATTTTTGTCCAGTAGGTAGGGTAACAAGCAGGGTAAACAGGGAAACAGCTAGTAACACTTGCCCTCCCTTTACAGTGACAACATGCTAGCAAACTGAGACGAGATGCTGCTGGTATTTATCTCTGGATGTATGCGGAGAACAAATACATTATTATATCCCAACCATACTGAATTTAAAAAGGTGTAATGGGACAAATGCAAGAGCAATAGCAAATCTTTCTAGAGTGTGGCCAGTTGGCATTTTGAAAAATGAGTATATGTGGAGCTTTGGGTGAAGTTATTGTTACTGGGAATAAGGACTGTGTTCGGAGTTGGTTTCAAATTAAAGTGGTCAGAAAGACGATGTGTGTCTTTCCTGGCAATAGGAGGCAGTACATACCTAAATCATTGCAAACAAACAGTATTTGTGTGTTTGAGTAAGACTTTACCAACAGATGGCCATTAGGGTCAAAAATCCCTGGGAGCGCGACCTCCAGCAAAATGACAAAGACATCAGAGCCCCTTTCATCACTGGCGACGAGTGAAGAGGTAAGTGTGTAAAACAACAACTTTTATGAACGGCGAAAGTTTTGTATCAGTTTGTTACAAATCAGTAAATGAATTTTGTCCTAACAGGCTTCTGTAGAAGGAAACATGGCATCTAACAGGGCATTGCCCAAAGATTTAGACCCGCTCCCATGTATTTTAGATCCGAGTTTTATGGGTATACAGTGCTCAACATAAAGAAGAGGGCAGCCTGACGGAGTTCTTTCCCTCCCGACGCAGCAGCTGGCAGTTCCCCGTTCGCCAGCTCCTCCTGTTCGACGTTGCCATGGTGCTTTCTCCCCCCCCTCACGGAACCCCTCCGGCCGAGTCCCCGAGCGGTCCAGGGTGGGGCCAGGACGTGCAGCCGGCTGTGCCGGCTCAGAACACACGTCACAAGCACTCACATTGTTGTTTTTTACAAACATGTCACGCTCAAGGAGCATTAAAACGTTCGCTGCCGCATCCAGACAAATTGTCAAGGGCGCAGCAAAAATCAATAAAAATGTTACCCATGAGCGGTCCCAGGCGGGGTCGGCCCCTGGCGGACATTCTAGCCAGCCACGGGTCGTCCCCGTACGCCTGGGCCGTCAAAGCACAAAGCCCCCGCGCATGCGCAGTGGTTGCCACGAGCACTGCTGCCCCACAACCTCTGGGGGGAGCTGGTGCTCCGTGTGTCACGGCTGTGTCACCGCTCTCCACTCACATGGAGGAATGGACAGCGGTTTCTGCTTCACATTGGGTGATAAGAACAATTTCGAGAGGTTACAGGCTCCAATTCGCCTCAGTTCCTCCTCGATTCTCCGGCGTAGTGTTCTCCCACGCCCAGGGGTCGTCAGCTCACATCCTTCAGGGAGAAATCTCCTCCCTGCTGGAGAAGGGAGCGATATGCATTGTGCCTCCCGATCGGTCTCAGAGCGGTTTCTACTCCAGGTACTTCCTGGTCCCGAAACGGGGAGGGACCGGGATTCGCCCGATCCTGGATCTGAGGGCCCTGAACCGATGCCTCAGAAAGTACAGATTCAAAATGCTCACGCTCTCATCCCTTTTGCGTCTGATTCACCAGAGCAACTGGTTCACCTCAATCGACCTGAGGGACGCATACTTTCATATTCCCGTGTACCCTCCACACAGAAAATTTCTGAGGTTTGCCTTTCAGGGAGTGTGTTACGAATACACCGTGCTCCCATTCGGCCTCTCGCTGAGCCCGAGGGTGTTTGTCAGGTGTACGGAGGCAGCGATCGCCCCTCTGAGAGGGAGGGGCATTCGGCTGGCCACGTATTTAGACGACTGGCTCCTGCTGGCACGGTCCAGAGAGGAGGCAGCGTCAAACACGCTGGTTGTGATCCATCACTTGTGTGGTCTGGGTTTCAGAATAAACTGGCAGAAAAGTGCTTTACTCCCCTCCCAGAAAATAACCTTCCTAGGTCTGAATCTGGACTCAGGGGCGTTCACGGCCTGTCTCTCGACACCGCGCGTGGACGCGCTCTCGCTCTGCCTGGCGCGCTTCCGCCTACACAGTTCGGTGCGGTTTGCGTTATGCCTCAGGCTTTTGGGTCTCATGGCGTCGGCTATTTCAGTGGTACCACTCGGCCGTCTACACATGAGGGATTTTCAACGCTGGGTGGCTTCTCTGGGTGTCTCTCCAGGGCGCCACAGAGCGTGCAGGGTGACGGTCTCTGCAGCGTGCGTCGCGGCGCTCCGCTGTTGGCGTCACCCCTCCCTCTTGGCACAGGGGGTGCCTTTGGGGTTGGTTATCGTGAGGAAAGTGGTCACGACAGATGCGAGCCTGTCAGGTTGGGGGGGGGGGGGGCTCTTGTAGGGTCGCTCTGTCAGGGGTGTGTGGAGCAGAGAGCTCTGGGGGACACACATAAATTATCTGGAACTCCTCGCGGTCTTTCTGGCCCTGAAGCGCTTCCTGCCTTTTCTCTCCGGCCATCATGTCCTAGTGAGAACAGACAACACCACGACTGTGGCATATATAAACCGCCAGGGGGGGCTGCGCTCCATGCGGTTACACACGCTGGCACGCAGACTGATCCTATGGTGCAGCAGGCATCTCCTCTCAATCAGAGCCACCCACGTCCCGGGTGTTCTGAATCGGGGGGCGGATCTGTTGTCCAGAGGGACACCCCTGTACGGGGATTGGAGCCTGCATCCAGCAGTGTTGGAACAGATTTGGATCCGGTTCGGCACAGCCGTAGTGGATCTTTTTGCCTCCAAGGAGAATGCTCAGTGTCCTCTGTTCTTCTCCCTGCGCGACCGAGACGCTCCACTCGGCGTGGACGCGCTGGCGCACGACTGGCCACGGGGTCTGCTTTATGCTTTCCCCCCAGTGGCCCTCATACCATCCACCTTGCTGAGGGTACGAACCCAGCGCCACGCTCTCATTCTGGTGGCCCCATTCTGGCCAGCCATGCATTGGGTGGCGGACATTTTCCAGCTCCTGGAGGGCCAACCTTGGAAACTGCCGCTTCGCAGGGACCTGGTGTCCCAAGCGGGAGGCTCGATCTTCCACCCTCATCCAGAATGGCTGGCCCTGTGGGCCTGGCCCCTGAGGGGTGCGGGCTAGTGTCAGCAGAGCTGCCCCAGGCAGTCATTCGAACCATTCAGAATGCTAGGGCCCCCTCCACTAGGTCCCTATAGGACTGTAAATGGAGGGTGTTTGAAGCCTGGTGTCAGGGCAGGGAGGTCTCACCCTTCCAATGCCCGGTGAATGTCATTCTGTCTTTCCTGCAAGACTTGTTGGATGGGAAGAAGGCTTTCTCCACCATTAAAGTGTACCTAGCAGCCATTTCCGCCCGACACTTGGGTTTTGGGAAGAAATTGGCAGGTCAACACCCCCTGGTGTGTAGCTTCATGAGGGGCGCGTGCAGGCTTCTCCCTGTGTCTCGACCCCTGGTGCCCTCATGGGATCTGTCCTTGGTGCTGTCGGCCCTCTCCGGGCCTCCATTTGAGCCTATGGACGGCCTGGACCTTAAGATCCTGTCTCTTAAGGTGGTGCTACTCCTGGATTTGGTATCTGCAAAGCGAGTTAGTGACTCACAGGCTCTCTCTGTGCACCCATCCTGCACCCAGTTTGCACCAGGTGACATGAAGGTGTCCTTGAAGCCCAACCCTGCCTTTGTGCCAAAGGTGGTGGGCTCCTTTTCTCCTATTATCCTCACAGCTTTCTACCCACCGCCCTTCTCCTCTCCTGAGGAGGAGCAGTGGCACAAGCTGTGTCCGATTCGCACGCTCAAGGAGTATGTGAATCGGACAAAGAACCTTCGCAGGGGGGGCCAGCTTTTTGTGTCATGGGGTGGGCCTCGTAAAGGGAAACCCGTCACAAAGCAGCGGCTTTCCCACTGGATTGTGGAGGCTATTTCTATGGCTTACTCCTGTCAGGGCATTCAGGCACCTGTTGGGCTCAGGGCCCATTCTACTAGGGGCCTGTCTGCTTCTTGGGCCCTTTTTCGGGGGCTGTCAATCCAGGAGATTTGTGCTGCAGCAAGTTGGGCTTCTCCACTTGCATTTGCACGCTTCTATAAGCTTGATGTTTCAGTCCCTGCAATGACTCACACGATTCTGAGTGTGGGGTCTTTGGCGGGCCAAGACGTATCCCTGTAGGTTGGTGATCGCTGGATAAGCTGTCTGGCAATACGGGAGTCTCCATATCCCATAGTGAGACATCGAAACGAATGTTAAGAAAGAGAACTTTAGGTTACTGTCGTAACCCCGGTTCTCTGAGTAACATGAGTGAGATGTCTCACCAGACAACCCTTCTTGCTGGGCGAAGCAAGAAGAGGTGTTTATCTTGAATAGTGTGTGCGTTGGGACGCTTGCTACTTATAGTAGCAGGGGGATGCGTACGTCACGGTCACTGGCCAATCAGGATTGGCGTATTGAGATAAGTGCTTCTGAGGAATCCGCGGAGGGGCGTATCCCATAGTGAGACATCTCACTCATGTTACTCAGAGAACCGGGGTTACGACAGTAACCTAAAGTTTTGTTGCGGGGTGTATTTATCTTTGCTTCAACCAATTTTAGTAAACCTGAAGATTTTGTGATCTAAATTATATTATTACCTTAATTTCATGTTATGGAGTTAAAAAGTGTTCAGTAAAACCCAGCCTTGTGAAACTTCTGGAAATTGTTCTTTTGTTTATTAAGCTGCTGATTAACCTGGTACTTTTGAAAGGGGGTCAAGTCAAGTCAAGTTTATTTATATAGCGCCAAATCACGACAAGAGTCGTCTCAAAGCACTTCACATAATAAATATTCCAATTCACAGTTCATTAAGCCAATGGTTAATGGGTGTACTCATTTATGCTGAGCACTGAAAGCAGCCAATATTTTTGCACAACTGGGCATAATTTTATTCATTTTAACAACATTTTGATGGATATTTCCAGAGATTATTGGTACAAACTACACATTGTCACTTTAACCTTTTAGACAGCACAGTAAAAAATACCAAACACACACAAGCAAGGGAGCTGTAAATTCAGAGATCACTTGAAACCCTTCCTTTAGACAAATTCTCTCCGTTTTACAAGAGTGTTGCTTCCTTATTGCTTCAAAAAGCTCAAACCATATAAAACCCACCATACTAAAAAGCTTGTTGAATTAACCTCATTCAGCTCAAGCCACCAAGTCACACCTACTGATAAACACCCCAGGTCCAGACATGCAGAGGGAAACATCACTGCTAATTAAGAGGCTTGTGTGTGCTGCAGACTTCAATAAGCAGGACTTTATGTACTCTGCTCTCAATTCAATTAACTCCCAACATGCTTCAAATCAAGGAGCAAACAAGCCTTTTTCACAGAGACTGCATTTTATTAGTGGTAAATATGAACACTTGTTACTATAAGTAACAATATCACTGATGTCAAACTTTAAAACTGCTTTATGAGAAGTCTCCAAACTCACCCGATGTGTCCTGCTGCTACCTTCAGAGACAACTTAGCTGAGTTAATGTTTTCAGAAGACTGACATACGTTAATATCTTCTGTTAATTACTGTAAACTTCCTGTTTTGTCTCACCCAGTCTTTGGTTTCCATATTAAATTAATCTACAGGTGGTCGATTTTTATTCTCCAGTTTACCCAACATGCATGTCATGGTTGTGGGAGGAAACCAGAGCAGCCAGAGGAAAACATGCCAACTTCACAGAGAAAGACCACAGCCAGGAATCTAACCCAGGACCTTCATGTTGCTAGGTAAGAGCCATACAGGTCACAAATCTTAAAAATAATTAATCCCAGAGGGAAGTTCATAACCAACTGCACTATCGTTTCACTAGTATTTGAGGGTTGAATTGGCTGGCATTTGTCTTTAACACAAATCCTCTTACCCAGGATGTTTTAATTTGCTTTGAACTGCAAATAAATTACATTTAACTCATCTACCAAGAAAATAGCAATGACAGTTTTTACTTTGGGCATTTCTATTCATTTGGGGGATAAGGGTTAAAGTTTAATGTAAATTAAGAAAGCAAAATTAACAATGTAAATTTTATGGTAATGTAAGGTTATGAAGTTCATTATTTTCAACTCCACACAGCTGCCCCCTGTGCACAATAACACCCGTGTAGAAAAACCAAGGTCGGGTGTTCCTCAGACTGTTTACATTCCAGGAGAAGAGTCCGAAGGAGGAGAAGAAGCTTTACTTAATCAAAGTACTTTATTTGTGATTAAAATTATTAAGCAAAACAGATGTTGATCAACAATAATCAAGTGAATGATCTGTGAAATAAATATGTCATGATTTATGTTTAATGAAAACAGGACTACTGCACAGACATACTGATCCTCATCTCCATAGAAACGCATGACACATTGTTCCAACCAATCAGAGCTTTCGGCTGCCGCAAGAGAATCTGGTGTTGACTTAAAGTGTCCTATCCCGTTTACTGAAACTTAAAACAATTCAGAGATATAAAACAAGGCAACGCCATTTTAAGCTCAGTTCCATTTTGACTTCAGTTCTATTCACCGTCATTTTAAAGAAAAGCACAGCCTGGCCAGATGTGTTTTCTTCTTTAAACTAAGAACTGTGAAGTTGGAGATTTTCGTCGTTTAACAACCAGACGACGTCCTTTCAAAATAAGAGCACCTGCTGCACATTAGCCACCGGCCCCAGTCCTCTGGACAGGTCGAAAGGGTGAACCGCACGGTTATTAGCATGCTAAAAAAGTATGTGAAAGCTAACCACCGAGATTGGGATGTGAAACTTCCGTTGGTCCTCATGGCCATACGCGCTACCCCTCACGAGTCTACAGGTGTCTCCCCGTTTGAAATGATGACGGGCAGACAAATGACCCTACCGCTTCACCTGCTGTATCAACGACCGGTTCGGTCCGACACAGCCCCGGCTTGTACGAGCGGCCAATACTTGCAGGACCTGAGAACTCACCTGCTTGCAGCATTCTCATTCGCACAGGCATCTCTGGAAAAGTCAGCTGAAGGCAGAAAAACTTATTACGATAAGAAAGCCTCACATTCCGAACTCGATGTAGGTGACCAGGCCTGGTACTACATTTTCGCTCCCAAAACGGGTAACAACAATGCGACCTCGGGGAAGCTGGCTAAGAAACTTTTGCCCAGATGGTCGGGTCCATACCTGATTACAGATAAGATCTCTCCGGTCGTGTATCAGATCAAGATCGCCGACAAAAACAAGGCGCCCGTCTACAAATGGGTACACAGGGACCATATCAAACTGCACAAGGGTCCCACAGATTTGGCCGATACCAACAACAACAATCCACTGACTTCAAAAGGGGGGTGATACGTCCCATTGGTTCCACAGAATTCTATCTCTGATTACACAAATTTGTTTGTTTGTGAGTATACATGGTTGTCTTTCCTGTTATACGTCACGTGCAGACTTAAGGTGTGTTGAGACGGACGTGCTGTGGGCTCCTGGAGTCAGGTAAACGGCCAGGTAACAGTGAATGGGTTAGGCCACATAGTACTGTTGTCCAAAATTTTGTTTTTTTTTATCTTTACTAATCACAATTCCTTAGGGGTACATTAACATGAACATGATTACTAACCGCTGATTTACATTTTAGTACTAATTTACATTTCTGTTTTTTTATAGTACCTTTGACCAGTTGATTTTTACAGTGAAAATTATGTTTGTGATTATCAATTCTTTGATTTCTCCTACGGGGCTATGACCAATTTTGCCCCTGTCCTGACAGCGTGTATTTACAGTGAGGACTCACTGATACCAGTTAGGGTTCTTTCATTTTTCTGCTTCTCGCATCATCCCTTTTTGCATCTGACACAGACAGGGCTGCATCCATTTCTTCACTTCATGGGTAATTACACATAAAACTAACACATAGTACAAAAGGCACTCATAGAGTTAGGTTTTTATTATTTTTATTTCTTTGATGACATGAAATGCACTTTTGTCGTGTCTGCATTGAAGTGCCTACACTGTGCTCTCTCTCCTCTGCTGAGCTTGTGAGGATCCTGCTTCCTGGGGGTGGATCCGTGACTCGTCATCTGCATCGACTACTCCTGGGTGGTGCTCCGGCTCGTTGGCCTTGGACGACTGTGGTTCCGGCATGGCTGCTGGGACACCTCATTCGTTGGGATTACTGTCAACTGCTCTTCCCTTTTTGTGGGTTACGATAAGTACTCTTTCAAAGTTCAATTTTTACTTGGAATATTACCCTGCCTGCGGATACAACAATCGATTTTTAATTGGAATACTACCCTGTTCGTGGATACGTTCAAGATTTGCTCCTGCTTTGCTTTATTGCCCGTGAGGATATAAAGTTGCTGTTGCTTCGTTTATGGCTTCCATGGGGAATAATTAATAACCTGCTGACTTGTGTTCTTCCTGAGGAGTATGCGAGACTGTTCTCCGGCGTGGGGTTCGTACCTCACCACAGATGGCTGTTCCCTTGGGATCGCATCCGGTTCTGTTGTCAAGATTCTTCATAACTTGGGTTTGTTCAACGACCAAGTGGTCTCTTGAAGGACCACATTGACCTTGAAAAGGGGGGATATGTAAGGTTATGAAGTTCATTATTTTCAACTCCACACAGCTGCCCCCTGTGCACAATAACACCCGTGTAGAAAAACCAAGGTCGGGTGTTCCTCAGACTGTTTACATTCCAGGAGAAGAGTCCGAAGGAGGAGAAGAAGCTTTACTTAATCAAAGTACTTTATTTGTGATTAAAATTATTAAGCAAAACAGATGTTGATCAACAATAATCAAGTGAATGATCTGTGAAATAAATATGTCATGATTTATGTTTAATGAAAACAGGACTACTGCACAGACATACTGATCCTCATCTCCATAGAAACGCATGACACATTGTTCCAACCAATCAGAGCTTTCGGCTGCCGCAAGAGAATCTGGTATTGACTTAAAGTGTCCTATCCCGTTTACTGAAACTTAAAACAATTCAGAGATATAAAACAAGGCAACGCCATTTTAAGCTCAGTTCCATTTTGACTTCAGTTCTATTCACGTCATCCTAAAGAAAAGCACAGCCTGGCCAGATGTGTTTTCGTCTTTAAACTAAGAACTGTGAAGTTGGAGATTTTCGTCGTTTAACAACCAGACGACGTCCTTTCAAAATAAGAGCACCTGCTGACGCCGCCGAACGGTACCGGGGTCGACCCTCCAGACGGGCTTTGAAACGTTGCGACCGCTGCACCGACAGCTCCAGCGTACATCCGAGGTTCTTGGACTTGGCATTTCCTGATCTACCTGGGAGGCCCCCACTGGGTACGTACACGGCAAAATAGCGGCTCATGTCATCACTTTATAAGCCTCGTGATATCTAGTCATAACAAAGACTACCAGATTCAATGACGTCATCCTAAAGAGTCTGAACCAACCACACACACACACACACGCACCAACACAACATCCAAATCCATTTTCATCCATCACAGAGTTAGTCCTGGTAGATTGTTTAGAATTTATAATCAAGAAATTAAAGATTCTCAAACGATCCCATCTCTCTCTCTTTCCTTGTCTCAAAGTCAATACAGAGTGTTTAATTAAACTCCCTGATGATAAAAACAGCCTATTCTTCTGTTTATAAAAAGTGATCTACTTACAGTGTATTAAAATGCAACTCTAGATAGTTACATCACTTCAATTCCGTTACAGTAATAATTCAGGAATTTTTGTTTGACTTTTTAATTCAAACATCCCCCAAAACCATTTCATTGTTTGTTTACCTTCTTATGTTTATTTTAATGTATTATTCAATATGATTTATAGACTAAAATGTGCAGTACCAAGCGGTCGACCTGCAGGTAAAAGGCTAAAGAACTCTTCTTTTTTTGGATAGTCTCCTTTTTAGATTTTGACCATGAGCTCAAATCTCAAATTACCATGGCAGATTTACAGAATGTTGATCTCTGAGCCCGGGATGTCTAGCACCTTTCAGGCCAACATTTCTGCAAGCATTTATGTTAGTTTGTTTAGTGAAGCTAATTCTGAAGAAAAATCCCTAATTTCTTTAAAAATCCTAACGGTGTCGTTCACAGAAGCCTGTTTCAAAACACAATAGTGCCACTTTGCTGCAAAGCAGAGGTGGGATCAGGGAACCTTTGGTCATCCAGAAGTGGCCAGCCTGGTGGCAGTTCAATGTGACACGATCGTGTTCTCCACAAAAGATAAAGTGATGACGATATAAAAGGGGTATGGGGGCAGTCTCCGGCGGTCACAGACCTTCCATTAGCTTGGGCGCAACTTGTTTGTATGCCAATTGAAGAAACGCTCCTTCGATTTTCACAGTTTTTACACAAACTGTCTGCCTATCTGTGATCAGTTCTAAAGAGCAGAAGCTCCCGGATCCCTACATTGCTTCAGTTTGCCATTTCAGTGGATTCTGCTTACAAAAGCAAGACTGACTCCTCATGTTTACTTGCATTTTCAATATTGTTGCAGGGTGGATTTGGCAAACATTCCACATATGATCATGACATCACTTTCTGTTGCACGAAGGCATGATGATCTTTAATGAGAAGTTTGCAATTGGGGTAATATTATTATTAGGCTTGGCACCACAAACGCCACAATATTCTCACCATGACACCACGGCGCATTCAACACACAGACCTTGGCAGCAGTATTACCCTGACTTGTTGCCATGATAAGACTGGGTTATATGGAAAAAATTCCTATAACAATATTAATTTCATCATATCAAGATACATCGTGAACAAATCACTATTTATGTCAATCTCTTATGTTCTCTGCTTCTATTAAGTGAGATTTGAAGATAACATGAATATTTTTACTTTAAAGTTGTATTTTCAAAAGATGAACATTTCAAACATTACATAAAATGTTTTTGACCAATAAAAGAGGTTTGTTTTAAACTAACATTTTCAAGCATTTCAGGAGAACAGAACTCAAAACAGGCTTTGCAATATAAATTTGTAAACTGTCTGCTCATCAACTCTTTACAAATAAGCAATACAGAAAAGAAATAAGTCAAAAAAACAATGTTTTATATCAGTGAAATGTCAAGCAGCTTTAAAATAAATAAATAAAAATCTAAACTATAAAATAGACATCTATGCTCAGAAAGAGCAAAAGTTTAGATTCTGTATATCCTGCAGAAGGATAAAGCTACACGAACAAAATTGTCCTGAAAAGGTTATAGTTCACCAGTGAGGCAATATTTTCACTCT
This sequence comes from Nothobranchius furzeri, assembly GCF_043380555.1. NCBI lineage: Eukaryota > Metazoa > Chordata > Actinopteri > Cyprinodontiformes > Nothobranchiidae > Nothobranchius > Nothobranchius furzeri. Next base: position 45,375,724 of record NC_091745.1, on the reverse strand, counting down.
TACAAGTCTGACAAAAAACAAAAAACAATGGTTTGCAACAGAGAATCGATAAAAAACGAGTCAACCAACTTGTTTTTATCATAAAGTAATGGCCTAACATGGCCAGGGCTGCACTTAAAATGTATTTTCTACATTCGGACCATTCTCTGTAATCCCTAGAGTTGGTTATGTGTGACAATCCCAGAAGATCAGCAGTTTCTTGAGTCTCTTAAGATTGTTATTCACACTGGCGGTAATGACACCCGGTTACGCCAATCCGCGGTCACTAAAATTAATGTTGCTTTGGTGAGTAAGTTTGCCAAAACAATGTCGGACTCCGTAATTTTCTCTGGCCCCCTGCCTGATCGGACCAGTGACGACATGTTTAGCCGCATGCTGTCCTTCAACCGCTGCTTGTCTAGGTGGTGTCCTGAAGACAACGTGGGCTACATTGATAATTGGAAAACTTTTTGGGGAAAACCTGGTCTGATGCGGAGAGACGGCATCCATCCCTCTTTGGATGGAGCAGCTCTTCTTTCTAGGAACATGGCCAGTTTTATTAGTCGTCCATGACAACCCAGGGTCCAGACCAGGAAGCAGAGTCGTAGTTTAACACCCTCCTCTGCAGCTTCTGTACTGTTACCCACCCACTACCCCATAGAGACAGTGTCCTGCCTGTGGCCAAAATCACACAGACTAAATATCAGACATAATAAAGCTAATCATGGAAATCTCAAAAATATTGGAACAAATTCAACTGAGCAGAGAACTAGAACAATTAAATGTGGGTTATTGAACATTAGGTCTATTTTTCTAAGACTTTGTTAGTTAATGACTTGATTTGTGATAATCAGATTTCTTTGCTCTCTCTCAGAATCCTGGCTGCAGCAAGAGGACTATGTTAGCTTAAACGAGTTGACTCCTAATTACTTAAATCATCACATTGCTCGAAGTACAGGCCGAGGAGCAGGAGTAGCAACCATTTTTCATTCAGACCTAATAATCAATCCCTCACCAATTAATAGTTACAGTGCTTTTGAACATCTTATTCTTAGTTTTCCTAATCCAGATTGCAAAACTGTAAAACCACTCTTGTTTGTAGTTTTATATCGTCCACCAGGCCCTTACTCTGAGTTTTTGGATCAGATCTCTGATTTTTTATCTGATTTGGTGCTAAATACTGATAAGGTCATTGTAGTGGGGGATTTCAACATTCATGTGAACATTGAAAATTATAGCCTCAATGTAGCCTTTAGTAATATCTTAGACTCAATTGGTTTTACCCAAAGAATACATAGCTCCACCCACTCATGCCATCATACATTAGACCTTGTGCTGACTTATGGCATAGAGTGTGAGGAAATAACGATATTTCCACATAATCCAGTCCTCTCTGACCACTTTTTGATAACCTTTGAGTTTTTTATAACCGAGTTCTCGAGACATGAAAGTAAATGTCACTATAGTCGGTCTCTATCTGACAACGCAGTTGCATCTTTTAAATCAACTGTTCCATCTTTACTGTCCTCAGCATCTCAGAGGCATGTAGCAGAGGGCAATATTTTTATTTCTAGCCCTAACTTTTACTTAAGCCTTCTCTGGATCCAGATGACCCAATGAATTACAGACCAATATCTAACCTTCCAATTTTATCCAAAGTCCTTGAGAAAATAGTGGCCATCCAAGTATGTCAGCATTTAAACACTAATGATCTGTTTGAGGAATTTCACTCTGGTTTTAGAGAGTATCACAGCACTGAAACTACATTAGTGGGAGTTACAAATGATATTCTTATGGCCTCAGATAAGAATCTTGTGTCTGTTCTAGTCTTGTTAGATCTCAGTGCTGCCTTTGACACAGTTGATCACAATGTTCTTTTAGAAAGACTTGAACATGTTGTAGGGATCAAAGGAACAGCGCTAGGCTGGTTTAAATCCTACCTGTCTGATAGATTTCATTTTGTAAATGTACATGACAAATCTTCTTCATACTCCTGGGTTACTTGTGGAGTACCACATGGTTCAGTGCTTGGACTATATTTACTATATATATATATATATATATATATATATATGCTTCCAATTGGCAAAATCATTAGACAGTGTGGGATGAACTTCCACTGTTATATTGACGATACTCAGTTATATCTATCCATTAACCCTGATGAACCTAATCGGTTAGCTAGATTACAGGCTTGTCTTAAAGACATAAAAGATCGTCCTGAACACTGTTGCTAACCATTTAATCATTCTCCCTCTCCTGATAATAACACTTTACTTTCCTTGACATTGAATGTGCTACTACTAGTTTACCCGTTTAATTATAGACTCACTAGGATAAATACAATAAAGTTTATCTCTCACCAAATAGAATATTTACTAAGAAATCACAATATAACCAGAAATAGAATAGAAACATTACTTGGTGTGTGTGTGTGTGTGTGTGTGTGTGTGTGTGTGTGTGTGTGTGTGTGTGTGTGTGTGTGTGTGCGTGCGTGCGCGCGCGCGTGCGTGCGTGCGTGCGTGCGTGCGTGTGCGCGCGTGCGTGCTCTGTCTTCTTGATCCCCAGTGAGTTGTGGAGGATGACTGTTTATACTGAGCCAGGATCCTCTGGAGGTTTCTTCCTGTTGAAAGGGAGTTTTCCTCTCCACTGTCGCTGCATGCTTGCTTAGTATGAGGATTGCTGTAAAGACTCTGACACTAGTCAGTGACTCAATGCAATTTGCTGAGTTCCTTATATAGGAAACTTTTTCTGATTGGCTTAATGAATTGACCTGTATTGGAATGCTTATTTTGTGAAGTGCCTTGAGACGACTCGTCGTGATTTGGCGCTATATAAATAAACTTGAATTTAATTGAATTTTGAAAAACTCAGACCAGCCCGTGTGGCACCAACAACCATGCCACGGTCAAAGTGACTTAAATCCCCTTTCTTCCCCATTCTGAAACTCTGTTTGAACTGCAGTGGATCGGGCACAGCTTGGAAATGTGGGTCCCCCTTCCCATGGGCTCACCACTCGTGTGAGGGGCCAAAGGGATCAGGTGCTAAGTGAGATGGGTGGTAGCTGAAGGAGACCTTTGCAGTCTGATCCTCAGCTACAGAAGCTGGCTCTTGGTATGTGGAATGTCACCTCTCTGGTGGGGAACGACCCTGAGTTGGTGTGTGAGGTTGACAGGTTCTGGCTAGGCAGAGTCGGACTCACCTCAACGCATGGCTCTGGCTCCGGAAAAAGTTTCATGAGAGGGGTCGGACACTCAACCACTCTGGAGTTGTCCCCACTGAGAGGTGCCAAGCAGGGGTGGGCATACTTGTTGCACCTCATCTATAGTGTTCACCCCGGTGAATGAGAGGGTAGTCTACCTCTGTCTATGTGTGGTGGGACGGGCTCTGACTGTTGTTTGTGCTTGTGCACTAAACTGCAGATCAGACTACCTGCGCCTTGTGGAGTCCTTGGAGGGGGTGCTAGAGAGCACTCCTTCCAGTGACTTCCTAGTTCTGCTGGGGGACTTCAATGCTCATATGGGCAATGCCAGTAAGAGCTGGAGGGATGTGGTTGGGAGGAATGGACACCTGATCTGAATCTCAGCGGTGTAATTAAAAACAACATTAAAATAAAGATGGAAGCTCTGGTAAATGTGCCTTAGTCACACCAACTTTGACACTTTGAGAGAGAATCCTTATTTTATTTAGGCTTTAGATAATCCTGATTTATCTGGATTTTTTTTTTTTTGTCCCCGGGGACGGAGGAAGCTGCCCCACCCACATTCCACATTGGTGATGTTTAAAACCAAGGTTACATTCTGGCTTACTTTCTATCACACCTGAAAGACACACTTGAACTGTTTAAGCTCTGGAACACGCGCGGGCCCGGGTGCACACACGCACACGCACGCACGCACGCACGCACACACACATACACACACACGCACGCAGCTTGGATTTCAAAGACCACATTCAAAAACACTTCACTTCCCATAAACGAGCAGTCTGGTCTCTCCTTGTATGTTAGCTCAGGAACATCACTGGGTGTTTTTTATGTGAATGTGTTAACAAGGTTTTATGGGCCGTGTTTTATTTGGACTATGGTTTGTAGTAAAGTTGCTGCACCCTATGTGATGAGAAAGAGAGAAGTTGCCATGGTAATTTATTTAAGGAGAAATTTTACACTCATTGGGGGAAAAAAGGCATCTGCCACCAGCAAACCTTGTAATTTGGACAAAAAAATAAACTCATGAAGTCATTGTCATTAAGTGCATCAGACCACTGTACTAGATGCAGAGCAGCATCCATCAGTGATTAGGACACATGGTATCTGGGTAGTGAGTTAAATCTAGTAAATGAGTGATTTTAACTCGAAAGTCGCCATAATGCACCCACTTTAACGTTAGAAAAGCATGCCTTTACATTTCTACATCATAATTTAATGTGATAAAGTCAGACAAGTGACCAACGATGAAGCCAGTTATTCAAATGTTATCAATCAAATATGCTGAAATAAGATGTTCTTTGTTGACATAAGGTGATGTGTAACTTATTCAATCCCTTGCTACCTGCAAGGGTAAAAGCAGAGGGATGATGTGTGTATACATATTTAAAGTTTTTAAATTAACCTTAACTATTACATTAAGACAATGGTTTTGACTGATAAAAGTTTGAATTTTACTAATAATTGTGGCAATTTACGAGCAAGTCAAACAATGACCGACAGGGAAGTCTATATTAATCTAGAAGGTTCCAATCAGACAACATAAACAGTTAACGTGTTTTAGACCTTGCACGTGTTTCAGAGACCTACCCTGAAGGCGGCTTCGAGGACATGATCAGCTTCAGACGCGCTGCTCCTCCAGAAGGGCTCCAAGATCCTAAATGTGGTGGACCCCCATTACTTTATCACCCGTGCTGGAAGCAGGACAGCACACGGACAACAATTATCGTCGTGTTGTTTCGTATAATGTTCAAAGTAAATGGGGCTAATTGTTTAGAACTAAACAACTGTACGAGACACAACAAGTGGTTAAATTTGATAGGTAAAAGTTCGGTGACCTGAAAAGTGACAGCGGCTAAGTGTCCGTCACGGCTAACTACGATACAAGAACCCGCACTAATTCAAAAGTTTAAGCTATGCGGTCTTTATGGGGAAATAAGTCTTACTGAGTGTTTCCATGGGCTGGAATACTTGACAAATCCACTTGTTATAATCCCTGAGGCTGAATAACCCTCTCGGTGTCGGCTTGTCCACATAAATCACAGCCAGCCAACATGACAGCTTCCGGGCAGCTCTTTTCAAAATAAAAATTACAAAGACAAAAAGCCAGTTTTCTTCCTGATTAAACGTTGATTTAAGTTTACCTTATGTGGCTGGGGGTTGCAGGTTCAAGACCCATTTAGTCTGTCACAATTTTCCTTGGGCAAGACACTTGAAAGGTGAATGGGTGAATAACTACTTGTGTTGTAAAGCGCCTTGGGGTGTTGTAGAACCGTAGAAGGTGCCATTAAAACATAGGCCATTTCTGTGCAACTTTTTGTGTTCTCGTGTTCTGTCCTAATTGGTTTAATTCTAAGTGTGCATTTGCTTTGTAAATTAATTACTTTAGACATTCCAGATAAAGATTTCTTTGCATTTTGTAGCCTAAAGTTGTTTCCACAACATATCTGATGAAAGTAGACAAAATCTTACATTGATATCAATTTTGTTACTCTGGCGTTTTACTATACAAATAAAAATTTAAAAAAGCTAACAAACTGACCTTTTTTGAATAGCAGAGATTGAACGTTATTCTTATGACTTGACATGGGAAACGTGCTACTTAGTATTTTACAACGTAGCCTATTGGTAATTATTAAGGTATTTTATTATCATCAGCCTGCTTAAAATATAAATCTGGCCAATTCTGGCTCAACAACCTGTGTAGGAAAGTTTTTTTTATCCAGTTGTTTTTTCAGTTCATTTATATAGTCAGTGCCAGTTTGAAAGTAGAGGTAGAAGAAACTAACATTTACTTCATTTATACTTACGCCAGAGCATAGATCAGAGCTGTTGTTCAGGCTTTACATTACTGTAAGACATGGCCCGCTTTATAGAGATGCTGAAAGAAAGTTTGGAATATAGAGTGAAATGTAGAAATTGTTGTGATGTATTTTTCACTAAATAAATATGATGTAATTGCCTATGTATCATTTAAAAATGTTTACAAGCACAAGTTGTGTATGTTCATGACCAGCTTTTATTAAGTTTTTGGGGCTGGTTACATGTAATTTGTATTTTTATTTCTAAATAAAAGCTGACCAAGCAGTTACAATCCCATCAAAGATCCGGCTATGCATCTTTAGATACTGCACGCATAATAATTAAAAAACAAACAAAAATACTACTACTACTACTATTACTACTACGAATAAGAATAAGAATAATTTCAAGTGTTTTATTTTGAAGGACGTTTCGGGTTTTATCCGGTGTTCCTGTTGAACTTGACACTCTTATTTTCAGCCCGCCTTCGTCAGCAGATCTCACGCCAATCATTCTCACCACTGAGCGTCAGCTGGAGAGCGGCGGTGGTTGAACGGGATCATGTTTTTCCACAGAAAAACTGATGGCGACGACTTTTTTTTTTTTTTTTTTTACCCTTTTCTGCCCAACACGGATCTATAATGTCCAAAACCCCATAGGTGAAAATCCAGAGGAGGCTTTTTCGGCTCTTGTTGCTTCTGCAGCAGCGTAGGCACCGTAATGTTACTTCCTACCACTAGAGGCCGCCGTTGCAACATAGATAGATAGATAGATAGATAGATAGATAGATAGATAGATAGATAGATAGATAGATAGATAGATAGATAGATAGATAGATAGATAGATAGATAGATAGATAGATGATAGATAGATAGATAGATAGATAGATAGATAGATAGATAGATAGATAGATAGATAGATAGATAGATAGATAGATAGATAGATAGATAGATAGATAGATAGATGATAGATAGATAGATAGATAGATAGATAGATAGATAGATAGATAGATAGATAGATAGATAGATAGATAGATAGATAGATAGATAGATAGTCTTAATTAAGTGTTTTTAAATGGAAAATAGATTAAAAGAAACATTACATAACAAATATTTATTTCTGACATGGATGAAAACAGAATTGAAGCTAAACAGGGTTGTAGAAAACAAAATAGTTGGGATTAAAACACAACTTGTAATGTCAGATTTTCTAAGATCACTAAAGTTTGATAGTCTGGCAAGGCATCCTATAAATATGTAACATGCAGAGCAAAATCATTTTGCTTCAGCTACTGTCTGATTTCTAGGCTAAAAGTCTGAGGTTATGCTGGCTGAACTGAAAGCTTAACAAAAAGTGCAACAAAAGGGTAAACGTTTCACGTTTGAAGCATGACTAGTCAACAATGTAGATTGATTCTCAGTTCACAAACATTTATAGACACAACTCATGTCAAAAGTCACCTCAGAACTGTGTCAAAGGGCTCAGTCGCTGAGTTGTATTGTTTTAAAACAACGAATCAGAAGTAAGAAAAACTTTTAAAGAACATTTAAAGTAACTAAGAGGAACTAAAATTGAGTTTGTGCAAGAGTTCTAGATCAACAAGTATTGAATGTTTCCAGTGATAACATTCAGTTGCTAAAAGATGGCTGCTTTAGTCTAGATTAGATGATAAAGACAGACCAATTTACATAAACATAAAACTAATTGAGACTAACTTTATAAGTCCAGAAACAAGAACAAACATACAAATGTATAATAATCCAAATCACGTTGTGCAAAGAGCCTTAAGTTACAAACCCGTTATTTAAAATGGACGACTTAGAATGACACAGCTGTTTACTTTATCAATAAATGTAAAAAAAATCTATACTAAATTGATCAAATTGGCACATGTCGCTCTATTAAAGTTACTTTATGCACAATCGTGTACTTTTTTAATATACAGAGTTTCATTTTAAAGGTTAAAAAACATCCTCCACGTTTGCGGATCATACCCTCATTTCTCTGGCAAGCCTTGATCTTATCTTAGTGAACTGCAGAGATAAAGATGTGAAGCACGGGTGCACACACAGGAAACAACATCTGTACTTCTGCACCTGACTGTAGCGTGTTCATTATACTAAGAGGGGCTGCTGGTCTTAAGACACTTCACAGCTGTCTATCTGACAGAAATAGCCAAGCTCTTGACTGAAAGACACAAAAGAGCATTTGAGGAGACATATCTGACTCCAGCTGATCTAGGAGAGAGCATCTCTGACACGTCAACATGACAGGTGAATATTATATTGATAAAACAACTTATTTTGGACTCATTTTGGTCCAGTATTTGTTAGCCTGATTAAAAATAGACACCTGTGTATAAAACTTTATTGCTTATGGGTGTATTTTAACACTTACCTGCCCAAACTCTTTTAGTCAGCATTTCCATTATTAAAATTATCATTATGTTTCTATTATTTTCATTTCATTAAAATTTTTGAGAACAAACTGCTTGTGTTATGAGTTTTTGTGGCAAATGCACAAAATTACTTAAAGAATCTTTATAATTTTTAAAGCTGTCATGGACCATAACTTTTTATTACCTGTTGAAATGAGCAGTGCAACTTTATCTTAACTGAATTTAATTCAGAATTATTTTATTCAAATTATTATCCCTGTGATGCATGGATTATGAAATCTTCAGCCATGATGTTTTGAATAATTTTTTTCATCCATCTTTAGGTGTGAAAGAAACACATTTTTTGTAACATTTAATAATTTACAAAATAATTTATTACATGCCCACCTCAGAAATATGTTGGCTTGACAGTCAAGCCAGTAAGTCAAGCCTTGACTTACTAATGTCCAAATGGAGGGGCTCAAATGCAAGAAAGTAATAGCAAAATAATAATAATAATAATAATAATAATAATAATAATAATAATAATAATAATAATAATTTTGAGTGCCTGTCCACTGTAGTGACCATTATGCTTCAAAGTGGTAAATTCCAATTTCTAAATAAAAAAAATCAAACACCTGATTTGTGGAGCCAACAGTAGCGGTTTTAGGCACGGGCAGACAGGGCAGTTGCCCGGCGGGGCGGCATTTTTTCATGGCACAAGCGCGGAGTAAAAAAAAAAAAAAAGGAAATCTGCGCCGCACCGAGGTTTTCTATTATCTGTCATATGACAGTGTCTGGATTGGAAACAGCAAGTTGGCGCCCCTATAGCTGCAGGCGCTCCTGCTGACTGAGAACGTTCACGTGCACCGTGTGTCTATGAAGAACAGGAAGGGGAGGGGTGCGGCGGGGGAATTCACCTCTGCGTCTTTCCCAAATGAAATGAGCGTGCAGGGGCTGAATCAACTGTATTAACATGGCTAAAGTCAATCACATCTAGATGTTCTTCCATATTTCATTCATAATATCATAAACACAGGCCTATCATTCTTTCAGGTTTCTCTGAATTGTGTGAAATGGCCGAATAAAAAAAGGAAAAACAAAACGATTTTGTGGTCACCCCCCCATCAAGGTCAAATTGTTTAGTCCTGACTAAAGGAAACTTACGGAGTCAGGAGCCAAACAGAAGAGATGAACATAAAAAGGCTAAAACCACCAGGTGCCCCCATTCAGGGGGAAAAAAAAGAAAAAAGAGGAGAAAGATAAAGGTATGTAGCTCTCATGATGCATGTTTTCAATTTTTTGAACCAGTTAACTGGGATTTTAACGGTTAAATGCGGTCAACTAATGGCTAACAGAGCTAATAGGGCTGAAATATTGAAAAGAATATTCAAATGGTTCGAAAAAAGTCCTTGAATCGTTTTTTACTGATTCAAACTAGGATTTGTTAAATGCTCGCTGCAGCCTGTGGCCTGCCTGAACAACAACAAACACATGTTGATCATGTTCACATAATAATAAATAAAACAACTCTACAAGCAGAAGAAAACTCCCCAGTCACCACTAACTATCCTGTTTATTTATTGCAGATGGCTGTACTGATTATTTTTTACATGATTTGTTCTGTCAACGTTGGCATTTTTGTTAGTCTACAGTTTTTTATGTCAGTTTAAATTACAATTTCAGAGGCAATTCTAAAATATTATGGATCATGAGATCTATTGGAGATCTACCCCAACTTTTGGACTGCTCTGCCAGTCACTGTGGCTCAAGCTGAGAGGAGCTTTTCAAACTTGATCGTCATACCTGAGGTCACCTATGTTTCAGGGGCGGCTCACTAACCTGGCTCTGATTAGTATCAATCACTCAGTAGGGGAGCAGATTTCATATGATGACATTATTGATGACGTTGCATCAAGGTTAGGTTTTAATTTTAGTTTGTGTTTTCTGTTCTAAGTGCAATGCTGTAGTGATTATCTTTAGTTTGTTATGTGTGAAATATTTTTGCTATTTAGAATATTTATTATCTATTATGTTCATATTGTCTTAATATTTAGTTATTGTTTGTTTTTGTATGTTTGATTCTATATATTTTGATACAGTATATAATGTGTATTGCTTTACATTCTGACAACTTCATAGTAATTAATGTAAATATGTGCAACTTAGAAAAATGAATGTTCAATAGTCGTTCTAATAAAACATGCCTGTTTGTAGAAAACATGCGTGTGTTCATGCAGGTGGGGTGGTGTGTTGGTGGTGGTGGTGGTGGGGGGGGCGGTTGGGGGGGGGGGGGGGCGCTCAAAGGGGGCCTCGCCCGGGGAGTAATTCGATGTAGAACCGCCACTGGGAGCTAAATTAGGTGCAGATTCAGGTTTGTGAATGTATTACCCCTTCCTACCAGCAGGTAGCGCAACAAGTCACATTAACAACAGCTTGGTTCTCAGAATTAGAAAATACTGTAGGTGTGCTTGATTGGAAAATGGCCATTTTTCTTTTATTTAACCAAACTTTTTATGTGTCTGTTCTGGGGTTTTGATCTGTGACACCTTTGGTACTAATAAACTAAAACCATAGCTACAAAGCTGTCTTATTGAAACCCAAACTCCACGCAGCGGCATTAAGTGTGATCTGTTGGTGGTGCACTATTTATATGAGTTGTGTTTATGACGTAGAAGATTGAAGTTAAATTTGATACTTTTTGCTCACAGAAATCAATGCAACTGATTTCCTAACCACGTCTGACTACTCATCATACTACTATGGCAATGATTCCTTCTCTCCTTGTGAAAAATTTGAAACACAAGCTTTCAGCAGAGGGTTCCTGGTGACTCTTTACATTCTGGTCTTCATCCTTGGCTCCATAGGTAAGTGAATATGATAAGTATGGATATCAGACTTCATAATCAGCCCTTTAGAGTGTTTGTTCAGATAATGTAGCAGTACAGCTGACAAGATTTTTTCCCCTCTCCTAGGAAATGGCCTTGTTGTGGTTGTGCTGGTGAAACACAGGAACCAAACCAACTTGACAGACATGTGCCTCCTCAACCTGGCACTCTCTGACCTCCTCTTCATCTTCACTCTGCCCTTCTACACCCACTACATTTTAATCAACCAATGGAACTTTGGGGACTTCATGTGCCGTTTCTTATCCTGCTCCCACCACTCTGGCTTCTACAGCAGCGTCTTCTTCATGGTTGTCATGACGCTGGACCGCTACGTGGTCATCATGCATGCTCACAAGGTGGCTCGGTACCGCACCTTGAAGGCAGGCGTTGTTATGATCGTGTTGGTTTGGATGCTGAGCATTTGCGTCTCTCTGCCATCTTTTATCTTTGCTAAAGTGACATCACAATGTGATGAGTTGGGATGCCATTACTCCCATGAAAACAAGAACTGGCTGCACTATGATCTGTTCTCCACCAACATTTTGGGTCTGGTGATACCTTTGGTGGTGATGGTGGTTTGCTACTCTAGGATCATCCCCATTCTGGTGAACATGAGAACTGCCAAAAGGCACCGTGCTGTGAAGCTGATTGTCTCCATAATGATTGTCTTCTTCTTGTCCTGGGCTCCGTACAACATCTCCCGCTTCTTGAAGTTTCTGTGTAGCAATGACTACGTGGAGAACAGCTGCAACTTTGAGAACATCAAGGTAACAACGATAGTGACAGAGGCCATTGCATACATCCACTGCTGCCTGAACCCCATCATTTATGCCTTTGTGGGACAAAAGTTCATGAGACGAGTCATGCAGCTGCTGAAGAAGTGGATTCCTGACTCATATGCAAATTCTTCTTATCGGTCATTCAGGAAAAGCTCGATTGCGTCCAAGAATTCCGACGTTACCGCCACTGTCATCATGTAGGAGGAGGAATTTTCTTTCTGACAGGAGTTTCAACTGCAGAGCCGTGTCCAGGACTTTTAAAATAAAACTTGTTTATGCTTGGGTGGCACCAATGGTTATGCTTATTTATTTATTCACACAAATCGTTTCAATCAATCAATCAATCAATCAATCAAAGCTTTATTTATAAAGCGCCTTCCGCAACCCTGTCAGGAAGCCCAAAGCGCTGAACATGGTACAGTTAAGTAAATATATTGAATAAATCAACAATAAAAGAAATTCAAATTACAAAATACAAATTACAAAATACAAAATGGAAATTACAAGATAGATGAAACATTCTGGTAAAGGACAAATGTGTGAAACACATTTGGATTGAGTGGATGGATTGAGTGTACCAATGAAAACTGTGGAATGGATTCAACATAAAAGAGGGCCAAAATCAAACATGTTCTGGAAACGCCAAGTGGAGGAGGTGTGTTTTTAGGTGATTCTTAAAGACTGGCAGAGAAGGGGACAGCCTAACTGAGGGTGGCAACTGGTTCCAGAGTGACGGTGCTAGGACTGAGAAAGCCCGGTCCCCACGGGTACGACACCTAGACCGAGGGACAGAGAGCAGGCCTTGGTCAGAGGAGCGCAGAGCGCGTGATGGGGAGTGTCTTTTCAGGAGTGTGGCTAGATAGGGGGGACCAACACCCTGGAAGAAATGATAAACAAAGACGAGGATTTTGAATTGTGAGCGATAGCAAATCGGAAGCCAGTGCAGAGAGGCCAGAACCGGACTGATGTGGTCCCGTTTCCTGGTCCCAGTCAGGAACCTGGCAGCGCTGTTCTGCACAACCTGTAGGCGACGCAGTGTTGACTGACACAACCCTGCGTAGAGAGAGTTGCAGTAGTCAAGCCGAGAAATTACAAAGGCATGCAGTACCCGCTCCAGGTGGGCTCTCGACAGCATAGGCTTGATTTTAGCAAGGCGTCTCAGGTGAAAGAAACTGGACCGGACCACAGAATTGATGTGAGCGTCAAATTTAAGTCCTACATCAAGTTTCACCCCCAAACTGGTAACAACTGGTTTTGAGTATGGAGAAAGAGGGCCAAGATCAGCATAACGATCCACATTCCTGCTGTTGGGGTGAAAAACAATGAGCTCTGTCTTTCCCTCATTCAGATGTAGATAGTTGGACATTAGCCAAGACCTCACCTCATTAACACAGGAGACAAAGGACTGGATAGAGAGACCTTTCTCCTGACACAATGGAGAGTAAATCTGGCAATCGTCAGCATACAGATGGAATGATAGGCCATGTTTACGAAAGATTGACCCCAGAGGTAGCAGATAAATGGCAAACAAAAGAAGACCAAGGATCGACCCCTGCGGGACCCCCCAGCGGAGCCCCTCCCAAGAAGAAAAAACATCACCCAGTTTAACACAGAATGTCCGGTTTTGGAGATACGATCTAAACCAATCCAGAGCTGACCCTTTGATCCCAACCCATCGTTCCAAGCGATCGAGTAGAATCGCGTGGTCAACTGTGTCGAAGGCTGCTGTTAGGTCTAACAACAGAAGCAGCACAGATGTACCCTGATCTAGTGATAGATAGATGTCATTTAGGACCCTCAGTAGAGCAGACTCTGTGCTATGGCCAGACCTGAACCCTGATTGGAAAACCTCAAACAGATCAGAGTCAGCTAAATGTGAGACCAGCTGCTGATAAACGACTTTCTCAAGCAGTTTAGATGTAAAGGGCAGGGTAGAGATAGGCCTGTAATTGTCTATCACAGAGACATCAGTACCAGGTTTCTTCAGGGTCGGCCGGATAACTGCTGCTTTCAAAGCAGCTGGGACAACACCTGTGCTGAGGCTCCCATTGATAATCTGACCAAGTGATGGGCCAAGGCACGGAAAGGCAGCCTTCCAGAGACAAGGTGGCAGAACGTCAAGTGGAGAGCCAGATGGCTTCTGTCTCGCAACTAGCTTACTCAGCTCAGAGTATGAAACTGTATTGAGGGAGCTCAGGGTGGGTGGTGATGGATGAACTGGAACAGGGTCAACAGAGTTACCTGAAATGACTGCTCTAATGCCTGATACTTTATCAACAAAGAATTTGTGAAAAGCTTCAGAGTTTCCAGCAGCTGTAGGAGACATGGAGCTAGGCTCCTGATACACCAGAACAGAGTTTAGCGTTTTGTAGAGAATCTTAGGATTATTGGAGTTTGTCTCATTGATGTCTGCAAAATAGGCCATTCTGGCGGCCTTCACAGCATCCTGATAAGCAACCAGAGATGCTCTGAACAACTCACGCGAGACCTGTAGGCCATCCTTTTTCCACTTTCTCTCCGAGGATCTACACGCCCGCCTGCAAGCCCGTGTGACATCAGAGAGCCATGGCTCCCTCCTAGGCCGAGACTTGCACAGTTTGAGAGGGGCAACCACGTCCAAGACCTGATTACAAAGTACATCAAAGTGTTGTGAATAGTGATCAACGTTAGATGGATCTGGGTTAAAGGTCTCTAACCTTACAGACATACAGTCTACAAACTTTGAAATAGTTTCTGCATCCAGGGCTCTGAACCTAGTAGCGGGAGCTTCACACACAGGGACAGGACATGGCAACGTAACATCACAGAGTATTGGAGAGTGGTCAGAGAACACCGGAGGCAAAGTCACAAGGTTCGTGACGGGTAGACCATAAGAGATAACCAGGTCCAGGGTGTGACCCCTGGCATGAGTTGGGGATGATACCCATTGAGTTAGATTGAATGAATCTAGCAAATTAAAAAAACCTTTAGCAAGCACATTATCAGGACAGCAGATATGGATGTTAAAATCACCAAAAAATAGGACATAGTCATATTTTAGGATGCAGTCTGCCACAAGATCACAGAAATCATTAAGGAAGTTAGAGTCAGTCTTTGGAGGGCGATAAATCAGCACGACAAGCAGGCGGGGGGAGATGCACAGTTCAAATAAGCACAGTTCAAGGGAAGAAAATGACATGGTGGGTGTAAGCTGTTTACAAGGAAAGCTGGATTTAAAAACAACAACCAGCCCTCCACCTCTGCCCCGTGGTCTGGGGGTATTAAAACACGAGCAGCCAGGTGGTATCAGCTCGAGTAGGGAACTTGTGTCACCAAACGGGATCCAGGACTCACAAATGCAGAGAAAACCCAAGTCATGCTGAATAAAAAAGTCACGAAGAATAAAAGTTTTGTTCAGCACAGACCTGGCATTGACCAAACCAAACCGGGTCTGCAGCGGGGCTGCAGCACCAAGATCGCGCACGGACCCAGTCCCCTCTAACTCTGTGCCCGTAACCGAGCGCAGATTCTCCCAGCAAACCCCAGTCTGGCGAGATCTTCGAGCCGATCGGCCGTGGCGCGGTGCCGGTTCACCCTCAGAGCCGGCCGAGTTCCCTGAGCAGGGCGCCGAGTAATCCAGGAGACATCTCGGAACCATCGGGTCAGAAGCTGGGCCGGATCGGGCCAGCCGCTTGTTCAGGGATCCAGGCCGACGTCTCACGCGCCGGCTACCTCTCTTTCCTCGTCTTCTCCGATGCTTCCTTCTCGAGCTGGGGCGGACAGAGAGCCAACACATCACGGCTTGGGTGGAGAGAGCACGCGGGCAGTTCAACCAGCAGCATCGTCCGTGAGGTTCATGGCTCACACAGCCCGGTTCCCAGCGCGCGCTGCCGGCGACATCAACGGAAGGACGAAGCCTCAGCAGCACAGCTCGATCATACGTCAGCAGAGGATCCACACCATTCAAAAAAGGGATCAGCGACAAGAAAAGTGCATAAAAGCCAATAAAACGCCAATAAAATCCAATAAAAAGCAAGGTATCAGTGCGTAAAGAGGACGAGCAGCTCGCAGCGTGACCGTGCGTTTATTTACTTTCTAGTGAATTTTGGAGTTTCACATTTCACAATCACCATTTTTTTCTCTTCATCTTCTAGTTTTGTGGTGGTTAGCAAGTCACTTCTTGTTGCATTACTGCCACCAACTGGAGATGAGTGAGACTCTAAATACTATTTATGTGAATATGAAAAAATAATAAATAATATTACTACTACAGAAATGTTCTGTAGGCCTGGGCTAGAAGACGATGTTAAAGGTGCATGCTACCACACACTATTTTTGGAGTTTACAACCCAAGCCTTTTGTCGACAATGTAAAGTCAATTTAAACTGGAACTTAGTGTGGTGGCACCTGGGGTGGCCAATCAGATTCTAAGGGTGGCATGTGCCACCCCAGGCCACTCCCTGGACACGCCCCTGTTCAACTGTAAACTAATCTTTCCCTTTGCTGCATCCAGTTTGATCCCTAAGACTCTGCTATTCCTCTGCAGCTTATATCTCTGCAAACTACACACCAGCAGCCTTGCCTTCTCTCGCTGGAGGAAACCTAGCTCATTTTAAAGCAAGCTTGTAACCACAAGTTTTGATTGTACTATTTCACCGTACCTTCAACTATTTTGTTTTTTTAACATATTGTCACAAAAACAACATAAAACACTTTTTTAACAACTCCCAACATTAAAAATGGTAACATTTAATATGTGGAGCGGGTTTATATATCAGGTTATCATTTGTGATCCTCTACCTTTCAACAGTTTCCCAAAATGTGTATAATGTACAATTTTCTTATAGGTCATTTCATGACTTAATGCCAATATGAATTTTGCTTGATTTCCCAAAAATTCTTTTCTTTTGCCTTTAAAAGAATTTTGTAATGAATCGTGTCAAGTTTTTTTATTAAAAATTTGCTAAATCATCTTGATGTTGATTAGAATCTCTGACCTGTATTTCTGATTTCTTCTGTCCAAAAACATTAGTTGGTATTTGATCTTATCGTGCTCTTACATAAAGGGAAAGTCAATCTTATGGTCTTGATAAGAAGTGCATTGTTCATTTTGGGTAGATTAGTTGTATGTTGGCGATTTCTTTTCTTTCTTTTGTTGACTAGATTTGTGCTTTTTCCTTACATTGTTGGTTCCTTACATGACCTAGACAAAGAGAAACATTTGCTAAATATTGCAAAAATAATTTAAAATGTTATTCAAACCATTGTTGGAGAAGTGGGTATTTAAAGAGCAAGTCACCCCCAAATCAACTTTTTTTGTCTAATCATGCTGCAGACACGTGTAGTCAATAGTTTTGCACTTTAGTGCATTTTAGTTAAAATTTTAATTTTCTGCCTAAAACTCAGTGTTGTGCCGTTGTCAGGTAAAAAACTCTGCACTGTATTTGAATTTAAATCTGCCACCGCTATTGGCTAAGAGGTATACTATGATGTAAACTGGTACATTATGATGTCACAATGCTGTGGTGAGCCTGTGTGTGTGTATTTGTTAGCGGCTCCGCCCTCTCGGTCTGCCAGGCAACAGCATTTGCTGCATTTTTTAAACATGAAGTGAGAGTGGAGTTAGACTCTGGTAGGGGGTGACTTGCTCTTTAAATGTGTTGCAGTATAGGCAGCTTCCTTTCATACGCGTAAGCTATTCAATGTGCTTTAAAATCAATGTGATAACATACAAAAGAAGATTGTAAAACAAATGTCAAGTAAAATTAGAGTTCAAGTTAAAGACTGAGCAGTTACAGTGCAGAAAGTGCAGTAGAGGAAATAATCATTCAAAGGAAACGAATACATGAAAGTTTTCAATTTTGATTTAAAAGTTTCTAGAGTTGGGGCACGGTTGAGGTCATGAGGAAGCTGATTCCATCTGTGTGCAGCATGGTAGCCAAAAGAAGCTTCATCCTGTTTGGTTCTGACCCGAGGTGGTACCAGCTGACTGTCTCCGAAGCATCTCAGGGCCCTGCTGGGTGTATATAGAGAGCCTAAGTCACCCCCATTTACTTCCGGACCACGGGTCCCCCAAAAATGAAAAAATGAAAGCAAGTCAATGAGGATAAAAATGCTATTTTCTAATTCTGCCCGTTATGTGCCATGGATTTCACATATGATGTTTGTGAATTTTCAAGATGCATTTTGATACCAAGAACACACTTATTTTCAAACGAGGGGAAACACTATTTTAGGTTTTGTGTGAAAATAAGTCCAGGTGTACAAATACACTTCACTAAAGTGACCTCATCAAACCAGATACGGAGAGAAACAGAGGTAAAAAAGCTGTAAGTTTAGTGAAAATCAAATCCTTCCTTCGGGAGGAAAAATGAAACCTATGGGATTAGATTTGTGCCAATAGGATCAAGAAAAACACTTTGGAGAGCAAACAAATTTTAAGACACTGAGAGAAAAAATCTTGGTTTCAAAAGAAAAACTTACGATCTGAATCAGATTCTTAAAATGATCAAGAAAAACACTTTGACGGTCAAACAAAAATTAAGAAATTGACAGAACAAAAATATTGACTAAAGGAAAAAAACATGTTTCAAAAGTAAAACTTACTATCTGAATAAACTTCTTAAAATGAGTAACAAAGTATGTTTCCTTTTTCTGTTTGCCTCTATGTGTTTTTGTTATCAATTTCCTTAGTTTTGTTCTCTCTGCTCAGAGCTTTGCTCTCACTTCCAGATTTGCACTTACACTGTCTGGCTTTCTCCTTTGCAATCCCTGAGTTTTTGGTTGCAATTCTGACACAACCCTTTCGGGTGGGCGGGACTTCTGAGAAGTCCTCTACCATAGGACAGTGGTTTCTCTTGAGTGATAGTTCAGTGACCTGGAAGTGATGTAGCCTCCAAGACATTTTTTTTCCCCACCTGGTCAACACCATGAATTTTGAGCCCCAAACAGGTTATTTCTGCTGTCTGTGGTGTCTACTGAGGATCTAAAGTGAGTATTGATAATATATTTTATCTTTTCTTAGTTCATCTGTAAGTTAAGCCACTTTTTAAGTTGGTTTTAACCAGATGCTAGCTCACTAGCTAGCTGCTAAGCAAGCCATTGTGCTAGCCTCAGGACAATGGACTATTGTTCCAGAGAGACGTATTAAAAACTCATCTTAACATATTCATTACTGGTTTCATGGAATTAATTATTGCAGTTTATGTTAATAAGTTTGCTAATTTTTCAGGAACCTGTGGAACATCAGAGACTTTGCAGCTACTGGAGCTAACCTGTGTACTGCTATTGCTAGAGGAAGCAGCAGAAAGCTGAGCTAACAGGCTGTTTTGCAGGTAAATACTCTTTTAGTGGAACTGCAGGATTTTTATGGTATAACTCAGACAGAATCTACATGAGCTATTGTGGGAAGACATTTAAACTACATTTACATACAGATACATGTATTTTTTTATTCCATGTTACTTGGACGGGCTAAACAAGTTCATAGTTCTGCCTGCTCCTTTTTCAGTGAAACGAATGGATTTTATGATGTAACTCTGACTGAATAATTATCTAAGTGAGTATGTTTGATAATACATTTCTTTCCAGTATACAGATCTGACATTTGTTTGTCAGAACAAGACAAATCAGATTCAATGTGCTTTCTGTCACGTGCTCTGTATTCTCCATGAAAAGAATGTTATCCAGGACAGATAATCAATAATGAGTTAAATACATGCTTTTAATTAATTTTTACATAAAATCTATATTTTTGTCTAAAAGCTATTTTTTATTTATTTTTTCTTTATTTTCAGATTGAAAACTGCTGCATTGCATTACAATGGAAGTGCTACACAGCCACATGCATCAACTGCAGCTGGTGAGCTAAGACACACCATAGTGTACACAAAGTACACTGCAGACAAGGGATGTAAGAAAATATCAATATGACAATATATCGCGATGTATTTTCCCAGTAATATTGTATCGATATTCTCGAACTCTGTCTCTAAAATATCGATATGGCAATATATCGTGATATTTTTTCCTGAGATATTACATCCATTTTCAAAAGCAGTGTATCTAATTTTTGGAAGAATTTACATGCAAACATTTGTGTATTTTCTTTGTTTTTGGTGCATTTTAAATGTGGCCCGCTAGTTGGCAGCAGTGTGCATTGGGTTTTGTTTCCACCATTGAAATTTAAATCTCGCTATTATGGTTCAGAAACTCATGTTATATATGTTAAGAATCAGTTTGGACTGTTTATTGAATATTCCAACAATAAATTCTGTCAAAAATACACATCCCTACTGCAGACCAATCCCACCTCATGTAGTTCATATGCTGTATAATAAACCCACAGTGATGGTTATGGATAAATATCTGTACTAATGGTAATCTTTTTCCATTGTTTCCAGTTGACAAGCATATGGACCTATTGTTCGAGTCCGTGGTGGTGGATGCTCTATCATATCAGGAGTCGGTGGTGGTGGATGCTCTACCATATCAGGAGTCTGACTAAGTACCTGTGCCTGAACCTCTCTGTGTCTAGTTCAAAAGACCTGAAAGACCTGCTGTAAGCAGGCACAGGATAATATTTTAAAAGAACCTGTAAGGTGAGCAACACAACACAATATAAATCTTTATTATTATTGTACGCTGTACAGTTAGAATAAACTTGCATGCTCAGAAGCCACGTATGATTACATCGCCTACAGGTTGCCTGATGCTGAACTTTGGGCAGCTGCGTGCTCAGTGGAACAACCGCCTGTGGGAGGAGTCGTTGTGTTGCTGTTAGGAGTTTGGGTCGGAGTCCTGGGTTTGTGTTCCCTTTAATCTCTTCATTAGCCTTGCTAGTCACCATTGCAGAGCACCATGGAGAGGCTTACCTGAAAACTCTTCTCATGGGGCAGGCACATCCTCACACACCTGTAACCCCATCCTTGAATAAAAGCTGGTAGCTGGTCACTCATCAGTGTTTTAACCCATATCTAGCCCATGACTCTGCCGTTTTTCAAACTTACGTTCTCATGTTCTATGCAGATCTATGGGAATTCTTTCCTTGAAGCTCCTGATCACACAACCATACTGGCAGTCGGCTTACCCACTACCTTCTGCTCACCCGCTTGCTACTCATGCTGTCATTCTCCCAGACTTCTGGTTGTTTCGCCACCATTCTGCTGTCTCCCGTCTGCGCTACAATTTTAGACCGTAAGTACCTAAACTTTTCCTTTTGTAAGTCATTCTTTAGTCATTACTAACACTCAATTTTACCTCAGGGCCTTCTGATCTTTAAACACTAAAACCTGTGGCTCCATCTCTGTGGCGTTTCTCAGACTCTGTAAGCTACCTGCACAGTCTAAGAAAACCCTGACCTGTTGCCTCTTACTAACCTCTGCTCTTCCTCGCAGAAGCTTCTGGTTCCTGATCTCCAGCTGTTACCTCTTCAGTCATCCGTCAAACATTTTAATAAACTGTTTTTAGCTCATTTGTCTCCTGAGTTTCTCTGCATGAAGGTCAGGTTGTTGCAAAAATCATGACATCAGCAATTACTTTGCACCACTCTGTTAAACAGCTGATATTAATTTCAAGTGCATCTTTAAAAATACATTGAATGTCAAAGTGAATGAAAGGCATCCATTCAGCTTTCGGTGTCTAATGCAGGATTTTATGGACAGGCACCAAAACAGGAAATTTATAAATTGAGATTTATTTACTAAATCAGGTAAACCGTAATAAAACACTAATGTTTAAAGTCCGGAGGAGGGAGGAAGGCTTTATAGCAGGGGTATTCAATTCTAGTCCTGGATGGCTGGTATCCAGCATGTTTTAGTTGTTTCCCTGCTCCAACACACTTGAATCAGTGGTTGAATTACCTGTGCAGCAGCTCTGCAGAAGCCTGTTAATTATCTGCTGACTGAAATCAGGTGTATTGAAACAGAGTTAAAACTAAAACGTGCTGGATACCGGCCCTCCAGGCCCAGAAGTAAATACTCCTGCTTTATAGGCACAGAGAACTCCCATCAGGATCCTGGAGACGGCACAAAGAGATGACGACATGAGTGTGCCCTCCCAGATCACACCAACACCACCTGACCACATGGAGAAATGTGTCTGTAAGAAAGAAAAACTGGTGATGTAAGAGATTAAACAAAAACTACGAACAAAATCAATTTTACAGTTGTTTAACCTGCTGAGCATCGTCTCCCCAAAGAGCTGCACAAAGGTGCAACTGGCTCAGAACCAGGGTGCTCCGTTATGCAGGTGGTCACCTCCTCCTGCTGACACCCGAGGATTACCTACAACAAAGGGAAAACTGATATCAATAAGGAAATAATTAAATCAGAGCTAAAAGTTTAATTTTAGTGTGACGTTTGAGATTGTGGGAAATAAATGTGGACATTATGATTTTCTATTGTGGGATCAGTACCTTGGGCGTTTCTCTGTAGCAACATTTTGTCTGGCTGACAATGAAGTAAAAAAGTCACCAGTTGAGGCAGAGTTAGACTACATTACTCCAGCTAAGCTAAATGTAGCTAAAATAGACACTAGTCACCAGACTATGGTTACTATAGATTTACTAGAGAGTTACATCATATAATCCATTCGTTTCACTGAAAAAGGAGCAGGCAGAACTATGAACTTGTTTAGCCCGTCCAAGTAACATGGAATAAAAAATACATGTATCTGTATGTAAATGTAGTTTAAATGTCTTCCCACAATAGCTCATGTAAATTCTGAGTTATACCATAAAAATCCTGCAGTTCCACTAAAAGAGTATTTACCTGCAAAACAGCCTGTTAGCTCAGCTTTCTGCTGCTTCCTCTGTAGCAAGTTAGCAGTACACAGGTTAGCTCTAATAGCTGCAAAGTCTCTGATGTTCCACAGGTTCCTGAAAAATTAGCAAACTTATTAACATAAACCGCAATAATTTATTCCATGAAACCAGTAATGAATATGTTAAGATGAGTTTTTAATACGTCTCTCTGGAACAATAGTCCATTGTCCTGAGGCTAGCACAATGGCTTGCTTAGCAGCTAGCTAGTGAGCTAGCGTCTGGTTAAAACCAACTTAAAAAGTGGCTTAACTTACAGATGAACTAAGAAAAGATAAAATATATTATCAATACTCACTTTAGATCCTCAGTAGACACCACAGACAGCAGAAATAACCTGTTTGGGGCTCAAAATTCATGTTGTTGACCAGGTGGAAAAAAATGTCTTGGAGGCTACATCACTTCCAGGTCACTGAACTGTCACTCAAGAGAAACCACTGTCCTATGGGAGAGGACTTCTCAGAAGTCCCGCCCACCCGAAAGGGTTGTGTCAGAATTGCAACCAAAAACTCAGGGATTGCAAAGGAGAAAGCCAGACAGTGTAAGTGCAAATCTGGTAGTGAGAGCAAAGCTCTGAGCAGCGAGAACAAAACTAAGGAAATTGATAACAAAAACACATAGAGGCAAACAGAAAAAGGAAACATACTTTGTTACTCATTTTAAGAAGTTGATTCAGATAGTAAGTTTTACTTTTGAAACATGTTTTTTTCCTTTAGTCAATATTTTTGTTCTGTCAATTTCTTAATTTTTGTTTGACCGTCAAAGTGTTTTTCTTGATCATTTTAAGAATCTGATTCAGATCGTAAGTTTTTCTTTTGAAACCAAGGTTTTTTCTCTCAATGTCTTAAAATTAGTTTGCTCTCCAAAGTGTTTTTCTTGATCCTATTGGCACAAATCTAATCCCATAGAAACCACCATAAATCTGGACATTTGGTAAGTAAGTAGCAGCTGCGCTAGAGAGGAGATTCTGTGGTAAAGCGGATTTGAGAATTCAAATCTTCTTTTGTAACCTGGATCTTTCCTTCCCAGGGCTCAAGGCCTGCCTCACAGCAAGTGTCTATGTGACAAAAGGCCCTGGCAGGCATCAATATTCTTTTCCTAACTTGATCGGCTCGTGTTTTCCTTAAGGTGTTGGCCTAGTCTAAGCTTGCAAATGACATGTTTCATTAAAACAACATCATAGCAACAATCAAACATGGTGGTAGTAGTGTGATGATCTGGGGCTGCTCTTCTGAGGTTGACTGAAACTGGATTTCTGCTCTCAAACAATAAACCCTACAGGAAAATGTGGCCTTCGACCTTAAACAGGATGTTCATGGCCTCCAACATGGCTCATTCCAAACTTTTCTAGAACGAGGAGTAAGACAAAATGGCCCAGTATAACAATATTTCATCGCAAATGTTTCCAACAAGAATGTTACAACCAGGTATTGTATTTAGGGTTCATTTTTTTCCCCATAGGCCAGGTTTGGAGGTGTCTATCCCCTTTAGTAAATGAAACTGTCAGTCAAAATCAGCATTTTGTAATTGCTCAGGTTATTTTGTCTGATCCTTAAGTTGTTTTGCTCATCTGAAACAATTAAGTATAAAATTACAGACAGAAGAAATCAGGAAAGGGAGGTGAATCCTGTTTTACAGCAACTCTTGTCCATATGCTGACTGGTGTGGAATAGTTAACATAATGGCAGCATGAAACCGTGGTGATATTTCAGTATCCTGAGTAATATTTTCAAATCTCGGAAACTCTCCTGCAGTGACCACCTGTACGTTTTTATGAAAGAGTGTTCTCATTTCCAAGAACACGAGCCTAGTTTTAATATCAATGAAGCATCTGAGAGATGCCTTTGAAAGGAAAATAGGTTTAGAAAAACTGTCATAAGCTTGCACCCCCCCTCCCCACATTTTGGAGTGAAAAGGGACATTTCTCAGAAAACCACACTGACACCTTTGTGCAGGTTTGACACAATGCATAGGAAACAACTCAACCCAGACTTCACCTTATCAGAAATAAGCAGAGCTGCAGAATCTGTCACAAAACGTGAGCAAGGCAAGTTGACAGGATGACAATGTGACTGAGGAGCCTGATACCAACACGCCAACACACAAACTGAAGAGGAGAGAGAAACAATGTGGTGAGTGCTAAGATTTATCGTTTTTATCATTCTGATCTCATTGACTAGACGTTCTGCTTTTGTTTTCTTGTGTAAACACTTTGTGTAGATGCACAGTTGTGACTGTGCTTTATGCTTGTGTGTGTGTGTGTGTGTGTGTTTGTGAAAGCAAAGTCAGCCACAGGAAGTGAGGGTCGACATGTTGATAGTGAAAGAAAGCGTCTGAGATGTGGTTTAGAAGATCACATAAGTTTGATTACGTTTATTCCAGTAGGAAGTGTGTGATACTCACATAAAAACAGCCTTCATGCAGGCCGCTGTCGGTGATGCTTGATAGTACTTAGAAATTTTATTGATCCTTTGAGTTATATGTCAGGTTATGCTTCAGAAACTGACAATGAGCTTGTTTTGTCCAAAAGGCCTCCCCAGTATGACTCACTAAATCTTTGTCACATCTGAAAAGTTCAGATTAAAAGGGCAAAACATTCCATAATACATTTAGTGTAATTCCCCCACTGTTTAATTCTTTAAATGTTTTTTAATCTGTATAAATAAGCTCAGTGTTGACGAGATTCGGTCTTCATTTAAGTTCAGTACAAAGGAAAGGCTCAAGGACCTTTTGCATGGTTTCTTGAACTGCTAGAACATTTAATTAGGAGTCAAATGATTGCACCATAAAGTAAGTACACATAAATAATTTCATACCTTAGTAATCTTACTTGTTTACCGTTACCTAATTAAAGTAGATTAAAGTTCATCATTGAAGAGAGATTCAGTTAGGAAAAGTGGATAGAAATCAAACTGGTACATCATGATCAAATATATATTATATATTATTTTCAATAAATGAAAATAATATTCAGTTGATAATTCCTTGACAACATATAGTGAAATAACTTTTTGTTTTTTGTAATTTTTGCTCCTCCTTTGACCTGCGGTGATTTATGGTGTGTTGTGGATAAAAGCTGTTGTGGATTTAAAACCACAATTCTTTGTTTTTTTAAACTATCTGTTATTTTCAAGTTTGCATCGCTTATTCTAACGGGTCAGAAGGAACTCATTGCCACCTTAAATGATCTGTTTGGATGAAAAGTTGATCGAGTTTACTGTTGACAGGAAATGGCAATGGCACGGAAAAAGCACATTCCGCTCGATTTTAAGGCCTGAAATGAGTTCTTTATAAAAATGTAAAACATTGAAATCTCAGACTTTACAGAGGATAATTCTGTTATAGTTTAAAGTGTATGGGAAGTTTTCCTTATCTGTGTGTAAATCAGAGTTTGGGGTTCTGTTAGACTGACTGCTTGTCTTGTGTCACACAGCAGCATGAACGAGTCGGACAGTACCACTGAGCTTTACTACGACTATTTCACCTGTGACCAGGAAACCAGTTCCCCCTTTGGAGATGAACCTATAGTCCGCCTGGTTATTTACTACGCACTCTTTTTTCTGGGTCTCTTGGGTATGTTCAACCATGAATACACTGTATATATTTTTGTATTCATTTTATTTTTATATATTCCAGCTTCAAACAAGAGTATCAGGCGACTTTGATTTGTTTTTAGCTTAAATAATTCAGACATTTAAGAATGTGACTTCCTTTCCAAGAAACAGGTCGGTTTGACCAGACTGATGAGCTAACGGCTAGCTCAAGCAGGGCCAGATTGGCCGCTAACGCTATTTAAAAAGTTTTCATCAATTTTGAGTCAAAGGTGTATTAAGTAAGAATTCTACGGTGAAATAATCCCAAAATGGTATTTCTCAGTCGTTTTGGAAAGAACATGAAATTACATTAAAACAGATATCCTTCTCAGTTGACAGGGGAGTTGTTGGCTTTTTCTCCTGTTGAAAAAGCTGAAGAGGGATGTAGTCTTTGTTTACAATTTGCCCAGACTCCATACTTCCTGGTTTCAGAGGCCACAAGGCTACCAAGTCTGTGCTGGCATTTGTAATTTGACACTGGCAGGCACAAAGTAACAGCGTTGTGGAAATAACCTAAGCCAGTAAACAGGAGCGACCCAGAAGTAATTTCTTGTACCCCTTAGAAGCCACGGCATCTTTTTAAAGTTAAAGTCCCATTAGTTGTCACACACACTGATGTGTGTGCGAAATTTGTTCTCCGCATTTGACCCATCCCCTGGGGGAGCGGTGAGCTGCAGACACAGCCGCGCTCGGGAACCATTTGGTGGTTTAACCCCCCAATCCAGCCCCTTAATGCTGAGTGTCAAGCAGGGAGGCATTGGGTCCCATTTTTTCAAAGTCTTTGGTATGACCCAACCAGGAATCGAACCCTGATCTCCCAGTCTCAGGGCGGACACTCTACCACTAGGCCACTGAGCTAGTTTTACTCTAGCATCAGGTGAAGAAGGCTAGAGGCTAAAGTTAAGCTAACATTACGCCAACATTTCTAATGGTGAAATAGATGCAAATAGTCAGCTCTAAAAATATCTAGCTACTTTTTAAATTACCAACAACTCAGTCTACCAGTGAAATGTATTTATCTAGTCATCAGCTTAAAGCAGTGATCCCCAACTCCCTTCCCCAAGCGCCGGTCCAGCATGTTTAATTGTTTGACCTGTTTCAACACACCTGATTTTAATCAGCAGGTGATTAGAAGGCTTCTGCGGAGCCTGGTGCGCTGATTAACAGGTGAATCAAGTGTGATTGATTAGGGAAACAACTAAAACATGCTGGAGTAAATATCAGTGGAGAAAAATCTGTGAAAGAGTAGGACAGAAAAAAGAAAATTAAACCTCGCTTCAGAAATGTGAAGAAAGGATTGAAAGCAGAAAGGCAGGGAGAAAGTCATATTAAGGCAAGCCGTGTTAACATTTAACCAACAATCAAATCTCTTTACAATTCCTTTTTATATAGCAATAATTTAATTGATCCTAGTACTAATTGTATTCTCATTAGTCAAAATTGCAAATGAAGACATAATCAGCTTTATTGTCACTATTAGAAATTATAATTAGGCATATCCATAATAACAACGGCACTAGTAGGAATGAAGTTTGAGGTATCTCAGAAACCCTAAAAACCTAAGGTGGCCTTTTTAACATTTGTTGGTCAGACTGGATATGTATTCCAGATGAAAACGTAATAATCTTCTGAATATAGAGCATAGCGACTAATGATTTAATTTGATTTAACAGGCAACTGGATGGTTCTCTGGGTTCTGCTCCGCTACACAAGGCTAAAATCAATGACAGACGTGTTTCTCCTCAACCTTGTTGTGTCTGACATTTTGCTGGCTGTTTCCCTTCCCGCCTGGGCCTACAGTTCTGAGAACCTTGCTGCATGTAAACTGATCACTGGACTCTACCAGGTGGGCTTTCAAAAAGACCATTAAATGAGGAATATTGCGTTGTTTAAAAAGTCAAAAGAGAACTCTTTGGGTGACAGCTGTTGTTGGATGATGCGTGCAAGATCTGCTGTTGTCTAACCAGTTTCACCTCACGTCATGACACATCCTGTTCTTACTGTGCTTCCTCTCGGCTCCTCTCAACAGTTGGGTTTCTACAGCGGCACCTTGTTTGTCACCCTGATGAGCGTGGACCGCTACCTGGCCATCGTCCACGCTGTGGCGGCCATGCGAACACGGACTCTTCGCTTAGGGATCATGGCCAGCGTCATCGTCTGGCTCATATCAGTCATCATGGCGACGCCTCAAGTGGTGTTTGCCTCCTTGGAGAAAGAAGCAGAAGAAAACCTGACCATCCAGTGCCAACCTAGATACCCAGAAGAGACCCTGGATGCCTGGAAAAAGCAGCGAAACTTCAGCGAGAACACAGTGGGCCTCTTTGTTTGTCTTCCCATCATGATGTTCTGCTATGCAAAGATCCTTTTTGTGCTCTCCAAATCCAGAAACTCCAAAAAAGGAAAAGCAATGAAGCTGATTTTCACTGTGGTGTGTGTTTTTGTGATTTGCTGGGTCCCCTACAACGTCGTAGTCTTCCTTCAGACGCTGGAGCTGCTGGAAATCCTGAATGGCTGCGAGCTTTTCATGGCCCTCAACTCAGCCATGGGCATAGCTGAGATTATTGCTCTGTGTCACTGCTGTGTAAACCCAGTCATCTACGCTTTCATGGGGGAAAAGTTTAGAAAAACGTTGAGCAACGTGTTGGTGAAGTTCTTACCCTGGATTCATCACAGCAGAGTTCCTTTCAGCAGCCAGACAGAAAATGAGACCTCCAACACACCTGTGAGATCGGATTTTTAAAATGAGGTTTTCCGTGTGGTGGAAACAGCATGAGCAGGGCTTTCTCTGTTCAGATTGTTCCTGTGTCAGTGTGGTGGGGAAGGTGGTGAAGGAGAAGGGGGAGGTGTAGAAAATGTGGTTTATTTCTGCAAAACATGAAGGTTCACTCACAGTATTTTCATTGTTGTATGAAAAATAAAATAATTCATTCTAAAAGTACATATAATGATGTGTGTATTTTAAAGATTTATTCTGAACAACTTGTAAATTTGTATAGGCTTTTGTGAAGATGGATAAAATAAAATATGATCTTTCTTCCACCTTGGTTTAACAAGTGAGACATTTTGTTTTCATTGATCTTTGATTTTTTTTTATATTTTGCATGTGCATGATAGTTTTTGTTTATAATTATTTGTACTCCTCAAAATAAAAGCTGTTTAAAGCAAATTATTATATATTTTAAAACCCGGTTGGTTGATTAAGAAAGTTAAATGCACATTAACTGAGTTACAATTGACCAGAAGGATTATTCTGCTGAAGGAATTAGCAAAAATTGTTTTTATTTTCATGTTTTAGAGAAATTGTTTAAAACAAGGTACACCAAAGTAGCAATTTCAGACAAATTACAAAATCCATACCAGATGCACTTTAATGTTTTCGTATTTTTTTCATTCAATTTTGCATTCCTTGATTTTATTCACCGATATTATTTTCTTTTTTTTTTTTTTTTTTTTTTACATTTAATCTGTTTAAGAATCTTGTGATTTTTGGGGGTATTTTTTTCCTTTTAACCTCTATTTAACTAAGAATGACTCTTGAGAATGGAAATCTCATTCTTTTAAGTGGCCTAGTGGTACGAGTCTCTGCCCTGAGACTGGGCGATTGTGGGTTCAAATCCACAGTTGGGTCGTTCCAAAGACTCTAGAAAGGGGACCTAATGCCTCCCTGCTTGACACTCAGCATTAAGGGGTTGAATTGGGGGGTTAAACCCCCAAATGCTTCCTGAGTGAGGCCATGGCTGCAGCTCACCCTCATGGGTTAAATGTGCAGATGTGGCTTTATCAGCCTGTGATGCTGACTAATAGGACTTTATTTATGATGATAAATGACCCACACTTGTATGGTGCTTTTCAGAGTCAGAGGACTCCAAAGTACTTTACACTACAGTGTATCATTCATCCATTCATTCATACACACATGGTGAAGAACTACAATGTAGCCACAGCAGCCCTGGGGTGCACTGACAGACACTGGTCCCTTGGTAACGTGGGTCAAGTGTCTGGCCCAAGGACACAACAGCAGAATTATCTGTCCGGATCTGGGATTGAACCTGCAACCTTCCGATTACTGGACAACCCTATATAAGAGAGAGAGGAAGCAGCTTGATCACACACACACACACACACACACACACACACACACACACACACACACACACACACACACACACACACACACACACACACACACACACACACACACACACACACACACACACACACAGGGAAGAGTTCACACATCACAAAAAAAAAAAAAAAGGATAGTGGTGTTTTTAACTAAAGAGTCTTGCTCTACTTGCAAAGGACTCCAAAAGAAATGCATCACTCTGAAAGCAGAAAAATGTTCCAATAATAAAAGGGAAAAAAATTAATGCAAATCTGCAAAAGTAGTCAATGATTTCTGCGTTGCTTATCTTTAAAAGTCAACTGTCTCAATTTTTATTTTCATTGTTTGTGTCATTCTAATATGTAAATAAAATTACAGTTTCTCTATTGTTTACACACATTTCCTGAAAGCATGCCTCATATTCTCAGAACTCTACACACAAATCCAAAAAAAAAAAAAACACACACACACACAATGGGCAAAACCCCTCACTTAACCTGCAAAATTAAACTTCACATTCAAAACAATGTTATTTCTCCTCACAATGTGGTTTTGGTGTCAAATGACACACAAACCATCATATGAATAGACATTTATAAGAACCAGCAGAACACTTATGTGCTCAATGTTAAACACTATGATGAATGGAAAACATGTCTTCTCCATTCATCATAATGACTAAAGCCTTTTTGGTTCAGTGTTACACCTACTACAGACAGTATATACATGCATGTGTTGTTATTTCAGAATATTGTTTTTACACTCTGAACACACAAATACATGGTAGAAATTTTATTTCCCCCCACAAAACATTGTGTACAATGTCCCATTCCCAACCAACACAAAGTTGCACACAAACAAACAACAGAAGAATTTACTGTATACAGTTACAGTAAAAAAGAAAACTATGCTGCATCCTCTCTTCTGTTGCGGTCTGGCCACAGCGCTTCATCCACATCACAAGCAATGTCCCTGGCCAAGCAGCGGGGGAAATATCTCCTAGCATGGCGATTCCAGCCATGACAAGAATCAGCTGCTATATCTCCACATTCGTCCTCCATAGCTTGGAGAAGAGGTATACGGGTTTGTGGCTGTCGGTCATACACCTTCCATCTCCATGCAGAAAAAAATTCCTCAATGGGATTGAGGAATGGAGAATATGGAGGGAGATAAACAACTAAAAAGCGTGGATGGCCAGTTAACCAGTTACGGACCACAGCAGCCCTGTGGAAACTTACGTTGTCCCAAATGACAACGTACCTGGGCTGTTCTGGACCATCTACCTGATCTGGTGGAATGAGTGTTGTGTAGGGTGTCCAGGATTGTCATCAGATGGGCGGAGTTGTAGGGGCCAAGGGTAGCATGGTGATGGATGATGCCATGGTAGCCAAGCGCTGCACACATTGTGATGTTCCCACCACGCTGGCCAGGGACTTCAACAATGGCACACTTGCCAATGACATTCCTTCCCCTCTTTCGTCTTTCTGTGAGGTTGAATCCAACCTAATCAATGAAGATGAACTGGTGTTCCTCTGCAGCTGCCTCTAGCTCAAGGACTCTGAAACACACATGACAATATCAGAAATAACCATGGAGTGGTCACTATTGTGAAGCACAATTATGATTACACTATTGAAATATGTATAATTTACTGTACAGTGTTGAGTGTATGCATCAATTGTGGGACTCACTTGTTGCACACAGTTATATCGCAATTCTTTGACTCTTTCTGAGTTTCCTTCAAATGGTACCCTGTAGACCTGCTTCATCCTGAGATGATTTCTGCGCAAGACACGGTCCAGTGTTGATAAGCTGACCCTATCAATATTTGAAACATGTCGTTGTTTCCTATAATTTTTCTTTGTATTTGCCGTAATTTTATGGCATTGTTTTCTAGGGCCATGTTGAGGATTTCAGTTTCCTGTTCAGCGAGACTGAAGACGTTCCCAACCACCTCATGTTGGTAATCTTTTCAGTTCTGCCAAACAAATAGTAAAATACTGTGAATACAAAGAAGGTATACATTTCCTAAATACTGGAAACATACTTTACAGTATTTTTACTGTCCACCAAAACCATCCACAGGCAATACTACTACTATACTCATTGAATACTGATTGTATTGATATGCAGTACTGCCATTTTCTAGTGAGAGAAGATTTCTTACCCATTCTCATTTCAGAAGGTCCGGATGATGGATGCTACAGTGTACCTGCTCAAATTTGGCTGTACTCTTTGCCCAGCCTCCCTCATAGTAAGACCATAGTTGACCACATGATCAACCAAAGTGGCTCGGATATCATCAGAGATTATCATCGTCCTCGTCCTCGACCTCTCCGTCCTCTTCCCCTACTCACTCCTCTGGCTCTGCCTCTGTTTCCAATGTTGGCATCCATTGCTCCAACACAGAAGAGCTCACCTGTTGCCCTTTTATGCTAAAGCTCTGATTGCTGATTGTAAAACTGTGTGATGAGTTAGGCCCTGTCCACACGTAGCCGGGGATCTGCCAAAACGTAGATATTTTTCTACGTTTTCGCCTGTCAACCACACGAAAACAGAGTTTTTTTCACACGAAAACAGATTTTTTTAAAATCTCCGGCCAAAGTGAAGATCTGAATTTTCTCCGTTTTGGGTGTCTGCGTGTGGACAGACAAAACCGGAGTTTTAAGGTCCGCAACGTCACTTTCCGTGACAAAGAAATGCTGACATCACGTGTGCGACCTGTGTTTACACTAGCCGGCAGCATGGATGACCTCAGAGCTGCGCTCGCTTTATCAATTGTCCAAGCGCTTTTTGCTTGTTTGTTTTTGCAAGCGGAATTACTGCTCCTTGCGGAAGACCACAGACAAAGGACGAGGTTAAGAACGGGGGAAGTACTGCCGCCTACAGGTCTGGCATGTCCTTAACAACGTATTTATCCGGTACGTGTGGACAGAGTTTTTTTTTAAAAACGAGGTGGTGTGGATGCAAGTTTTTGGTGGGGCGGATATTCGTTTTTAAAAAAACCCGGCTACGTGTGGACTAGGCCTCAGTGTGCATATTTGTATAGCAGTGTGTTTCCCTTGAAAACAAGATATTTTCTGCATAAAAATTGTGCCAACAGCAGAGAATTGTGTGTAGTGTTTTGAGAAAAGTGTGTTTTAGATTTGCAATTTCAGTGCAAAGCAGAATTGGTTAAGGGGGTTGGTGAATTGGTTGCATGTTGTGGTAATTGTGTCTCAAGTACCAGAAAATGTGTATAAACAATTGAGAAAAACTGTAATTAAATTAAAGATCTGCAATGTTGTGTAGTGGTTAGCACTTTCACCTCAGCACAGGTGCTATCCACTTAGTTCTCCTCATGCCTTTGTGGGCTTCTCCAGCTACTTTGGTTTCCTCCCACAATCCAAAATTCTACAAGTTTTGGTTTACAGTTTTTCTCAAATGCTAAAACACAAAAGCCAATATGACCAGTTGTCTAAACACATTTACTAAATCTAGCCATCATTTTCCAACATCATAAACACATTTCACATGAAGACACAATTCACAAAACACAATCCTTTGTTCTCATAAACCTAAACACATTTTTCCTTGCTAAAACACAAGTTGTAAAAGAACTCTGCCCATACAGGTATTCTCAAATGAAAGCTCATGTGTTGCCAAATGCTTGCCACAGTCAGCACTAACTGAACACAATGAACACACCTGTCGTCATTTATTACACACAACGACTCAAAATTGAAGACACTTGTTGCTGATGCTGTGACCACATGTATAAAAGAAAGTTCAGAGTGCACAGTTTGCTGAAATAGGAAGTACATTTTCTAGGGGGTGTAAAGTAGAAAGTGGCACTCCTCAAGGAAGTGTCATTAGTCCAATATTATTTACTATTATGATAGATGATGTGTTTCAGAATGTGGGGAATGAGTTTGGTAAGGCATTATTTGCAGATGATGGAGCAATATGGAAGAAAGGGAAAAATATCCAATATGTGCAAAAGAAAGTTCAGGAAGCAATTAAAATGGTGGAAAACTGGTCATATGAATGGGGTTTCAAAGTTTCAGTGGAAAAAACTAAAAGTATGGTGTTTACAAAAGGCAAGAAAGTAATGGAGAATTCAACATTGTATGGAGAAGAGTTGGAGCAAGTAGATAAGTTTAAATATTTAGGGGTAATATTTGATAAAAGGTTGATATGGAATGATAATATGAATAAAATAGAGGAAAGATGCAAGAAAGTAATAAATATAATGATATGTGTGAGAGGATATGAGTGGGGGGCTAGTGCTCAGGCATTAAAATACATGTACAGTGCAATGATACGATCAGTGATAGATTATGGGAGTATAGTTTATAGTTCAGCATCTAAAACATTAATGAAACGGATTGAAATCATACAAAGTCAAGCATTAAGAGTGTGTTGTGGAGCAATACAAACTACACCTATTGTGGCACTACAGGTAGAAATGGGAGAGATGCCAATACAGCTTAGGATAAAACAGTTAGCTTTATATTATTGGGCAAGTATACAAGGGTGTGAGGACAATGAACCCATGAAAAAAAGGGCACTGAGTCCGTGTTGGGAAACGGAGAAAATGAAGAAGGAATATGGTAGCTGGAAAGTGCAAGATTGGGCAAAAGAGAGTAAGATCCATGATAAAGTACAAATTAAAAAGTTTTTGTATACGGTTAATTCAAAATGGATATTTCCGGAAGTGTGTGTTGATTATAGTATTTATGATAAAATTAGAAGCAGTGGGGGAAAAGTTAATTGGGATAAAATTACAGAAGATAGATTGAAAAGCTATGAGTCTTTTGTGCAAATCTTTACAGATGGATCAAAGGTACTGGTAGGGGGAAAAACTGGTTTTTGCATTTGTGATACCACATATAGGAGTAGTAGTTAGGGAAAGAACTCCAGATCATTTATCTGTGTACACAGTGGAGATGATAGCTATCTTATTTAGTCTTCAATGGATGGAACAAAATATTATTAAAAAAGGAATTATATGTACTGATTCATTATCTGTATTAGTGTCAGTTGAATTAATGTCTACCAAGAGTCGAATAGATGTATATATATGAGATATATGAGACCATATTTAGATTGGGGAAATTGGGTACGGAAGTTAAATTTTTATGGGTACCGGCACATAGAGGAGTAGAAGGAAATGAAATGGCAGATTATTTTGCAAAAAAGGCAATAAGAGATAGGAAAATAATAAATATTGCATATAGTGCCGCTGAAATTAAATCTATCATTAAAGCACATATAATGGAAGAGTGGCAAAGAATGTAGTAATGGGGAGAGAAAGGAAGACATTTGTTTCAGGTACAAGGGAAAGTAGGAAAATGGAAATATATAAGAATGAATAGTAGAGATCAAAGAATGATATCAAGATTAAGATTGGGACATACTGGGCTTAATAATACGATGCATCTGATAGGGAAACATCCCACGGGTTTGTGTGGGTGTTGGGTGGGGGGAGAAACAGTGGAACATATTTTATGTGACTGCATAAAATATGAGGAAAGTAGAGGACAACTCAGGGAGAAATAAAAAAACACAGGAGGTGGAGTGATGACTGTAAGGAATTTGTTAAATGGTGAAGAAAGGAAATATAAATTGGTTGTTGGGTATCTAAAACACAGTAATCTGTTGAATAGAATTTAGTTTTTTTCTCCCCCGCTCTTGCTCCGACTCACACTCCAGCACAGTAGGTGGCGGAAATGCACCTAGCAGTTAGATGCCACCCGCCAATAAACTCGAAGAAGAAGAAGAAGAAGAAGAAGAAGAAGAAGAAGAAGAACAGTTTGCTGAAGATTCCAAACAAACACAATGGACGAAGGCAGAGTCAGGGGAAGAGGAATTCTAGTCAAAGGAGGGAGAAGAGCTGGCCATGGAAGAAGAGGAGCAGGCCAACGAGGAAGAGGAGTTCAAATCAGAGGAGGAAGAGGAGGAGGCCAACAAGGGAGAGGAGAAGGTCCAGGAGGGAGAACAAGACAACCTCGCACCATCATTATGGAAGAGATGCGAGCAACAGTCATTGACCATGTCATTGTCCATGGCATGACAATGGCTGAAGCAGGATTAAGAGTCCGTCCAAACCCGAGTAGGTTCACCGTGGCCACCATTATCAGGGCATTCAGACAACACAGCAAGAATTGTACTCTATTGCTTTCTTTGTCACAATACAGTTTTACAAGCCTGTGAAAGTAGTATATTGGTTTCAAATCAGTTGTTATTGTAAAACATGTCAATTGACAACACACGTTTCTTTCTTTAGAGTTGAAAGAATGCCACATAGAGGTGGGAGGGTTGCCGTATTTACAGCAGCACAAAAAACCATCATTGTGGATATGGTTCGTGAGAATGACCTCATCAGACTCCGGGAGATCAGAGACAAAGTCATTGCCGATAATGTCAACTTTGAGAGCATTGATGATGTCAGCTTGGCCACAATAGACCGAGTTCTCCAGCGCCAAAAGATGCGGATGAAACAGGTCTATAGGGTTCCCTTTGAGTGCAACTCTGCGTGACACAAAGACCTACGTTACGAGTATGTGCAAGTAAGTATACATCCATGTTCACAGTACAGTTAGTGGATATACTGTGTTGCTCAGTGGCCTACATTACTTTTGGACAATACTGTGCTACCTGATTGACTGTTGTTCTGAACACCTGTGCACTTTCACATTTTCACAGAGGATATTACAGTTGGATGTGATGGCCAGACCTCATGAATACCTCTTCCTGGATGAGGCTGGCTTCAACCTACAGAAACGAAGGCAAAGAGGCCGTTACATCAATGGCCAAAGAGCCATCACTGAGGATTCTGGCCAATGGGGGGGAAATATTACTCTTTGTGCGGCCATGGGTTCGGAGGGGCTTGTCCACCAGCATGCTGTCCTTGGGTCTTACAACACCCAACATTTCCTCACCTTCCTAGAGGAGCTAAGACATCCTCTTGGACAGCTAACAACACCATCCTGGGCCCGCACATCACATTTATGTGATCATTTGGGACAATGTCCGCTTCCACAGAACAAACCAAATCAGAGAGTGGTTCACCACCAACAGTAACCACTTTATAAACGTCTGTCTGCCACCCTACTCCCCTTTCCTGAACCCTATAGGGGAGTTCTTCTCATCGTGGAGATGGAAGGTTTATGACAGACAACCATACACTAGAGAGAACCTCCTAAGGGCAATGGAGCTGGCCTGTGGTGACATCCCAGTGGAGGCCTTACAAGGAT
Source organism: Nothobranchius furzeri (assembly GCF_043380555.1). Lineage (NCBI taxonomy): Eukaryota > Metazoa > Chordata > Actinopteri > Cyprinodontiformes > Nothobranchiidae > Nothobranchius > Nothobranchius furzeri. The sequence goes on along the minus strand of NC_091745.1, from coordinate 45,337,957 downwards.
GGATTCGCCATTCCAGGGCATTTTTCCCACGGTGCCTGGCAAGAGACAATATAGCCTGCGATGTGGATGAGGTGATGTGGCCCGATGCAGCTCAGCGACATGATGCCGCACTGTGTGTGTGTGTGTGTGTGTGTGTGTGTGTGTGTGTGGTGAATAAAGTAAATAAAAAAATTTCACACCCTGTTCATGATTTCAAGAGTACTGTTGTGTGCAATAGATTCTGTTTTTGCATTGAGTTGTGTTACAGTATTGTACATGCAGAATTTTCTATAGATTTATACTCTTCATATGAAACTCACAAATCTAAATGCCTAATCCTCTGCAGAGATCTAAGATCCGTAACTGTAAAGTTTCTAAAAATGGGCAAATTGGCAGTTATGAAAAAAAGAACCTTCTCACAAATTGAGCATTGTGTTTTCAATTGTTTTGCTGTAGTGTGTAATGATGTGTATAGTGTTTACATTTTTGAAAGCTTTGAGCTGCTCTTTGGGTGTGAAAGTTTGAGTTTTGAAGTGAGAAGGTGTGGTTGTGTTAATGTAGTTTTAGAAAAGGGTGTTGTGTTTACAGGTGCTGGCCAGTAAATTAGAATATCATCAAAAGGTTGAAAATATTTCAGTAATTCCATTCAAAACGTGAAACTTGTACATTATATTCATGCAATGCACACAGACCAATGTATTTCCGATGTTTATTACGTTTAATTTTGATATTTATAGGTGACAACCAATGAAAACATCAAATCTGGTATCTCAGAAAATTAGAATATTCTAAAGGCCAATGAAAAAATGTTTGTTTCTCTAATGTTGGCCAACTGAAAAGAATGAACATGAAAAGAATGTGCATGTATAGCACTCAATACTTAGTCGGGGCTCCTTTTGCCTCAATAACTGCAGTAATGCGGCGTGGCATGGACTCGATCAGTCTGTGGCACTGCTCAGGTGTTATGAGAGCCCAGGTTGCTCTGATAGTCGTCTTCAGCTCCTCTGCATTGTTGGGTCTAGCGTATTGCATCCTCCGCTTCACAATACCCCATAGATTTTCTATGGGGTTAAGGTCAGGCGAGTTTGCTGGCCAATCAAGGACAGGGATACCATGGTCCTTGAACCAGGTGCTGGTGGTTTTGGCACTGTGTGCAGGTGCCAAGTCCTGTTGAAAGGTGAAGTCTGCATCCCCATAAAGTTGGTCAGCAGCAGGAAGCATGAAGTGCTCGAAAACTTCCTGGTAGACGGCTGCATTGACCCTGGACCTCAGGAAACAGAGTGGGCCAACACCGGCAGATGACATGGCACCCCACACCATCACTAACGGTGGAAACTTTACACTGGACCTCATGCAACGTGGATTCTGTGCTTCTCCGCTCTTCCTCCAGACTCTGGGTCCTTGATTTCCAAAGGAAATGCAGAACTTGCTTTCATCAGAAAACATAACTTTGGACCACTCAGCATCAGTCCAGTCCTTTTTGTCCTTGGCCCAGGCGAGACGCTTCTTGCGCTGTTTCATGTTCAAGAGTGGCTTGACACACGGAATGCGACACCTGAATCCCATGTCTTTCATGAGTCTCCTCGTGGTGGTTCTTGAAGCGCTGACTCCAGCTGCAGTCCACTCTTTGTGGATCTCCCCCACATTTTTGAATGGGTTTGTCGTCACAATTCTCTGCAGGGTGCGGTTATCCCTAGAGCTTGTACACTTTTTTCTACCACATTTTTTCCGTCCCTTCGCCTGTCTGTTAATGTGCTTGGACACAGAGCTCTGCGAACAGCCAGCTTCTTTAGCAATCACCTTTTGTGTCTTGCCCTCCTTGTGCAAGGTGTCAATGATTGTCTTTTGGACAGCTGTTAAGTCAGAAGTCTTCCCCATGATTGTGGTGCCTTCAAAACAAGACTGAGGGACCTTTTAAAGGCCTTTGCAGGTGTTTTGAGTAAATCAGCTGATTAGAGTGGCAGCAGGTGTCTTCTATATTCAGCCTTTTCAGAATATTCTAATTTTTTGAGATACCAAATTTGGAGTTTTCATTAGTTGTCACTTATGAATATCAAATTTAAATGTAATGAACATTGGAAATACATTGGTCTGTGTGCATTGCATGAATATAATGTACAAGTTTCACGTTTTGAATGGAATTACTGAAATATTTTCAACCTTTTGATGATATTCTAATTTACTGGCCAGCACCTGTAGACATTGGGGAACATGGAGGAAACGTTTGTGAAATGTGTTTTAGCATTTGAGAAACTATAATTATCACCCCCAAACAACTGACTTTAGGAGTGAAGATGCAAGACTTTAAGGCTAGGATATTTCATCTGTCAGATTTGTTGGTCTTCATGTTGGATAACACTTGGGAAACTTGTTTTCATTTTCATTTTTATATCCAGGTTAAGAAATATCATGAGCAAATGTTTTTCTGTGGACAAAAATGGTAATCTATGGAAAAATGTTGATCAAAAATTTCAGAATTTGTGCATTGATTTGCTTTCTACTCTTGCAGGGTCCAGAATCCCAGAGTTTGCTCTTCGGTTGGTGTTCTCACCAACAATCATTAAATAAAGCAGAAATTTAAATGACTGAATACAAACAAAAGTCTCAACCAGAGATGAGACTTACGGGAGGGACTTCCATGTCAGGAGAAGCTAGTTTAGTTAAAACACCCTCTGGATGCCTCCTAGGGAGTGGAGGTTTGTCTGGCCTGTCCAACCAGGAGGCAAATAAGTCAACCTAGGACACTTGGGGTCCAAAACCAGGAAATACCAGTGATGGGTGACAGGTGAGTGAGAACAGGTGGGCAGATTACAGATCATCAAACTAATTTCTGTCTAAATGATACTGAAAACACATCATGCCAGAGGTATTGGTTCACATTGACTTGCCTTTTAGTCAGATTCAAGTCACAATTCTGGTGACCTTGAAGACTTGAGACTTGACTCAAACTTTAACATCAGTGATGGATGAAGTCACATGAAATGAACCCCTTGACTTGAAATCTTATTCAGGATGAACATAAAAAGTATTCACTAGAAAATTAACCAGCTGCCCTTTGCTTCTGTCATGGTCTGCGTCGGCCCCCTCCTTTTTTGTGCCTCCTGGTGTCCTCCATCCCCCTCTAGATTCTCTTTGGTGTCTCATAGCGCCCTCATGTGTCCTTGTCTTCGTTTCAGTCTTTGTGTCTTATGTGGTACCGGTATAATTATTCCTCCCAGGTCCCGTGTCATCTCATTCCTCCCCAGCCCTTCCAGGTCTTCATTTTCTGTGTCCTTGTAGCCCCCAGCCTCTCAGTCCCCTGCTCTGTGTGTGTGTGTGTGCTTAGTCATTTCCCAGTTCTGTTTATTGGTGTCAGAGTTTTTGTGTGTGTGTGTGTGTGTGTGTGTGTGTGTGTGTGTGTGTGTGTGTGTGTGTGTGTGTGTGTGTGTGTGTGTGCTTGGTCATTTCCCAGTTCTGTTTATTGGTGTCAGAGTTTTTGTGTTTGTGTGTGTGTGTGTGTGTGTGTGTGTATATGTGTGTGTATTATGTCCTCCTCCAGATAGTTTGTGTGAGCCTTTCCCTCAGTCTTTTGGTTTAAATATTGTATTTTAGGGTTATCTGCCATTCTCTGTTCTGTTTCCCCATTTAGATTATTATCGTCACCTGCCTTCCCTCCAGCAGCTCACTCCGCACACCTGCTGCCTGTTTTCCTGATTGCCTCTCCCAGTCTATTTAAGCCCTGCCTTGCGTCGGTCCATGAATGTTGTTTGTAGTTCTGTCAGTTTCGTCCCTCTGTGTTTATTCCAGAGTTTTTGATCCCCAGATATTTATCTGGTTTTTGAATTTTGGATTGTTGGCTTTCAGCTTGGATATACTTGGTTTTTGGCTCACCTAAAAATAAAGAACTTTTACTTAATCATCCTTGCCTCGTGTCATCCTGGGTACTGCATCTTGGATCTTCACCACCGCCTTATGACAGTTTCTGATCAACTTCACTTGCATTTGCTGCTTGTTTTGTCAAAAAAAACACTTTAAGGAAGCATTTGATATTTCTGGACCCACTTTATTATTCCAGTTAAAATAAGTTGTTAGGAACTTGAAATCCAAAGTTTAGGACTTTCATCCGAACTCATGTCTTGAGACTTGAACTTGACTTGAGTCGAGATGAGTCGAAAGACATGACTTGTTCTGACTACCAAAACTCTGACGTGACCTACCTCTGCCAAAAACGAAAACAATAACCATAAGCCATGCACACCCAACACTTTAATGGGTAAATAGTAGAGTTCAAAAATCTTTTTGTTCTTTTATCTAATTGTAGCATTAAAGTTGGGTTAGAAACAGAATTAAGGATCATTTGCAGCCTTTTTCTGTGGAACACTGAGTTTTTGTGGAAAGTAGTTTTAATTTGATAAGATTTACTGATATGACTCTAAAAGTAAAGTAGATAATTACCTTATCAAAACAACTTCAATTCAATAAAAATGTTTTAGCAGTTTATGTTAATGCTAAATCTGTGTCATTGTCGATGTCAGTGCAGTTGTTTCTGAAAAAATGTAACAAAAATCTCTTTACAAGTGCCCCAGGTGCTCTTGTGGTTGTTTGCACACACACACACACACACACACAGACAGAGCATCAGCTCCACACAAGCCTGTTCCATTATTTTGTCACTTCAGTCAGAAATGATCAGTCTTCCTCTAATCTCAGGATGATCAAAGTGCCGTTAGCAACAGATACAGAACTAATTGTTTATATTATTTTTACAAAACCCCACTGCAGCATTTGTAATGTCACACTACAGTTATGGCCAAGCGTTCCTGTGTGCTGTTTAAGATACCAGGAAGTGGACTGCATTGCTTGAATGACAGAACATGATGAAGATTTTTTTAAAGCCATGTGGGTGGAGTGAAGTGTTTCGATTGTGTGCAAAGTGAGTTTTTCACAACCTCGAAGTGTTAAAAACCATAATCATCCTGTCAGTTGCAGCTAATAGTCAAGCATGCAAAGCATGTCAAATAATAATTGGTCCCAAGCGAGTGTGTTGCTTAGTTGACAACATAATGGTCAGAATGTTGTGTATTGAAACAAATGCCATTTGTGAAATGCACTCCAGCCATTGAAAGAGACTAGCTTCCTATAAACTGTGCTGTTTTGAAGCAATAGAGTGCACTAATGACTGTTTCAATAGTATCACTTCTCATGCACATAAAAACAAAAAACACTCGCAGAGCTCAGCAAACCTCCACCTGTGTGAATCTGCAGTTCTGGTCATCAAAACCATTGCATGTGTTTAAGTTTGCATCTGCATACTTGTGGTTCTGTATGCAGACATGTTGGTTTTATTTTAATGTGTCTGAGGAAGTACCTAACCAGATCTGTCAAATGAAAGCCCACCTGCCACTTGGGAGGGGAAAGCTCTGAGAGGTGAATATATCACATGAAAGTTTTCATACAGGTTGTATAATCATATAAAACACAGAAGGTGTAGCGTTTGTATTTTTCAGTTACCTGTCCAGCTTGAATGCCAGAATGAATTTCACCAGCAGCTATGAAATGAGTGCCAATGGCAGGTAGGACTATTTGTGTTTGTTTTAAAATTTCAACCACATCTGATGAGTTATGTAAGACAGTGTTTTAAGTAGAAATGCCTCTCTATGCAGACGATGTCATGGTTTACATGTCTGGTATGAACAGTCAGATTAGTCGAGATTATTTTTGACTTTCTTAACTTCCCCTTTTCACAACTCTTTTCTCTTCTCTTGTGCATTTTTATTTCTACCTTTGTTTAAAATAGATATTTTTGACTAATGAATAAGTCATGTAAAAACAATTCTTAACAATTCCTTTGCAAAAAGTTGACACTTTTAAAAGATGTTTATAAAAATGCCATATTAAACAAAAAATTCAAAAATTGGGAGCAAATGAAAAACTGTAAACTGAATGTTTTTTAAAAACGTTTTGCCTTTAAAAATCTCAAAAAACAAAACTATTAATCTTTTCAACATCTCTTCAACACTCGTGTTTGACATGCACCTAATGTTAAACAGTTTGCACAGGGTCAAAAAGTGTTTTCTTTCAGTTTTAAAAGATTATATTTCTCAACTTTTACATATCTTGAAATGTCGTTATATGTAGGTAAAAAAATAATGCTTATCAGCTATTTAAAAAATGAATAATATACAAACTGTAGAAAACTAAAATACATGATTTACAGTGTATAATTTAGTTTATTGTGTATAAAAGATAAAGCTCTACAAGATGTGGGTTAAATGATTAATTCACTCATGTGGCTTCTTATATAAATAAATATATATATATATATATGAGTTCTGCATCTCATCATGATGGTGACTCTGAGGTATGTTGTTAGGCATTTTTGGGAGCAAAACTATGTAACAAAAAGACCAGGTTAATGTTTGTGGGAGTTGTTAGGGAAGTTTAAAATTCCATCTTCTTTTCAAAGACAAAGGGAAAGTCTAGGATTACATTTTTTTTAGAGTTGTGAACTTTAGGTTAAGAGGTCTGATTTCCTTTTCCCAGCTGTTTGCTTTGTGTTTTTTTTCATGTTGCTGGCTGAAACAACAGGAGCAAATTAATAAAAGTTAGCTTAGTGAAGGGATTTCTTGATTCTACATTCCTGACGTTGATGTTAGCTGAAAATAACCCTTACAAAGAACAAGGAACCTGTTGATTTAAGGAGCCTACCTGTCCAAACTTTAAAAAAGAATCTCTAAAGTTTGACAGTACAAGTTTGTTAAAATGAAACAAAACAAATCCATCAAAGTGCTCTATTCCAATTATTGGTGAAGATTTATAAATATTCATGAATTAGTTTGTAGTAATATGACCAAAATGTAGATTTATATGAATAAAGTCATTTCATGTTTATTGTATGACTGACATTTGTTAAACTTATTTATATCTGCTACATCTTTCATCACTGATTATGGAAGCCAGAGGTTGTATGTGTGTGTGTGTGTGTGTGTGTGTGTGTATGTGTGTGTGTGTGTGTGTGTGTGTGTGTGTGTGTGTGTGTGTGTGTGTGTGTGTATTTGTGTCTGTACATATTTCTGCATGTGTGTGTGTGTGTGTGTGTGTGTGTGTGTGTGTGTGTGTGTGTGTGTTGTATTTTGTTAAACATGCTTCTTGACTCTTTGTGACTTGAATAAATTTTTTTACACCTGCTAATTCTTTGTTAATGTGTTTCTTTTCTACTAGATATACTGCTGAAGCCATCAATGACACCACTACTGAGGACTACGACTATGACGAAAACTACTCTGGCATTTGTGTGTATGAAAAGCATGGGGCCCATTTTCTTCCTCCTCTCTACTCCATCTTCTTCCTCCTGGGCCTTTTTGGTAACTCCCTAGTGATCTGGGTCATTGCTTGTGGACTCCGGCTGCGCAGCATGACCGATGTGTGCCTGTTCAACTTGGCCATTGCTGACCTGCTCTTGGTGTGTACCCTTCCCTTTTTGGCCCACGAGGCCCGAGACAAGTGGATTTTTGGAGACGCCATGTGTAAGATAGTCCTGGGTGTTTATCACATCGTCTTGTACAGTGGGATTTTTTTCATCTGTCTGATGAGCATCGATCGCTACCTGGCTATAGTTCATGCCGTCTATGCTCTCAAAGCACGGACTCGGTCCTTTGGTGTGATAGCAGCTGCTGTTACATGGTTGGCTGGATTTTTGGCCTCTTTCTCTGACCTGATCTTCCTCAAACAGAAGACCAGCCCCAGCATGTCTCAGTTCTGCTTCCCAGACATTCCTTCAAGTTGGAATTTTCTCGGTCCTCACAGCTGGAGAATTTTTGGCCTTGTTAAAATGAACATTTTGGGTCTGTTCATCCCAATGTTCATTTTGGGTTTCTGCTACACTCACATCATTTTGAGGCTGCTGTCCAGCCGCTCATCCAAGAAACAGGCCATTCGTTTAGTTCTCATGGTGGTGGCTGTTTTCTTCTGCTGTTGGGTTCCCTACAACATCACATCGTTCTTCAAAGCTCTGGAGTATTTGGGGGTCTATGCATCATGCGAAAACAGCAACGCCATCCGACTGGCTCTGCAAGTCACCGAAGCCATCGCTTACTCCCACAGCTGCCTCAATCCGTTCCTGTATGTGTTTGTCGGGGAGAAGTTCAGGAGACATCTGCTGAGGCTGATACACAGAGCTCCATGCAGCCTGTGTCAGGTGATCAAGATGTGCATACCTCAAGACAGACGGGGTACTTCAGTGTACTCGCTAACTACCAGTATGGAAGAAAGGAGCACTGGTGTGTAAATGGGACTATGGAAGAGGTGATTATGAGTTCTCTTCTTTCTTAAATCTGTTTTTGGTGATTTTGTTGAACATCAGAACATTTGGTGTCAAGTAAAAATAGCTAATCCCAAGTTTTTGTTGGTTTTGGGTCAGTGATAGGAATGTACAGTAAACAGCTCTGTCCCCCAGAATTCTTCTGTTTTGTTACTTAAATGACTCAAATCAGCTGACCAACTCTAAAGTCAGACAAAAATGAGCAGAGAAAATACAAAAGGTCTCTGTCAGTGTGCCCCAGAGCAGCTGTGGCAACTGTTGCTCATCTCCATCAGTGTGTGAATGGATGAATGATGGTGTAAAGCACTCTGGAGTCCTCTGATTCAGAAAAGTGTTGTAGAAGTGCAGCCATAACCTTCCTGTTACTATTCTTGTGTTTTCTAAGAAAGTTGCGCAAAATGTGACTTTTTGAAACCTTTTAGCCTTCTTCCTGTTGTCAGACTGGTTCTGTTGAAGGAATTTCTTAATTCTACATGTCTGGCATGAATCAGGTCGTGGTGTGGTTTGTAAAACTGAACTTGGCGTTTAAATCAAGTAGTTAGTCCCTGTTGTAGTTAGTCCCTGTTAATTCCTGGATTAACTAGAGGGGAGCTGAGGGAGAGAAAACAGCCAATTGTATTTACTCTTGTCATCTTTCTGATTAAGTGCAATCTGTTAGCTGACTGAAACATTTAAGTGAACCTTTTTTCACCAATATAAGTCGATGTTCAGAGTCATTATGTTAAAAGACTGTCTTGCATACATTTCTATTGTATATCTTGTTTATACCATAAAAACGTAATAATAATAGTAATCGTGGCTAAGCAGGCATGTTTGTTTAAGCTAAATTGTGAGTTAACTTAAACTGTAGCTCAGCTGCAAGAGTCCCATAGTGAGCTGCTTTGCATGTTTCATGTTGTTGCACAGCTTAAAGTCCCTGAAGCAGGCTGCAGCTTTAGTGTAGAAAGGTTTGCTGTAGCAGCCTGTGCACCTCAACCTTGGAAGAAAAAACAAACCAAAGCCACAGAGGAAAGAGGAAATATGCAACTGAGCAGCCAATTTAACCTTTCCAGTGTCTACAAACATCAGAGCAATCTGCTGTCAGCCTATTTCATTGTTCGTGGATTCTACTCATCAACCAACAACGTACTATTATTATTATTATGCTGACAGAATAATGATGCATTTCAGTTGCTTTTTTTTAAAGGACCAGCCTGCAGCTTCTGCATTAGGGTTCATTCTTTGAATGTACATCAGGTTTTTGACTGTAGATAAAAATCAGGCAGAAACTGCAGCCTCTTTTGTTAACAAATCCCAACAATGTGCATCACTAGATGATATCATTCACACATTTATTTAAACTCCACCATTGCAGAGAGGTGAGGTGTGTCATAGTTGAGAAGAAACGGTACATGCTGCGCAACCACAGCCTCCCCCTTATATTCCTGCATTTCCTGCCTGCTACAGACAATTGAAGACAAAACGTCGACACTTGAAAACTTCACTTGATTTTCCACAGGTGGCTTGTAACAAAAAATACAGAGTGAACCCTGCATGAACCCAGTTTAAAATAAAAGTTTCACGTTTATTATGAATTTAATTATTTGCATTGTTTTGGTTATGCATTATTGTAAAATATTTGAAAGTAAATTGTATTTTATGTTTAAACTGAATGGATAAAACACACATTTTTGCTGTTTCATCATCCTCTCTATTCTTTGCCATCCACATGGTTGTTTTATTTTCTGAATAAGTTAGAAGGCACCATGTCACTTGTGGGTAAACCAAATTCATGCACAAATGTGTATCATTCTTAGCAGTCACAGAAGAGAGAAAGGAAATGTTGCTCATAAACAGAAGTACTCGTGAATATGTGCCCAAAAAAATAAGGTCAAGAGACTTTCATTGAGGCTTTAAATGAGCCATGATGAGCACAGCGAGGTGTTTGAACTGTAATCCAGAAAGAAGTGACATCAGGCCGGCAATTCGTGAGAAAGATCTTTTTTTTTCACACTTTTCATCCCAAACATGTTCATAACTTTATCAAATCAAAGACAAAGTTTGATGATCTAAGCACGGTGACTTTAAATACCTTGGATGATTTAATTTAATGTAGCATTGAAAACTGTAAAAAATAAACCCATAAGCAATATTAGTTAATGCATCATTATTCAGCCATGTTGAAAGTGGAGGACACAGTCCTTAAGATTTAAGGGGATTTAATAAAAAATAATGACACCTTTTATAAATGATGAATAAAATATTATTTATTTATACACATCAAAACTACATTTGCCAGCCGCTTAGGGTTTAGCATCCAAAAATGCATTTAGATCACCCGAGGGTTTGGTAAACAAAACAGTTCCTGTGGTTTAGCATCTGGGTGATGGTTCACACGTTGACTGACACTATGTTTGGTAGCAATTTACACAAGACTTGTTAGACACAGAAAGTTCTGCAAAAACAAACAGGAACAAATCAAGAAGTGGTTCTAAGATGATCAATGCTTTGTTTCTCGTGATGTTCTGGGTGCATTTTTGAAGGTTTTAGCTCCAGAAAAAGGAAAAGGTTTAGTCAGATCTGATCTAGTGGTTGTGATAACGTCAACTTCTACCACGTGAACACCCAGATGTTAAAGGACCACCGCACTATCACTTCCAAATCTGATAAAAAAAGAAACTTTCATTTAACACAGTGAGAACATCAATATTGTATTCCTAGACTCAGATGAGATTGTTGCAAAGGGCTATTGTGCACTGGCAAAGGTCTTCCACCCCCTTAATGTACCCGAGGGTGATAAAGGTTAGTGAGTGAGATTAGAAACGGGTTGGGTTCTGGAGGCCACAATTACCAATGTACCATCATGTAACTCAGCAGTGGAGCTAAATAACAGAATCGTGATATTAGGGTTGTGATTCATGTTTAGTATATGATGGATAAATATCATAAACTTTAGTTGGTTATAAATTAAGTTAATGAACTCACTTATTTTGTGTCAGAATTTCATGTGCAAATGTCACTTTTTTGAATTGTTACACACTTAAGGATTTAAATGATTGCTTTTTATAAAATTTCAATGCAATTCCTTCTAACTGGGAGAAAGTGAGACTCTCCCTTGTCAGATTCAGATTTTTTATGCCTATTGAAAGAAATGGTAGCAGGGCTGCCAACGCTCGCGCAATGAGCGTGAGTTTGACCGTCTTCACACACTTCACAAATGCCACAACCCCAATTTCTCCCACTGAAAACAGGTCCTCTACTTGAGCTAAACATTGCCAACCTAAGTACACAACGCCAAAAATTAGGGGAATTGACACCCTCCAGTTGCAAAAAGCTAGAACTACACTCCGATTGTGTTACAGTTTTTCTCAGTTGCTAAAACACAAAAGCCAATCCTCTAAACCAATATGACCAGTCGTCTAAACACATTTACTAAATCTAGCCATCATTTTCCAACATCATAAACACATTTCACATGAAGACACAAAACACAATCCTCAGTTCTCATAAATCTAAACACATTTTTCCTTGCTAAAACACAAGTTGCAAAAGAACTTTGCTCATATTCTCAAATGAAAGCTCATGTGATGCCAAATGCTTGCCACAGTCAGCACTAACTAAACACAATGAACACACCTGTCGTCATTCATTACACACAACGACTCAAAATTGAAGACACTTGTTGCTAATTCTGTGACCACATGTCCTCACCTTCCTAGAGGAGCTAAAAGACATCCTCCTGGGCCACCAACAACACCATCCTGGGCCCGCACATCCTGGGCCCGCACATCACATTTATGTGATCATTTGGGACAATGTCCGCTTCCACAGAACAAACCAAATGAGAGAGTGGCTCACCACCAACAGAAACCACTTTTTAAACGTCTGTCTGCCACCCTACTCCCCTTTCCTGAACCCTATAGAGGAGTTCTTCTCATCGTGGAGATGGAAGGTTTATGACAGACAACCATACACTAGAGAGAACCTCCTAAGGGCAATGGAGCTGGCCTGTGGTGACATCCCAGTGGAGGCCTTACAAGGATGGATTCGTCATTCCAGGGTGTTTACCGGCAGTGCCTGGCAAGAGACAATATAGCCTGTAATGTGGATGAGATGATGTGGCCCGATGCAGCTCAGCGACATGATGCCGCACTGTGTGTGTGTGTGTGTGTGTGTGTGTGTGTGTGTGTGTGTGTTGTGAATAAAGTAAATAAAAAATTTCACACCCTGCTCATGATTTCAAGAGTACTGTTGTGTGCAATAGATTCTGTTTTTGCATTGAGTTGTGTTACAGTATTGTACATGCAGAATTTTCTATAGATTTATACTCTTCATATGAAACTTACAAATCTAAATGCCTAATCCTCTGCAGAGATCTAAAATCCGTAACTGTAAAGTTTCTAAAAATGGGCAAATTGACAGTTATGAAAAAAAGAACCTTCTCACAAATTGAGCATTGTGTTTTCAATTGTTTTGCTGTAGTGTGTAATGATGTGTATAGTGTTTACATTTTTGAAAGCTTTGAGCTGCTCTTTGGGTGTGAAAGTTTGAGTTTTGAAGTGAGAAGGTGTGGTTGTGTTTATGTAGTTTTAGAAAAGGGTGTTGTGTTTAGACATTGGGGAACATGGAGGAAACGTTTATGAAATGTGTTTTAGCATTTGAGAAAAACTGTAAAGTACTTTATAGACAATATTTTACCCTCCCTACCTCGGTGAAGCTGCAAAAATCCTGATTTTCCCTTTTTATTAACATTAATATTAAGAAGGATCAAGATTAAGATTTTGACACATCGTCAAAACCTTTTTAACCTTTTTGGCACCTGCGAAACTGATACAACAAGATAGTTTCCTGCAGAACAAAGCTGATATTGTTACAACTCCTGAAGAGTTATTCCTGAGACGCAAACTAGTTCCAACTATCGTTACCTGGAAGATGACCCTGGACTGACCTGGTCATACGAGGAGTTAGTCTACGGACTCCGGTACCGGGGTCTCCAACCCTTCCTGACATCTCGGATCCAAAGGGCGTCTCTGCTTGGGTACGTAGAACACAGTGAGATTGCGTCTGAATGTGGTTTTGATAATAATCTATTTATAGCTTAAACAAACCAAATTCTTTTAAATCCAGAACTCAGCTCTCTGAGATACGGAGATTCTGACTATATTATATTCACACATAGGTTCCAGACATCACCTTCTAGTTCCATCCATCACAGTAAATGCTCAGTAGGCGCATTCTGAGCTGAAGAGGATGTGTGTCATGATCTGTGCTGCATAACCATCTCTACTGAGTGTTGTTTACAGGTGGGTGTGTCTGGAGAGCCCAGCTGTGCCAAATCAGCTCATCAGCGATCAGGGGATTTAAGGAGCAGCAGAACATCTCACCATTGCCAGATGATACTCAGTCTTGGGTAGTTTCTAGCCCTCCTGTTGACCTTCTTAAAACAATTTTAGAATTTGTTTGTCTGCCTGTTCCTGCCCTTCTTTTCTTCTCCAGCCTTCAGAGAGTACAGACGCTTTTTTCTCAGCTCCCTTATCGGCTTTCCCAAGGCTCTTGTCCTGTCTGCCTACAGAGCACTTCTCTGCATTTCTCCTGAAACCACTACTCTCTTTTTGGAAATATGGACTTAATTAATTGGTCATTCAACGTGATTGACAAAATTTTCTCTACGATGAGAACGGAGAAGGGGGCTCCCACCTGTCCCGAGGGGACATTCGCATCGGGATATGCACTCGATTCTTGGGAGGTCTGGCGAATCGTGTGCCTCTCTCAGCTGTCCATCGAGGACGTGGAAGATTTGTGGATATTCGGCCTGATGATCACTGGATTTCTTCTGATTGGAGTGGGAGGATATCTGGTTTTCTGGAAATTTGGGAAGACGGGAGCGATTGGAGTGCGACCCGTACCCACGGAATGTGCCGCTCGTGCGGTGACCTCACAGACTGGGACGTTACTCGAGGTGAACCGTAAGCTGGACAATGTCCTTGCGGCGTTGCCTGTGTTAGTGCGCAAGATGGATTTGATCTCGGAGAGGGTCGCCGGACGATGCGGGGATGTGGAATGTAAAATTGGCTTCACTGGTGGACATGAATGACCACTTAGAGACTACAAGACGGAGGGGAAGATTATCTCTGTCTACCCTAAACAAAGTTATGTTTATCCTTATCTGACGCCATAGCAGCCTCTCAAGGCTGCCTCAACACACCCCCACAAAAAGGAGGAATGCCGACAGATGCTGTGTCCCGACCTTCACCCTCTCCCTTCAGGCTATATCTGCAGGGACCTCAATGTGCTCTCTGTTCCTTATCTCTCCCTCCCACCTGTTGTTCTGCAGCTGGTCGATGCGCCGCAGTGGCAGCTCCCATTGGAGGCTTCAGGATCCCGCCCACCCCCACCTCCCCATTGGACTCTGATGTTGTACACGTGCTGTCTGTGCTTCCATGTCGGGTGTTTTTTTGCATTGGAGTGCTACACCCTGCTGGTGTAACCCTGTTAATGCCTTTTTTTTCCCCTCCCTGAACTTTCCTCATGTAACACCCTTTTCATCTAACTATTAAGGTAGCGCGACTCATGTTGCGAATGACCGCAGTCACCAATTCTTGTTATGTGTCTTACCCACGTATGTCTGATCTTTGAATTGTGTGTGCTGAAACTGAATTTCATTTCTCTGTATGTCCTGCACATGTGGAGAATATGACAATAAATGACTCTTGACTCTTGACTCTTGACTCTTCTGGCAGTTAACCTGCTCTGCCCTCTTGATTCCTCCATGTTACATACAGCTCAACCTCTGCCACAAGCTCCTGCTCCTTCCCTGCCAGCGAGGTGATGTTCCATGTCCCAATAACCAGTTTCCTTGTGTAGAGAATTAACTACACACTAGAATCAACACTGTTTGCTTTCAGTTGTTCGATTCTGAAAAATGACCAAGCATATTAATCTATCACGCTTATATCATACATAAATTATTGCTAACAATTTTAAACTTAAAGATTTGAAATGACAATTATAAAATGACAATTCATGGATGACAATTTAATGACAATTTTTAACAGCTTTGATATTAAACTTGTTTTAAAAGCAAACCTGTGGCTGGATGGAAGCTAAATTGAGAATACGAGTTTGGATGCGTGAATGGAATTATTAGAAGGTTTCTTTCAGAGAGTTGGAAGCGTTCTGGATGGAAATGATGGTTTGCGGTGTAGCGGAGAATTAAGCTACACACTGGAATCAACTCTGTTGCTATTCAGTTGGAGATTCCCAAAAATCACCAAGCATATTAATCTATTAAGCTTATAGGAGTTAGAAGAAATCATTAAGTCTTTAGACACATCCACAGAAGAAGAGTTACTGAGCAAATTACATAAAGCTGATTTAGAACTTCTTGGAATTATTGACAAAAAGACACAGTTTTAGCACAAAGGCTACGAATAGAAAACTTTGAACATAGCAATAAATCTGGTAAATTTTTAGCTAGCCAGTTAAAAATAAATAAAGAGAAAACTACCATATCTGCTGTTAAAGACTCAACCGGGAATATAGTTTATGACCCTGAAAGAATAAACAACACTTTCAGAGACTTTTAACAAACTTTGTACTCATCACAGGTAAACCCATCAGATAACGAGATCAATGAGTTCTTGACAGGATAACACTTCCTAAATGATCAGACAGCCAAGTTACAGTCCTGGACTCGCCACTAACATCAGCGGAGCTCCAGGAAGCCCTTAAATCCATGACTAATAGGAAGGCTCCAGGCCCAGACAGGTTTCCAGCAGAGTTCTACAAAGAATTCTGGGTCAACAATAAAGTTTTAAGTATCAGGTGTGACATTAAAAGCAGATGCTTTGATGCTCCACCTGAGAGTAAATCTGTAAGGCTTGTCACCAGCATTCAGACATCAATTCTGTTTGCTTCACAGCCAAACAGGACACGGTAAAAATAAATAAATAAATAAATAAAAGGGTCAAACTCTGGGAACCGGTGATGGTTGTACCCAGTGTGCAGCAGTACCGGGACCAGAGTGAATAGATTGTGTATGGGGAGCATGAGTGGGTGTCCGGCATGCATTTTTGTAAGTCTTTGGTTGTATGTGTATGTGTGAGCATGAGGGAGGGAGTGTGTGACTGTGTTTGTGTATGACTGTATATGTCAGGTGGGGCCTTTGACTCCTCCCTTCTCCTGGGACTTATTTTGATGATATAGATCTTCGTCTCCTCTCCCCTGCCACACCTAGTGTGGAGTGTGGTGCCTTGGTCTGCCTGAATGTTCGTGGCTCCCGGGTCAGGGGGTTTAAGATTTTTGGCGTCTGCCTGACCAATCCCGGTGGCTGCCTGGTGGGGTCTAGGTCCCTGGGCTCTGCTGGGTCCCCGGCGGGGGGTGGTCACCCCTGGGTCCCGCGTTGCTGGGTCCCGGGCTCGGCCGGCTAGGGGGTGGGAGGCTGCGGGCGGGCCTGTGGGCTTGCCGCTGATATCTCCCGGGTCTCTGCCGGCTGCTGGTTGTGGCCCCCCGGGGCGATCCTCTGCGCCTCTCGAGGGGGGCGGGAGCCTTTCTGGTTGCAGTCTCCTTGGGGTTCCTGTGTTCTGGGGCAGCGCCTGGATCTCTGGGACTTGGAGCTCCCTCCGTCTCCTACACATCTTTGGGGGGCAGATCTGTGGCCCCTCACACTCTCTATTGGACGCTTTTATAGAGAAACTTTACATAAACAAGCACGTGTACACACACAGGTGCTCACATGGTGCTCTCAAAAGTATGGGCTTGGGCACGTTCAACACATGTCTTAAGGCTGTTGTTGCCACTAAATGCACTATGATTTATTATCATGTGATTGTTCAGTATTTCTTCAAGTTGATGCAGTGATAGCTTAAGCTTGGTTTATGTTTGACGCATTCACTTTCCGCTTGGTGATGTGGCTCGCGGCTGGAACGCGCTTCACAACTCGCAGCGTTTATGGTTCATGCGGCTCGTCTCTGTGGTGAGCCAATATTCTCCCAAACTGAACGGGGCAGCATGGAGCTCTACGGCATGCATCCAACACTACACCATAGTAGAAGTAGAAATTACTGTTTACAACATGGCATTCCAGCATTTTTAACAGCGTCCTCGTCTTTTCCGACAGTGCGAGCTATTTCTCTCCAAGAATTATTAACAACATGTTGATCACGGTGATCTTTGAGAGCTGAATCATACAAATGTCTGTATTTACGAACTTCTGCCATACTAGTTCTTGCCGGTCCGCCATGTTTTTCCGCGTCCGACCGTCCGCGTGGTTAGAAAATTTCCTAGGTGCGCGTTGCGGAAATTTTGGGCCGTGTGGAGGCGTGGTGGAGGGGCGTGGTTGTTAAGATGACGCAAAATGACGCAACTTTTCCGTGCGGAGCCGTGCGGACCTCATGGACGCGTCAAGCATAAACCAACCTTTGCTCCTGTTGTATTGTGTGTCCCATTTTTTTTTCTTCCTTCTTTCTGCAGGCCTAGAAGCAGACTCTTGTTCATTATCTTATTTTGTAAAAAAACTATTGTTCTTATTCATGTAATTTGATGTTTTGGTAAATGGTAATGGCCTGTATTTGATAGGACCTTCTAGAGTCCTAGACACTTTGCAACTCAATTAGTCCCCCCCCCCCCCCCCCCCCACACACACACACAGACATTCACACATTGGTGGTGAGCTACAGTGTAGCCACAGCTGCCTTGGGGTGCGATGACAGAGGCGAGGCTGCCAGCAGTGGCGGTCCCTCTGACCACCACCAGCAGGCAATGTAGGTGAGGTGTCTTGCCCAAGGGCACAACAGCAGCATTCTCTGCTGGGAGCCAGTATCGATCCTACAACCCTCCCTTTACTAGACTCTCCCTCTCTCTCCCCTCAAGCTACTGCTGCTCCAGGTGTGTTTTAGAGTGGCAAATGTCAGCGTTAAACGACTAGCTCTTTACTGGCATCTAGTGGCCAGAATGGTGCAACTACATTTATTTTGTTGTTAATCATGATGCATGTGAGGTGGGTGTCTGTGCAGTCATGTCACCCTCTGTCTAATAAAGGGTTGTTTAAGTATTTGTAAAATAGACTTGATAGGATGAGCTTACAAAATAAAATAAATTAGAAAAACGAGTGTTTCCTCAGACTAAATTCAGATGAAGATCTCTGAGTGAATACTGAATTCAGTGGGTGAAAGGTGCTCAGAAACTAAATGGGTGGGGGTGTTATAATTGGGAAATGATGAAAAGGAAGAACATGTGTGGTTAAAGAAATTCCTCACTGTTACTGTTTATGTTTCACTTGTCTTTAACATTTTTACTAATCGTTTCTGGAGCCTCAAAAACAAAATTATTTACAGTAATGGCAAATGTTTCAGCTAAAAAGTAAATGTTTTCATTTTGGATCTCAAATGTTCATAAAGATGTTGAGTTTTTAAAGAAAAAAAAGAAAGGAGGAAGAAGCCCCTGTTCATCACCTTCAAACATAACCGCACATGCACAAGAATTTGATCAAAAGATTATCTGTTGCACAGACACTTCCTCTGTGGTACTGTGCAAAATATGTGCCTCTGCTGCTGCTAAGTGTGTCAAATAGATTTCACACTTGATTAGAAAATATGAAAAGAAGGCGAAGCGATGGATCCCAGGTGCTGCAGGTGAACGTAAACAAGAAGCAGAAGCTAAAGCTGGTCTCCGACTCGTTCAAGAGCAAGACATGATTTCTTCTACAGGAGAGCTAACAAACAGTTTCTGGTAAACTTATCTTTGCCCTTTCTGCTTCCATGTGACTAACATCATATGTGGAAATGGCACGGTACAAAATTCAGCACTCACACTGATTCATGCACACATAAGATCAGCAACACCCCCTGTGGGTTTTTTACAAGTTACCAAAGCTGTTCCTGAGAATGAAGGTCCTGCACTTTGTGTGACTGAACACATCTATTTAGATTTTTATAAATATCATCTCGGCCATCTAAAGTAAGTGTGTGCTGATAAGTTAAACTCTCCTATCACCTGTTTGACCCCAAGGGTAACATGTTATTGTGAGAGGTAATCACAAAATAAAATCAAAACTAGTCTGATCTTATTGTAAGCCTAATTATTGGTGTTTGTATTCATGCTGATGACAGTTGACCTCTTCAGGGTTTTCCCACGACTTTCTAGTGACACATCTTCGTCTCGCCTCTCGACACCCAAACGTTATGAGAAACCAGAAATGAGACGGCACCAGTTTCAACAAATTTTCATAGGTGGGTGTGAACCTTTTGTGTTCTAACATAGAAAAAGAAGCAACAATAACAGCTGTCTGTTCCTTGTACATTTAATGGCAAAATAACATGGACAAAATAAATTATTTACAAAACGTAATGACATGTAAACACAATCTTCTGTACAGAGAAATGTACATGCAAAAGTAAGAATGTGTCAGACATTCATGATGACATTGCTGCAGTCTGGTGTTTTTAAAAATAGGAGCGGTTTTACATCCTGGGTAGTGGGCCGATGGCCCGACCCTTCTCTGTACAACTTCATATGACACACGTCTCCCAAAGACATTTCAGAACTTCTCTTGGATCCTTCCAGGAACTTGTGGCTGAATCTGACGAAGAGATCAAAACAGCACTTCTTTGAAAAACCCACACTTATAAATAAAGTCACACAAAATGTGAGATTGTACAGAAACCCGACCACATGTCGGCTCCTTAAACAGCAAATCAAAAGAACCGACATCGAACAGGAAACAATACATTTTCTCTTCCGTTTCCCCGCTCGTGATTAGGTTTGTTTCTCTCACCTGGCACTTCAAGAAAAGAGGATTAACCTCTCAGCCCCAAAACTCATCAGGATTAATATATGCTGTCAATGCTGATTTAATCAAAGATTTACATTTAAATAGTGTCCCCTAAAATCAATTTCCCCAATTTTTTGTCTTTTAATTTTTTGCTATTGCTCAGTAAAGATGTAAATAAATTGTTGAATAAAAGCATACAGAAAATAAAAGAAAAACCTAGAAACAAACACCAGCATCTACCTACAAAAGCCAAACTCGCACAGAAAAACCACTTTTGTACACGGCGTGAAAATAGACACGAGGAATCTGTTTGTCCAGGAGAAAAGCCACCAAACAATAGCTCATTAGGAATAAATAAAACCACACTGGACATTTGTAAACACTCATACCTCAGCATAACTTAAGAAGATAAATAGAACAAAACATGAAAGTGAAAGAATAGAAAAGAAAAAGTAGCCAACTTTGGTTTTGTTACAGAAAATAAAAGCATAACAAAGACAGAACGAAAGCTTAAGCGTCTGGATTTGATAGATACACATTTCTATACATTATTTCCGAAAACCCCTCTCAGCTGTAGGGCTTTTGCTGTTATTTTTCAGCAGATTTTTAATACTGAACTTAATACATAAAAGGTAACACAATACAGACATCTAATTGCAGTACCGAGTACATACATGCCTCTTTAAGAATACGGCTACAACACAAGACTTCATAAATAGTTGCACACATGGAAAAGCTGCAACATTGCACATGAGAGCTGATGCAAAACACGAGTGCATTTCTAGGTTTCGTCTGCCTGACTCGCTGAAGCCTGGCAGACAAAATAGCTTCTTGTTTGTTTGAGGATAAATTCTTCAAATTAAAAGATGAAGGAACATTTTTAAAGCAGGAAAACATTATTTACAACTAAGGCGGATGCAGCTCGAGATCTGTGAAGCTTTGCCAAATATGCTTTTTTTATGCCAAATGATTTATTCACTGGTTGATCAAGCTATTTTCTATTTTTCTGTTTAGGATTTAACCTTTTGAACTGAGGCGGGGTGATAAAGATAAGCAAACTATTGCACAGAATGTAACTTTTGTGTCTCTCTGGAAAACCTGGTTTGGTAGCTCTGTCTTGACCAGGTGGACCCTGCTGATGGGCGCCACAGCTGATGAGATTCTGTGTATCTCATTTTTCTGCTTTTCCATCGACTTTGCCGACTTTCAGAAAGGTCAGCGTTAAGACAGTTCTCTGTAATCCCCGACTGTACATGGTTTCATTTACAAAAAAAGTAATCTCTCCTTACAAAAACATTTTTTCTTTTGTTCAACCGAAAGCAGCCTGAATTGTTCCTATGATACAGTACTCTAGTTTTCTTTGTTCAACACTGTCCCAGACGTGAGATTCCCTCGTGTTAGCTTGTTGAGAAAACAGGTTTCTCCCTGCTGAGTCAAGGTTGGAAAACTTAAACAGATTCCAACAGTTTGTTTTTTTTGTGCAGGCATGAAAAATGCCAATAGTTTAGTAGGAGGGGTGGGTGGGAGGGGTCATAGGTCAGTCAGCAGCAGCAGCAGGACTTCTGTGGCTTTGTGAAGGAAGAGGGGACGAGAGCGGCACCTGCAGGAATTCAATCTACCCTTCTCTTCCTTTTGTGAGATTCAGGTGTGATTGTGAAGACGGCTTTGGAGGAAGGCCTTAACGGCGCCCACGGGCCGAACGTCATTCTGGTGTTTCCGCCGCTCGATGAAAGAGATGAGCCTGGACGTGTCCAGGTGGTTGCTGTAATGAATCGGCGACGGTGGGGTGTGATTAAAAGGCCTGTATCCTTCATCTCGGTTCGACACGCCCGGAGGCTGGAGCCACGGCTCTTGCAGGCAGGACACAGCGGGGGGGCGTCGCTCCGGCTCACCCTGGAGCAGCAGGCAGACAAAGTCCCTGGCAGCCGTGCTCACACCCTGGAAGTAGTCCTCGGGGAAGCTGAAGTCCAGGCGACAGATGTTCAGACACGTCTCTTCCAGGCTTTCATCCAGGAATGGAGAGGCGCCGCTCAGAAGAACATAGGTCACCACACCTGAAAAGCAATCACACATTAAAGCAGAACTCCAGAGTTTTCCCATTTTTAAAATTATGCAGGATTTTTTAGAAATCCACAAAAGTGAGTCTTATCCTGTCATTCGGCAATATGTCACCTTTTTTTTTGTTGCCATTCCCACCACCATCCCGTAGCGTCTCGTGCTATTTTACTTGATCATCTGCTTATATACAGATGTCAATCACAGAGTGTGTGCGTTTGCAGATGCATCAGACTGAGCGTTGCTCTCGAGCTGTTTACAGCAGCAACGACGCAGAGAATCATGGCGCAGCTTCCACCGCCACAAAAATATACTGAGACAATGTGTAAAAACATACTGAGACTGTTTCTGTTTTCATTACGCACGGGAAACAAGTTATGGAATTAAACAACGTGCTTGTTATCTGTGATGGCCTGTATTAGACTATACCTAAACTCCAGAGGTCAGACATCAGAGACGCGGGCTGACCCAGGATCAGTTCAGGAGCAGAGAACTCAGGGCTTCCCAGGAGAGGATGGATATAGGAGGAACGATGGCTCAGTTGAGCAGCGTCGCCCAAGTCTGTCAGCTTGATCACAGGCTGACAGGACACATGTTCCACCACGATGTTCTCAGGCTGCAGGAGCACGCACAGAAAGGAATTAATGCCCGGAGAAATATATTCAACCATAAATGACAGAGTTCTCTTAGCATGAAAGATGCTGTGTTTACTTTGAGATCAAGGTGTGCTATCTTCCAGCTGTGCAGATAATGAAGGGCCTCGAGAATATCTCTGAGGTATAAAGCCACCTTCTCCTCCGTCAGGTTACCCCAGCTCACGATGTAGTCCAGGAAACGTCCCTGATCTGCCCTAAAACAAACATGAAGCGCATTAGTGGCGTCTCACTTTCTCTGTAACATCAAGGAGTCTACTGCACACTCACATCTCCAGGACAAGGACGTAGCTGTTGGCCGTCTCATATGTGTCCAGCAGTCTGACCAGGTTGGGATGGTCCAGAGTTTGGAGAAGTCTGATCTCCTGCAGCACCTGTTCTCTACGCAGCAGCTTCTTGTTGACGTGTTTGGCTGCGATGGTGCGTTTGCTCCCTCTCTGGTCACACCTCTTAGTCACTGAGAAGCGGCCCCTGCAGAGCAAGGATGTGGCTCGCTGTATTCATAAATTGTGCTAAATAACCTGCACAGTCAGGTGCAGAAGAAGTAAAAGTGTGCAGATGCATGACTCTGTTCCCTGTGGAGCAGTTTGCTGCAGGAGATTTGAACTTATCTAAAAATTTTTTTTACTTTTATCACAAATTTGATTGAATAATTTGATTCATGTTCTTATGTTTTGTTGTTGTGTCCAGTGGTTGTGCGTGATTTGTTCATATTACTATTATAGAATAATTGTAATAAATCTAACATATCTGTAGCTTTGATGCATTCAATCAGCTTCCCCTAGACATAAAATTCAAAGGAAGATTTCCTCAGCTCCACCTTACCTTCCAAGTTCAGTAATCTCTGTGTAGAAGAACTCAAAGCTACTTTTCCAGATGTCTTCACTGCCATCATCAGGAGCTGCAGAGGACATTTGGGATATTTAAAACAGAAAGTAGAAGTGAAGGTACCATCTGGATGGGTCATATAGTAGACCAGCAGATGGTTGATGAAAAGGTTTGTACCTGACACAGTAAGGCTGGCAGAGGAGGCGATGCTGCCTGCTATGTTTGTGGCCACGCAGGTATACACACCACTGTCCTCCAGAGACACTCCCAGAACATGCAGAGCTGCCTCTCCTGTCTCGCTGCAGAGAGAAAAACGCGAGACACATTATAGCCACAGATAAGTGAAGTTTTAAGTGAATTTAGCTCTTTTTATCAACTCTTTTTAGAAGTTTCTAAGTTTTCTATTGACATTTACATGAGGTTGATAAATATTGTCATGTTTTACAGTGTTGGTCTTTTTTTTCGTGACCTGTGCAGTTAACCCTGATTATTAACTTCTAGGGCGTCTGACCATGATCAGGCTCAGAGTTTATCAAAAATATGTGGGTTTTTGTTTGTTTCTCCCAAATTTCCAGGGTCTGAGGAGTTTTTTTGTCCATGGACAAAAAAATACATTCGGTTCCTTCAGCCACTTGAGCTGATCTGGGTCAGAGCAGGTCACTGTGGGCCGGTATGGGTCAGCCAGGACTCCCACTTGGCGGGTTTAAACCTACATGCGTACCATCCTGTGTGTGGCTAATGCTGATGACAGCGAGGCATGTTTGTAGTTCTGAAGCCAACCAAACCTCGTTACTACTAGCTGGCAGCTCACGTTTGTGTACAAATAATGATACAAACAACAACACGTTGGTGTTTATTTTGCTTGTCACAAGCAGTGACACTTTATGTTTCTCAATTAATAAAATGTGTTGTGTGATGCCAGCCACTCAGCTTTTACAACGGTAACAAACAAAATACCGTAGCAACCTGCTCCAACCCACCCCAGTCAGTTATCACTTTAGCCTTATTGGCCTTTGACTCCATCATGCTGGAAAAGACATCATTCATCACCACACTGTTCTTGGGTGATTGGGAGGAGTTCCTCTGGGAGGATGCTTAGGTACCACCTTTGTTCATGGTTGTTCTGGGGCTAGACTGCGGGTGTGCTCACTGCCTTGGCTGAGAAACAACCTCGCACTGGAATGGTCTCAGGATGCTTCACTGGACTGACACATGAGGGACGGTAACGAACACCTTTTCTACACTAAAATATCATTTTTCCAGATGCACCATAAAATCAAAACCAGAATTCATCAGAGAAAACGACTTGAGGTCAGTCTTTAGCGGTCCAATCCCTGGACCTCTAGCAGGATACCATTCTGTCTATTCCTCTGCAAGTTGTTTTTTCTCCTACCGTCACCACATGTGGACATTCTGTGATACTGATACGATGTAACGTTCACCTGTATGTGAGGCTGTAGCGTTCATTGTTACTCAGGATGTTGTTCTCAGGTCCTCGCCAAGAGACAGAGGCCCGAGGTCGGCCACAGAGTTTACACCTCAAGGTGATGCTCTCACCGCTCTCACACGATGCATCGCTGAGAGGAATGAGGAATTCTGGAGGTGCTGAGGGAGGGAAAATAATTCCAGAGTCACATGAAGCAGATTTTTAAACGAACCAACAGGAAAGTTGTAAGACAAACTTACCATCGCAGATGTAGCTGGGATTTGAAAGCTGCAAAAATAGAGATTCAAATGAGATTTCTTTGGTGTGAAAGACAGAATGAGAGGGTTCTAAACCCTAACACTTCTCACCTTGACTGAGACCTTGTTAGTCAGACTGTCCTGAGACTTGCGGTAGCCGTTGCCCTCCTTATCTCTTTTCTCAGACTTTCGACGGATGCGCAGCGCCGTATGCCATGACAATGATTTTCTAACCCAAAGCCAGAAAGGATGGTGTTTTTAGTTTTTACTGATGTTCTGTTCTGATTTGTGTGTCACACTAAAGATGCTCTCACTTTATGGTTCCTTCGGTTAGCTCTGGTGTGGTAGAGGATGAGGTATGTCCTAACACATAGCCAGGTATCCAGCCCTCAGCGGCAGGCGAGTGCTCATTGGAGGCTCGGTACACCAGGAACATGTTCTGCTGGTTGCTGGCAAGCATCTGGACCACCTCACCCTGCACCACACTGATCTCATCCTCCTTCACTGCCACATAGTCCTGCGTCACCAGCATGGTGGACACGCTGCTGCTGCTGTTGCTGTTTTCACTCTGCTGGAGAGGAAGATCACACACATTAAAGACTCAACCAATAAAACACACACACACACACACACAAACAAACACTTCTGATATACAAGAGCAACCAACACCAATCGAAAATGCCGTTCGATTGGTGGAAACAAACACGAATGAAGCGTTTGTTTAATGCAAGCAGCAATAAAAGCAATGAGATTATTTTTTCATTAGGAAGAAGAAAGAAATCTATGTTCAGCGTCGTGATCGTGATGGTAAAGGGCTAAACTTTACTTTCCAAAAATACACAATGCCTTTAAACCTTAATAAAGAGGAAATCTAGACAAAACAACATCAGAAAAACAGAGTTTTAGTTGGCAAACAGTAGTTGGTGCAGACACTGTAGAGTTCAAAAGAGTTCACAGTTGTTCTGTGATCAGAGATCACTTGAGATTATTCACGAAGAAGGGTGAGTGGAAAGTAGAAGTGGTGTTTGTCAGACCATCTGGTTAGTGTCTGTCAGTTACAGCTGAAACGCAAACGGATGCAGATCGTCTGAAAGAGCAGATACAGCAGGCACTCAGGGAGACGGGTCACTGTTGGTGGAGTTAGTGCACACAGGTGGTCATTAATCTTCAGTAGTCGCTGCATGAACAAGCCATTCTTACAGCCAGCAGCTGGGTGGCTGTGAGGAAGGGGGTTAGTTAGTAGTGAGGAGCTCTAGAGCTCACTAGAACCTGGAACTTGACTGGACCTGGATCTTACCCCGTTGCTCTGGGAGGAGTTTATGGACTGCTCGCTGGTGGAGGAGCAGGTGCTCATGCGGTCTACATCCTTACTGTGGTTGGAGTTGCGGTGGTAGGACGACGACCCGAGACTTCCTCTGCCCAAAGAGTCACTTCCACCACTAGTGTCACTGGGGAAGGAGAAGGAGCCTGCCCTGCTAGCAGGAGAGGGAGGCATGGGGGGTACCACAGCCCAAAAAGGGTTCCCTTTATGTGCTGGGATTGAAGGGACACATGGTTCTTTTCCTCCTTCTGGGGATTGAGGTGAAATAAGGGGGGACACTGTCCCAACTCGAGAGCTTTTGATGGGAAAACTCAAAGGAGCAACAGTCATCCGAGGGACTGCGGCTACTTGATGCTTCTGGTTCTCCTCGTAGCCCCCTAGAACCTCTCTGAAGCCACCATCCATACCGCCTAAAGGGTTTTTACTACAGTTACTTCTATCCAGTCTCCTCATCTTAGGACTCCCAGAGGCTAACAGCTCCCCGTTTATCGTGCTGTCTGGGTAAGGGTAACGGGGGTGGGGCTGACAGGACTGGGGGTGGCTGGGTGACCACATACCTGCTGATCTGTCGGGCCCCTCAGGGCCCGGGGGGTGATGGTGATGTACTGGCTGGGGGAGACGTGAGGAAGGCTGCGGGATGCGGGACGGTCTTGAGCGAGGTCCGCAGAGGGAGGAGGAGTTCCCCCCAGGTCCTCCTCCCCCTCCTCCTCCTCCACCTCCCATGTTTGGGTTGCTGTTACCTCCAGGGAGCCCTCCTGTACTACTGCTACTGCTGGGGGGTCCGCTCTGTCCTCCCCCACCCACATGGTTCCTCTGGTACTCTATGGGTGACGTTAAAGCTGTGGGACAAGAAAGGCAGCATGATTGACCTCCTGACTTCTGTAAAAAAAAAACAAAGTAGCTTCTTTTCTTACCGTTGAGAAAGTTGCGCTGGTTCTCCAGAATCTGGCTGACCTGGTGGATCCAGGCCTGACTGACCCCACTGCTTGTTGAATAGAGGGTGAACCTCTCAAGGTTTCCACTGGAAGATCTGGAAATCAGCGTGAACTTGCATGGGTCCTCTGCATATTCTTCCAGACCCAAACAACTCACCTACAGAAGAAAAAGAAAATATCCGTTTATGTAAGTCAAACAGCAGCTCGGATCTCACTCTGTTAGTAGCTTTTTTATCGAGCTGCACTAACCTTGATGCTATTTTTGAAGAGGTAGCCAGGAGAAGAGAAGCCCTTCTTTTTGTCCAGAGGCTCACTGAATATAACAATCTGCTCGAAGAGGAAAACTCTCCTCTCTTTCATTCTGGACAGGAGGCCTCCATCCTGGTCTGAAACCATGAAGGTGTCCTGCAGGAGCAGTCGGCCCTGAGCCACAATCTTACCCTGAGAGCAAATGACATTAATTTAGGTCACAGAAAATGGATCCGAAAAATTAAAACTTTGAATAAGTCGGGGCACACTGACACCTAGGGGTTAAAGTTAGCAGAAAAATCATTTATACAGACAAAAAACCTTAACGATTGCTTTTTAGAGGTATAAGGACCACTGTAAGGATGTTAAGAGCTGCCTTACATCAAAACCTTGAAGCCTTCCAACGTTCATCATGTCGTTGCAGCGCTTTGGGACCACGCACATCACTTCTACAGCTTTCTGTAATAAAATATTAAAGTACAAAGACTTAAGGACAAAGTGCTTTATTCTCCTGATTTATTTAGGTTTAACTGCCTTCTTATGAGCATGCATGTGTGAGCTTTTGACCCTCTTAGGAATTTTTCTGTTTTGGTTTTTGGTCTCACATAAAAGATCAGCATATAAAAATCCCAAATGTTTGCACAAAATCCTCTTTTGAAAAATGTATTTTGTTTTTACAAGTTCAATGTTACAGTGTATTGGCTGTGTGAAAAAAAAAGCCAAACCAGAAGACATTTGTAAAGGTAAAAATATGTTTTCACAGACCAAAAAGCATCATTATGTCTTCAATGTTTCATTCTGTACCTCCAGCTCTGTCGTATCTGCTCCTGCTTTCTTAGAGACTTTGAGAAGATCCTGTGAAAGAGTTAACCGAGTGCAGTATTATTATGCTTGCTGTTACAATACAAATGCATATGTTGAATATCAGGGGAACCTTCAGCAGGAGCTGGTACTTCATGATGCGTTGGACTGGTTTGATCAACAGATCTGTGATCTGCAATCTGTGTCCCAATCGCTGCTTGAGGTCCTGATTAAGAAGATAAACATAAATAAATATGATTATCCAAGAGTAAAGAGTAAAGTTACCAGAGTAAAGTTACCAAACACACTTACCTCAAAGTAGGTGTCGATGTACTCTGACACGATGTGCTCAGATTTAGGCTTGTTCTGGCAGTACACGATGTACATGTGCAGCCTCCGCTCCTGGATTTGAACAAAAACAGTAAAAAAAGTGAGATTTATTTAGTTTTCATGAAGTTTAGCCAAATAAAGCTACTTCTGTAAATGTTTTAGACGGCAGAAATGAACAGTTGTACCTGTTTGATAAACAAAGAAGCGAGCCTGTCGGGATCCTCCAGACACTTCTCAAGCTCTCCCAGGAAGAAACTATATATATAGACGTAATAGACCAAAGGATAAATATTTTATTATTTTACTTGTTGAATATAAAATGGCTTTAAAAGTAATTTAAGGCAGAAACTGTGAGTTTGGTTGAGGGAGTGCATCAGCATACTCTTTGTGCCAATCATAGATCTGATGGATGTTTCCAAAGACGATCTTGTCTTTTCCTCTCATGTCATCTGGGGCTCCTTCCTCTTTCATCCTGCTCATGTAGCCCTAAAGATGGAAAAGCCAACAAATCAGCAAAATCTCCAAAGACACAAATGAAAAACTGTCAGACATTTGATTTTTATTTTACCTCCACCACCGATCCCAGATCTCTAACATAGTCTCTTTCGGTTTCCACCAGCTCCAGTAACACGTAACTGAGTGGCAGAAAACAACAAACAAAACAATGTTTGCAAAATTCTCCAGGAGTGAGGAAAATGTCATCATCAACACACGAAACTCACTGTCTCCTCTTAAGGAAGCCTGATTTGCGTTCTTCCATCTCATCGATGGGTGAAGAGGAGGAGAGGAGGGAGTTATCTGAAGGGTTGAGAGATGGAGAGCTGCTGTCACCTTGCTCCACCGATAAAGAGCTGGGACGGTCCTCCAGGGACTAAAGGAGGAGGAATCAGTAAGCATGAAGAAGGGGAAGACAACAGCAATGACTTTGCTCTTTATCATCCTTGTCGTGAAAATGAGGCATGCACTTTATGCTGGACAGAGAGAAGTGTCCGTTTGTTGGAACAGAGGACAGCTGGCCTAGTTAGTCAGAGTCCTGACAGATGACAAGTAGGCTCGGATTCTCTGTGGCCAACACCAGAGAGGGAAAAAAGTGTTTGCATGCACATCTATCACAATTATTATGTGTACAAGTGTGCCACATTTACAAGTACTCGTGGGTGTTGTTTATGACTTTCTTACTCACCATCTTGCTCTTCACCAACTCCTCGATGGCACTAACCAGTTCGGCAGCGCTCGGCGTCTCTGAGCTGCTAGGCCGAGTCGACAGTCGAGATGCAGACTGAAAAACAAAGTAGACGACTAAATACCAAACGTTCATGTAAAAGTGCCACCAGAGTCATTCTAAGTCAGGGAAGGGTTTGGGATTCTTAGCAAAAATGGCTCTTTTGTTAAAATTTAGGATGCACTAAATACTTGGCTGATGGTTGGATTTTTAGCTTGAATGTTGATTATCCGACACTCAAAACAATGTTTTTCTCCTGCTCTGATCAATAAATGGCTGCACAGGCCTCGCATTAACCAAGAAAGGAACTTTATCAAAACTGTTCCAACGCTGCTATGTTAGTGACTGTTCTAACTGTACTTTTACCTTTTCCATCCAATAAAATATCATCTTACTTCACGCTGTAAAGAAGACTGAAGTCTTTTATTTTTGCATGCACTCATTCCATAAGATTCACTGTGAACGTGGACGGGCTCACCACGGGCTGTGTTTGGACCCCTCACATTCCACGTCTATAAAAGAACTTGATTTTTCTTAATGAAACCTTTACTCAGGGGCCAAGTTGGAGCCAATCACAGGCTGGTTTCAGGGAAACAGGGGTCACGGTGTGCAGTTAAGGTCAGGGGGCATTTTCAGGGACTTGGAGTGCTCCTAATCTAAGCACATGTGTTGTGATTCATCAGAAAATTTAGCAAACAGTTTAGCACAATATTCCATTTGCTTCAGGGAAGCAATATAACTATCCTCTGAGCACAACTACTCACTCCCATAAACCTCACACTACTGCAGACACATGCAACTGGAGCATCCACTTCAGCAACCCTGAAACATTTACAGTCCACGGGCATTGTGGCGTTTAGTTATCAAAAGTCAGATTAATGCTGTAAAGAGGATTCAAAGGAAATGATGATGGCTGAGTGCATTTAGATGGAGAGAAAGGGAAACGGGGACAGAAGAGAGGCAGAGCAGAAATCCACATAATGCTGAAGGAGAAATCATTAAGAACATAAAGAGGAAAAAAAGAGGCGTTATTAGTGCAAAATAAACGTTGCATTGCGTTTTTGTTAGCGTTTGATCAGAAGGAAAGTCAGATGAAGGTCGTTTTAGTTAGGCGTGTAGCCCGGCTTTCCACGGGATGCATTAGCGACGTGCAAGATAATAGACACGTTTCCCCTGTGAGCTCAGCAGTGCGCTATTTCCCACCAGATAAGTGAAGGATTACGCGTGATTTTGGCAGTAAGCAAATGATGAAGAAGACAGAAGCATGAATTCAAAAAGGTCTGCGGTTTGTTTTCTGTTCATTTACCTCAACCACAAATGTTTCACGGGTAAACTTTGTTTTACTAGTAAAAGCAGAAATACAGATTTTCCTTTTATCTGAAAGAGCACCATCTAGAGGTGGAAATATGCAAGTATTGCTTACAGTACACCCCAGTCCAGGATAAGCTCATCACTTTTGTTTTACAAAATCATACAAAAGTCCAGAAAAGGGAAACGCTCTGGACTGCTGCAATAAGCCGCTGCAAACCTAGAAGTGCCTTTTATTTTGAAAGTCCCCCATGCTTGATTTCCTGTCCGGCCCAATCTGAACTCATTATGGAAGTGTACAAGGTAAAAAATAGACCCAGCTCGTAAAATAAGCAGCGCAACGCAACAATGCGCTTCCTGGACGCGTACAAGACACTCCCCTTTGCGGCCGTTTGAAGCGCACCCATCGCCCATAATGGCGGCTATTAGCTGTGTATGATGTGTCGCAGGTGTTCTGCAACACTTACACATTTGGTGGGAAGCCAGGGCAAGATTAAAAAAAAATAAGTGAATCAGGATTTTCAAAGCAAAATTTAAATGTTAAACTTTTTTACATTTCATTTGTTGACAGCTGAGAGTCCGCCTTCTGACCACAAATATTCACATATATGACTCATCACAATGCAGAGGAAGCTTTTATTCTAAACTGCAGTATAATTAAACCAAAGGAAAGAAAAACAACCCTTGAGTCTCTGTGAGCTGTATGTGAATCCATGTGGTTGGCTGGTTCTTTGTGACCCACCTTGTCATCCTGAGAGTCAGGCTGCAGCAAGCTGTGCTGCTGAATCGCCATCGGTGGAGGTAGAGGAACAGCATCAGCCCCCTCCTCTCCTTCCTCCTCGCCACAGCTCTGCATTCCTGATGAAGAGCTCTTGGACAGGGTGCCACTGCTCAACCCTTCATTGCGCATACGCTGGAGACAGAAAAGGTGTTTGCCAATCAGGTTCTAATCCAAACTACTAGGTTCAGGAATATTTTTAGCAGTCTTACGTCCTCCAGGGTCTCATCCTGTGGCGTGGCTGCGCTGTCGTCAGAGTCCTTCTGCGAGCCAACCATGGTGTCCATGTTCTTCCTGGTGCCGTCGCGGTTTTTCTTGTGCTTGTGGGCGAGCTTCTTGACATGGCCATCTGCTTTTCCAGAGCTGAGTCTCCGCACGGGGCTCGTTAGCCACTTTCTTAAGGTGTTCCCAGGACGTTTGGGGCCCGGAGAGCTGTGCGGCCCCAGGGTTTGGCTGGAGCCAGGCTGCAAGGCATCATTGCTGGACACGGACAAGGTGTCTAAGAAGGAGGAGGAGAAACGAGGTCAGTGACGTGGAGCACAATATGTAAACACACTAACCTGAAAACAGCTTGTTAAATGGGTTTCGTCAAAAACTTCCCATGACAACAATAAGTAAAAAAAGCAGCTGGCATTGCCTCATGTCAGAGAAAAGAGAAAAAGTTAATATATAATAGGGATTATTTTATGTTCAGTAGGCAGGCGAGCCACCTCCACACAGTGATGATGCTCCTTGGGGAATCTGTAGGAGGAAAACTCCACACAACGAACATAAATCAACTAGATAACGATGCTGCAGCCTTTGTTCTGAGTGCTTTAAGTCATGTGTACCCCTCTAACTCCTCACTCCTCTTTTATTTCCCTCCTTCTTAACAAACTAACATCAGAAATGCTGCTGTAGCACAACAAATCTGTATGTCTCAAATATGAAACAGACGCTGCTGCTAAAGATTAAATCCTGTGAGTCACTGGAACGGAGCTCCTAAATGGCAGGTGTGGAGATCCTGCCTCTTCTCACAACAACACTTTCATGCAGCCTGAGAAAGTGCATCTGCATGTGAGCATGCATGCAAGTCACTCAGCCTCGAGACACGTTTTTACTGCTCTCTGTTTACAAAAACCATGTGGTCTCACTGCACAACCAAGGAAAGGGCAACGTTTGGTTCCCAGGAAAACTAGCACATCAGGAACCAGGAGAACAGATTTCTGCATCTCCTGCTGATGAAGCCTGAGTGAAAAGGTCAGAATAAACATTTTTCTTCAAAGATTCTGTAAAACTGTCATGTTGGGATTTTTAGAACAACATATCAAGGGAAAGCATGATGCAACAATGTATTTTACAGTTCTATTTTTTACTAGACAAACTCAAAATGAAGTTCCTTCTTACATGGAGGGCAAAACTTGGACTGCTCTGCAAATGCTCTCAAGCCAAACAATCTATTTAGAGAAAAAATGAAGAGACAGAAGGATTTGTTTTGTTGCTTGGGGTCAAATGATGACATCCAATTGGGGTTTGGAGTGGATTTCCACCTGCTAACATGTTCTGAAGTCTCCCTCTAACTGTGAGACAGAATTGCATCGCAACAGTGGATCTTGGACACTGTAGCTCAGTAAACTGGCAGCTCACAGCTTGTTTTAGGTGAGGGCGATCAACAACCACCGCTCCTGTTCACCGACTGGCTTCAAACACCTGCTAAGATGTTTCCCCTCCTTTTCTAAAACATTTGCACAGAACAACAAACTTCTTTGAGGATTCTTTCATAACAAACCATCTGGAGTGTGAGGCTGCTTCTCTTCTACAGAACAAATTCACTCTGGAGGGATTTATTCTCATGTTTGTCTCATTTAAGTCTTCCCAGGGATGTTAAGACAGTATAATAAACATTCATTTTAAGTAAATTCAAATATTTTTTAAATTCTTTTGTTATTTGTGGCTTATTCTGAAAAAAGGGACAGCAGGAAGAACAAAATGAAAGCTAAACTGATTTTTGTTTGATTTTATATATTTTTTTAGAAAATTGTAGAGCTTAACCCTCCCACTGTCCTCATGGGTGACCCCACGAGGAAAGTAGACCATTGAGCAGGATTGATGGTTTATCCCTTGAGGTCTGCCTGGCAGGGGTGAGGAGTGAGCGCCACCCCTGCCACGTGGACCTCAAGGGATAAACCATCAATCCTGCTCAATGGTCTACTTCCCTGGCAGGGTCACCCATGAGGACAGTGGGAGGGTTGAGTAAACCTCTGCTTTTATCAAACCAAACCAGATCGTGTTTCCTGCTAACATGCTGGGGTCACAAAGGAACATTTAACCACACCGTTGGCTAAAAGCATTTCACATTTACCACTGTTGCATTGAGACGGCTTGGAAATTCAGACAGCAGAAATTTACGTTCCAAGTCTACAAATTAAAACAGGCCACTCATCTATGGGGAGAAAAAAGTCTCAAAAGATCTGTGTGTGTGTGTGTGTGTCTAAATTTGTGCGTGTGTACAGTTGTGGTCAGAAGTTTACATACACTTGTAAAAAATATAATATAATGGCTCTACTGAGTGTCCCGTTATTTCTAAAACTCTGATTTTTCTCTGATAAGACTGATTGGAACAGATACTTCTTTGTCACAAAAACATTCATGAAGTTTGGTTCTTTAATGTCTTTATTATGGGTTAACAGAGAAAAGTGATCACATTTGCTGGGTCACAAATATACATACAGCAGCATGAACTAGCAATTTTGGTGACAGAAACGTGTCAGTGAACTGAGCTTCATAGCATGGCCTCTTAACTTCTTGTGAGTGATTATGAGTGACTACAGCGGGTGACTTCTCTTAGGCCAGGTAAATAGGGCTCATTGGATACAAACGCCCACAAACGCTACAATGGGAAAGTCAAAGGAGCTCAGCATGGATCTGGAAAAGCAAATTATTGACTTGAACAAGTCAGGAAAGTCACTTGGGGCCATTTCAAAGCAGCTGCAGGTTCCAAGAGCAACAGTGCAAACAATTGTTTGTAAGTATAAGGTGCATGGCACTGTTTCATCACTGCCAAGATCAGGAAGAAAACGCAAACTATCACCTGCTGCTGAGAGAAAATTGGTCAGGAGGGTAAAGAGTGAACCAAGAATCACCAAAAAGCAGATCTGCCAAGAATTAGAAGCTGCTGGAACACAGGTGCCATTGTCCACAGTCAAACGCGCTTTGCATCTCCATGGACTGAGAGGCTGCCGTGCAAGAAGGAAGCCCTTGCTCCAAAAGCGGCACCTTAAGGCTCGACTGAAGTTTGCTGCTGATCACATGGACAAAGATAAGACCTTCTGGAGGAAAGTTCTGTGGTCAGACGAAACAAAAATCGAGCTTTTTGGCCACAATGCCCAGCAATATGTTTGGAGGAGAAAAGGTGAGGCCTTTAACCCCAAGAACACCATGCCTACAGTCAAGCATGGTGGTGGGAATATTATGCTGTGGGGCTGTTTTGCTGCCAATGGAACTGGTGCTTTACAGAGAGTAAATGGGATAATGAAGAAGGAGGATTACCTTCACATTCTTCAACATAACCTAAAATCATCAGCACGAAGGTTGGGTCTTGGGCGCAGTTGGGTGTTCCAACAGGACAATGACCCCAAACACACATCAAAAGTGGTAAAGGAATGGCTAAATCAGGCTAGAATAAGGGTTTTAGAATAGTCTTCCCAAAGTCCTGACTTAAACCCCATTGAAAACGTGGACAGTGCTGAAGAAACAAGTCCATGTCAGAAAGCCATCAAATTTAACTGAACTTCACCAATTCTGTCAAGAGGAGTGGTCAAAGATTCAACCAGAAGCTTGTGGATGGCTACCAAAAGCGCCTGATTGAAGTGAAAATGGCTAAGGGACATGTAACCAAATATTAGCACTGCTGTATGTATATTTGTGACCCAGCAAATGTGATCACTTTTCTCTGTTAACCCATAATAAAGACATTAAAGAACCAAACTTCATGAATGTTTTTTGTGACAAAGAAGTATCTGTTCCAATCACTCTATCAGAGAAAAATCTGAGTTTTAGAAATAACGGGACACTCAGTAGAGCCATTATATTATATTTTTTACAAGTGTATGTAAACTTCTGACCACAACTGTATCTAAATTTGTGCATGTGTATCTAGATTTGTGTGCATGTAGCCTAACTAAAGATTTGTGTGCGTGTAACTCTTGATTTGTAACTTGTGTTTACATTTTCGTGTGCAACTTCAGTTCTTACACATACAATTCATTGAATACACACACACACGAATCACCTGGTAAACACGGACAAAACTACATCACACACAGATCAGTTTACAAGTACAAAAATCCTTTTGAGACTATTTTCTCACCTGACTGATTTGTGTGTACATGGTGCGTTTGAATGCTGGGTGGAAGCGGGGAAATATGAATTTCCTTTGGAATTGGTCTAAATTTGTGTTGATGGGACAAATATGTTTTTCTGTGGAAAAATAGAGCATCTCAGGATCCTGTGGTTATAAAAGATAGACTTACATTTAATTTTTAATCATCTAAAACTGTTTATTTAGACATACAGTATTTGTTTGTTAGCCATGAAAACGTAGTGAAAGGTTTAAAAGAAATGACTAATAAATGGCAGCGTGGTTCTCTGACTGGAAAAAGCAGGCTTCAAACTGGGAGATGGCACAAGAAGATGGTGCAGTGTCCTGGTGATCTTTCCTCTGAAGTAAGTAAAAGTAAATCCAGCATGTTTTGCAGTCAGGTTATAATGAGACAGCTATTATTTTACACCATTTAAGATGTTTTATAGGTCTGAAAGATTGACACACTGTCCCCAGACAAGGAAGTGGTTCTTGGGCCAGTTTATGTGTGTGCACAATAATGAAAACTATTTAAATGAAAACTAATGATGGGTGTTTCGACCACGCCAGTCACAGATTTATGGTGGTTCTTTCCTCCTGAAGAAAGGATTTGAAGTTCACTGAACTTACCGCCATTTTCCCTCAGTTTTTCTCTGTTTCTGGTTCGATGACGTCACTTTCGTGAAGCGCATTTGTACTCCTTGTTTTCACACTAAACCTAAAATAGCATTTCCCCCGTTCGAAAATAAGCGAGTTCTAGGTATCAAAATGTCTTTAAAATTCACGGACATCATATTTGAAATCCATGGCACATAACAAATGGAATTAGAATGGAGCATTTTAGCACCACACTTGCATTCATGTTTTCATTCTTCCGAGGTCCAAAAGTAGATGGGTGTGACTTAGGCGCCCTATGACTCCGTACAATCTTCTTGTGCCTTCTCTCCTTTTGAACCCTGCTTTTTTCCACTCAGAGATTCACTCTGCGTATTAGTCATTTACAACCCTTTCACTACGTTTTCATGGCTAACAAACACATACAGTATGTCCAAATAAACAATTTTAGATTATTAAAAATTAAATGTAGGTCTATCTTTTATAACTACAGAATCCTGAGATACTATATTTTTCCACAGAAAAACATATTTGTCCTGTCAACACAAGTTACTAAATCCAAAGGAAATTTGGATTTCCCAGCTTCCACCGAGCATTCAAACGCACCATGTACACACAAATCAGTCAGGTGTGAAAACAGTCTCAAAAGGATTTTTGTACTTTTAAACTGATCTGTGTGTGATGTAGTTGTTTCTGCCCTGTGGCCTCCACCTAGGGGATCCTTATTAGAACAGTATCTATTCCAAAATCCTCAATTGATTCATATCAGTAAGCGGCAGCACACTCTCTAACTGATCAGCCTTTCTATTCTTTTCTGGTTGGAAATGCAAGTTTATCGATCTGTGCAGGGTCATTTATATCACTTCCTCATTTGCGTCTACAGTGGACACACCCATAAATATACTGATCTTATCTTATGCATCTTCAACACAAACAACTTTCCTAAAATCCTTGAAGTATTCAGACACAGATCTTTACAATGTGTTTGAAGCACGTTAAGCTTTTGCCTAAATCCCAGCTTCATTAACAAAGTGCTGTCCTTGTCTGCTTCGCTTCCTGCTTAATTCATCAGAGGACTCATTTGAGCGAAACACGGATGAGGTGAATGTGATTATTTTTACAGTCACAGCAGAGTTTGTCAACCTGCATGCAGCTTTAGTGCCTTGATTCAAATGAACTCATGCATAACTATTCAGTATGTGCTCACATTCAGCTGGGATATCTGCTAGTGAATGGCTCCTAACACATGTGTGAGATGCAGAGACTAACAGACAATCCAGATGTTTTCTAGTAGACTAAGACCAACATCTGCATCTTTGCTTATGTATGTACCTGCAATCTGTCAGAACAACCACTGACAACCCCAGGAATTTTTCATAGGGGTGGCGAGATGGGACCAGTGAAAATTTAGGGCGGCAAATAAAACTGCGTTAGTAGCATTTAGGCTGTAGATGTGCATTGCTCCTTTATTCTTTGTCATTTAAAATAATGTGCATCCAACACATTTACATTCATTTTGATTATTTTTGTTTCAACATTTGTTGTTCTAGCAATAAAAATGGGGGGTGAGGGGGTTCAGTAGAGTGGTCAACAATCCTCCAGGGGTGGCCATGGGGGGTCATGGCCACCCCTCGGGGGTGCCACTGACAACAACATCAGCTATCTGTCTTTGATTTAGAAAGAAAACCTGCCAAGTTAACTTGGAGTTGGTTTGTGTGTGTGTGTGTGTGTGTGTGTGTGTGTGTGTGTGTGTGTGTGTGTGTGTGTGTGTGTGATAATTACATTAATCACACTAACAGACCAACAGTGACCCGACACACAGTCATCTAATTAAAAACTAAAGGTAATGTTTTAACAACGTGTTTCCTAATTTAGAAGAAACATCATTGAAACGCTCGTAAACGGACTATATGGCGGAGGATTCGCCCATGTTTTCATTTTGAATGTTTACTATTACCTTCTATTGACATCTGTGCAGAAACACCTTGCTAAAAGATCAACAATATAATCTTGTGAATGAGACTGTGGCAGATTCCTTGTGGCATGTGATCTAAAAAGCCACGTCATAACAGCGGATAACGCTGTAGAACGCTGGAAGAAATGTGCAAATGTACAAAATGTTGTAATTATATATATATATATTTTTTAAGTTTAACGATGAAAATAGATCCTTGCTACAAACACGGCTTGGCCTTTTTTACCTATTGATATAGTTTCTTGAACATAAAAAAGAAAAGCCTAAACTGGACTGACGGACTTGGCCCTTGTTAGCTTCTCTTAGCCAAATTTGCCACATTTTGCTTCATTTTAAATCTGATCTTTATACCAACCAAATGCAGAATGTAAAAATAAGAATAAAAATGGCATTTTGAATGTATCCTACAAATGATCCTCTATTCTACCTACCCAGATCCAGCAACCAAAACTTGCAGTTGTCAGAGTGTTCTGGTCCCGTTAAATCCATAGAAAAAAACGGGCTTAGAGACACCAATGAGTCGATCCCACGGGCCATGTCAGCCAAATATTAAGCCTCTGGATTTACAATTTATTCCCTTGCAGCATGTCCACATGTATAAGAATCCAACAACGATCCGAACTGCTTAGGAAATGACTTGTCGTTAAAAAGATGAAGTAGGAGCCACATTGCTGGTGTTTCAGGAAGAGGAACTGTGAGGTCCAGTGTGAGAAGAAGGAAAAAGTCCAATGTATCCTTAGAGTGTAGGATGTTCTCTCTCTTTCTTTGTATCTCCTTTCCTCCTACCCTCCCTTGCGAGTGGGCTGCTGTGAGGATATTGGGCAAACCTCCACTGTGTTCCTCTCCTGTTCCAAAGGGACGTCTGGAAACATGCAGCTCATCTACCGTATTGCCCTTTGTAGAAGCACCCACTCAGTTTGTGTGGGCGGGCTGCATATTTTACAGGCATTTAGGATGCACACGAGTTGTGCAGTATACTTGCAACAGATATAGCATGTGTTATGAAACTAAAGTGAGCAGCAAATGGCTCACCAGCGATCCAACATTACAGGCTGGGCGCACAAGGCTGATTCTGTTACACTCCAAATGACAGATGCAGATTGTTAAATACCCGATCAATTGAGCAAATTTCCAAATTCTGGCTAACTGAAAAAATATTCTGAACAGACCATACAATGCTGTATCTTGTTAGTCCAGAAAACTAATACTGACACCAAAAAGTCAATTATTGTCTTGTGAAGCGCAGCATCAGTAAAAAGTAGAAATAAGGTTTTTAGTCATCACTGTCCACCTCCTTCCTTATTTAGCATTTTTTCTCTCAGAGCATCTCCTGATCTTCCTTCCTTCTGACCAGACAAACAACTAGCTGGGAAGATGCAGTCAAGGAATCCAGATAGGGAACAGCTGCACCTAAAAGTGCACAATAAAGCATCTTTTTTTTTCTTTCTGACCTCCAGAGCTGCTCTAGTAAATCACTCAGTTCATGCTAAAAATGTGCATTCATGTTAGCACAGTAAAGGCATCCTGTAATATAAAACAAATCATCTTCCTCATAGAGACTAACTACATAGAGGCTGCCAGCAAAAATATTTGTATGCTGTATCTCCATAGAAACAAGCAGACCGGCTCTCACCCACTCTTCCGGCTGAAAAAAAGAGAGGAAGGCAAAGACAAAAGCTTCTGACAAGACATGACAGCAGATCAAAACGACATCCCTGCTTTAATTGACTAAATCCTTAAGTATGTGATGAAACCTTGCTTCCAATATCAAAAAGACACCAATTTCTACGTCTAAATATTACGTTTCGACCTACATGCAGAAGGTTTTCTGATCTGAGCATAAAATGTTACAGTTAGATGCATTTTGCAACAAAAGACAACAATCTGACTTCACTGGCTCCAGGGTTTCACCTACATAAAGACGCCTATTGTTTCATGTCTTGTACTCGCAGAGGCATGAAGGGACAGGTGTAAGTCAAAAATCTGGTTTGGATTCCAAAAGTAAGAAATATGTTATATAAAGTGGGAAGAGGCCCAAACATTGTGAGATAAGAAAACAAGAGCTGTGCTCTGAGCAGTTTTTCACTGTCGC
The DNA here is from genome assembly GCF_043380555.1 of Nothobranchius furzeri. Classification (NCBI taxonomy): domain Eukaryota; kingdom Metazoa; phylum Chordata; class Actinopteri; order Cyprinodontiformes; family Nothobranchiidae; genus Nothobranchius; species Nothobranchius furzeri. The sequence goes on along the minus strand of NC_091745.1, from coordinate 45,296,746 downwards.
ATAGCAACGCGTGAAAATACATATTTGTGCTTCCCGAAGCAGCTGTTCAATATGGCGTAAGGGTTCTGAAAGTCAACACTGATATGTCTGCAAACAAGGGGCGCGCACGATTCTTTTTCCAGTTTCACATGACTGAAAAAAGCAAGTTACTTCTGTTACTGAGATGACAGGAGGGATGATTCAGCTCCTACCTTTGTGGTTGAAGAGCCCCTCCATTTCCATGGAGGAGCGCGAGTGAGCGATACAGAGGATGGAGCAGGGCACGATCCCCTCCTGGGCGGGGGAGCGGTCTGTGGTTCGGACCAAGCACCAGTCCGGCTTGTCATGGAGCCGCTCCAGAATCTCCACTGTCTGGCCTCGGCGAACTGTGAGCTCCCCGTTGCTACCCCCGTTGCTGCCCCCATTACTGGCCATGAAGTCATGCATCACCACAGTCAACTCACATCCACCGGAGAGCTGGTAGGGAAGAAATACATCAAAACAGATTTATTCATCAGCCAGATTTAGGATCAACACACCGAATTAAAAGGTAAATTACAAAGAAGTGAGTAAAACTGAACAAGACATTTGAGTCCAAGCATCACTATAATACTAAAACGCTGCTAAAAGAGAAGATACTGCTATGAATTTGATGTTTTCATTGAGAAAATAATTTTGAAAACCTTTAATAAAAAGCCACCTTTTAATGTTGCCAAGTTAGAAACAAACACTTTATCAAAAGAGGCTTTTAGGACTTTTTTAAAAGTTAGAATGGTTCTATGGTCAGTACAAAACATGTTCATGAAGATCTTTGCACTAAATCCTTCTCACATAAACAGACTTAATCTGTTTTATTCTTGGCAGTTTCAGCACCTTCCAGAGCTCTGTCACTTTAAAAAAACAAGGTGCTGCTGGCCACACCCACCAATCCACCTTTCAGGCTGCTATATGCTTAGAAGCTCCAGGAGGAACTTATAATAGAGCCACTGCAGCAGCAGCTCTCTGTTGCACGTGAGAGGTTCTATGGCTACTTTCCCCATTTGTGATGTCACAAACAGGGACTTTGTCAAATGTTTTGTTTTAGGCAGATATTTCCTAAAACCAAACACTGACAGAAGGATATTTTTTTCAAGTTTAGGGTGTTTGTAGAAGCAGTATAGACTCACATTGCAGCTCAACAGGATGGTGAGTTTTGATATTATGTACACTGTAAGCTGCATTTTGATGCATTAAAAAACAACAAACAAGCATAACAAATGTATTAATTAATTTAACCTAAAAAAAACAACTAGACAGGATTAAAACAAAATCTTACATGTGAGAATAGCTTGTCAAATTTTAATGCATTGCAGTAAAAAGGCCCAAAGAAGTAAAAACGCTACTTTTGTGGTGATTGTACAACTTTATGTTTCTTAAACAACAGTTAGGAAATGATCAAACCATTGGTTCACAAGTAAAACTGGTTGTTTAGTTTTAACACATGTTGGTGAAAAATTGAATCATTTTTGGTTAATTCCAACTGCAAGCAATTGGTATCAGTAGTGCTGTTCTGACATAGGAAATTCAAACAAATTTCGGAAAATAACTGAATTGTAAAACTGCTAAAAAAATTATTTTCTTCTGTCATCTAAAAATATCAGTGAGATTTAAGACGTTCTGTTTTTAAGTTACAAGAAGGCACTTCACAAGTGGCTCCACAGATGCAGGTTTTAGCACAAGTTTTATTCTAAAACATTTTAGTAAAATCAGTTTAGAGAACACACACACACACACACACACACACACACACACACACACACACACACACACACACACACACACACACACACACACACACACACACACACACACACACACACAGCCTGCAGCTTTTGTATTCAGCTTATGCTTTTTTCTTCAAGAAATAATCTTTTTTTCATAATGTAAAAACAACTCTGGGTAAAATAATCATTTCAATCATTTTGAGAGTACAAAGACATGCAGAAAAATTCTAGCAGCGCCCGTGGTCTTTAGTACAGTGTTGCAAAACACAAGCTTTTCCATTAATTATCTTCATTTGCAGCATACCCTTTGGTAGTGTGGTAAAGCCAGAGAACTGAGGAGCTGAGAAACAGGATTTGAAATCCTCTCCTCGAGTTTGTCGATCGTCTTCCACTCCCGCATTGTGAAAATTGTCCAAGCAGCAAGAAAACTCTACAAAGCAGGCTGACTCTTTATCAAAACCACTACAGCTAATCTAAATCACAGATAAAAGACACTCATTATGCATCTTTTATGTTCATTATGCTAAGGAGCGTAAGTCAGACAGAAAATGGTCACATCCTTCAAAAACTTCCAAAGTTAGCAGAAAATATGTCCTCTGCTGGTTCTTCCAATCAGATTACAGAATCATTTTCTCCTGTTTCCCTGTTTCTTGCTGGAAAACAATTAATCGATCCTTCTTTTGAAGGCAAAACAAAGAAAATTATCAATAAAAGCAAAGGAAAAAAAACACTAATTGTCCAAATTTTGAGGCAAAGCATGAGATCAATATCTCCGAGGAGGTAAAGCGGTGCTCTCCTGTCTGGCACACAGACGAGCATCCTCTGTGAAGAGCGTGTGGGAGGCTGAAGCTGCTGACACACGAGTCTGTGACTTGAACAGAAACACACCGGAACAGGAGCACACACGATAACACACACACACACACACACACACACACACACACACACACACACACACACACACACACACACACACACACACACACACACACACAGGCGCAGCACTGTCACTTCCCCTTGAATGAAGCGTCTCATGTGAGTCCCCTCGGAAAGAGAGGAACACAGAGGTTCATTCACCAAGTGCGAATGAGATGCTCATTCAAATGTGCACGTGTTCCTCTGTGTTTTGAATCTTTATGCATGTGAGCAGGCTCTGGAACTGAGGCGCTTAGGAGACAACGCTTAATTAATTAGGGTCTGTGATGGTTTCAGGCTCTAGCTGGCAGATGAATAAACACACACCTCGCCTTTAAAACAGTTCAGTGTTAGGTTATGCAACCCCAGCATCAAGCTCAGTGCTGCATTGATGGTTAAACAAGCTGTGAAGCTCAACACAGTAATTTTCTAATTTCCCTGATTGCTGCGCTAAGTTAGCGAGGCTGAGCTGGGTAAAATCCAAATCAAATGTGAAAATAAGTCGCCTCCCCCGGTTCGTAATTAATAAGACATAAAAGGCAGCGAAAGATTTTTTTATATCCATGCATGCTCCGTGTGTTTGCTCTACAATTGATCATCCTGAGCGTGGGAGGAAAAGCCTTCTGTGGTGTCATTACCAGATATAACCAAAGCTGGACATCTGCTCCAGTGAGATACGAATCTTTTCCTCGCACACAAACACACGCAGTTTCAAATCTCGATCAGATGGAGTGTTTCTTCCCCTCAACACAATCAGACACTTTCACAGGAAATGATGTGGAGGCAGTATTCTGCGTTCAAGCAGCTTACAGCCTCTGACGGTGGTATGTGACGGCAATATCCGAACAAATGACAGCGACCGACTCCATCAACTAAATACTATTTATTTAGTGTGTAATACTAACGCCTGGTAAGTGTGTGTGTGTGTTTACGTGTGTGTGTGTTTACGTGTGTGTGTGTGTTTGTGTGTGTGTGTGTTTACGTGTGTGTGTGTGTTTACGTGTGTGTGTGTGTGTGTGTGTGTGTGTGTGTGTGTGTGTGTGTGTGTGTTCTAACCTTATCACTGTCCAGTGTGTTTTGGGATGTACGTGAGGCAATAGAGATGGTATCTGGCTGGCTGCTGGCGTCTCCCTGGCTGTCCAGCTCCTCTCCGTCCCTTTGGGTAGACATCATCAGCAAAGTTATTCACACATTGTTAAAAAACTCTCACTTTTCTCCACACGTTAGGAACAAACGGGTGTTTTGTGGAAGGAACATCAAGCTAATAATTTACGGACAGTCTCTGGATAAGCGACCTCCTTCTGTGGTTTAAGTCGAGCATTGCTCTGCTGAAGTGGTTTTGAACACGTAAGCACTGCACATGTAGTCACAACAATTAGATATCTAAAGCTCTCATTCACGTCTTATTTCAATCAGTGGTCTCTGGTTTAAAGGAATGCCTTATGAGTCTTAATATGTGGGAAAAATGCTCTGACACTCCTGTTTCAGGAAGTAGAAGTTAGCTAAATAAGTGAGGAGCAGAGCACGGCAAGTTTTGGAGTTATCAATATTCATGATATTTGGACATCTCATCTGTGATTGGCAAACAGCAACGCGACTCTTCCACTTCTTCCCTTCGTTCTGCAATGCTGAACTCCACAAACAGAAGCCTAAAGGGGTTCTGCTGTGTTGTGGAGTGGCGAATGCTAACACTTAGCTTCTGCTTGCCCATGTGCTCTGCTCTCTCCTGGACGCTAAACCAGCAACAGCCTTGTGCAAGCCAAGATGGGTGAGTCCATGAATGCTAATTTACAGTGTGATGTAGACTGTGTGGCTTTTTCTGAGCTGAGTGTTTCCCCATCTGTCATCGGTGGTAAATGCAGGAAATAGAGGCACAAAACTATTTTCATGTTCTGCATCCATGTGAAACTCAGAATGACTGATATGTCAAAATAAATAAAAGAAAATTGCTTCTCAGTGAACTTGCTCTTTAAAAAACTGAAAAGTGAAGCAAAAATACACTCAAAGTACAACAATCCCATATTGAAATACTTCATTTGCAATATAGAATTTAATTACAACAATAAACATTTGTTATTACACAGAATATGTAAATTGTTCAAAACACAAAAACCTTTCACTTGATCCTCTCTGTACTTCACATTCACACATCAGAGCCAAGAAATTACACTCTAAGAAACGACACGGTGAATTTACTGAACCAAACTGGTTCCACTAAACCTAGTTGCAAGAGCAATATTTTAAAAATAATGCATACAATGTGTATTACTCTTTACGCAACTATAGTTTAACAGATACAATTGTCTTAACTTAGTTAAGTAAACTTAACATTTTATTTCTTAGAGTGTACAGCTTTTGGCTGTAGATCCAATCGGCTTGGAAAAACTCCAACATCCTCCTAATCTTTATAGGATAAATATTTATTTTTCTTCATTCTGGGCTGCTTTGGAATCTTTGGAGATTGCTTAAAATCCCATTTCCAACTATCATTTTCTAGGTTTTGATAAATGCCCATTCTGCTTACCGTCTGCCCTTGTGTTTGGTAGTGGTGGCTTTGGGGATGTGGATGGGCTCCTTCAGAGCTCCACGCAGGTGGACCGTTCGCTCCTGGATCACCTCCCTGATGTGTTTGATCCAGTCTTGCTTGTTTTCTATGCTTGATGCCTAGAAAACACAACATTACAGGTTCAGTAGATAAAACTGAACCAGTTCAGTTAACTGTTCATTTAGGAAGCTTATCTACAATCTTCTCCCATTTTACTCATCAACCTGCATCGTGGTTTCTGCAGAGCTGCCTTCAGATGCGATAAGGCAGCAAACATTCCCAGATCTTAACACATTTCCTGTGATTTTCTCTCTTTGGTTGCAGTTTTCTGCTTCTTGTAGCGCAGGTTACCTTTGTTTACTGTGGGTTTCATGACTCAGCAGTTTAAAAACATAGTTGTGTCATTTATAAATATAAAACTAACAAACACTAATTAAACAAACCACACAAAAAACAAAACTTTTGGCTCACTGGGTGATAGTTAGTAGAAGCATGTGTGTTTAAAATAACCCAACCCATCATCTTCTATGCAAATGTCAGTAAGATGAGTGCATAAGTAGCAGAAAGTAACGCTTCCCTCCTACGGGAGCTGAACTTGGCAGAGCAAAGGGAAATGGGGAGGTTTGGTGGGGGTGGGATACTAAAATGGAATCAATCCTGTTACGTGAGGCCGTTCCTGTACTCAGAGAAGTTGTTTTGAGTCTCAACTTTATGTCAGTGCATCGAAATGTGTGCTTACAGTGAATAAGAATATTATCTAGATACCTTGAGAACAATCTTGTTGTCCGAGGTCGGTGTCCTGCCCACCCAGAGGGCATATTTACACGGATCTCCCTCCACATGTTCTGTCACTCCGAGCTCCGACGTCTGCGAGGATGAAAACCAAATTAGACATCCTTCCAACAGAACCACAGGTGTTAATCAGCTGGTTCTTCTTACAAAGAGCTTGCTTTTGTAGAGATATTTGCTGCGTCCATTAGAGTCTTTCACTTCCTTGCTGATGACAAGAGACATCTCAAAGAGGAACAGGTGTCTGTCACGACCCTTCCGAATCAGAGTCTTGGGATCCCAAACCTGGAAGGACTCCTGGAGTATCAACTCTCCCTGGGAGTCAATGTTCCCGTCGAACCCTGTAGACGTTAACGAGACAGAATTGGTTTGTGCTCCAGTGATTTGAAAGGTGAATGACATAAACCAACAACAGATAAGATATATGAATATATGAATAGCAGAAATGCTTCTACACACCATCCAACATGGAGAGATGCATGGCATCGTTGGCTCTCTTGGGGACACTGAGCATCACTTCTAGACCGTCCTTAATTTCACCTTTTCCCTCCTCACAGCATGTCAACAACTCCTACAACAAATTCACAACCATGTATAAATTAAAAGAGGAACAATGCAGCCCGCCAGAGATTCCCCTCTCAGGTTTGTGTATTATTTCTAGAAATTCATAAAGCGGGTTTTACTCTGTACTGCGATAAAATAGACATTGCATTTTTTTTGTTTCTTTTGCTAAGACGGCACCCCACCCCGTTGCTCAGCATTAACCAATAGTGTTACACGTTGGCTTACATACAGATGTCAGTCACAGAGTGTGTGTGTGCACATTTGGAGACTGTTGTAGAGATAGCAACATTTAGGAAAGTGGGCTCTGTCCATCTATTTATTGATTGTGTTCAAATAAAATCTCTAAGGCAAGGCATTATGGGTATTGCAGTTCTTTGCACCAGTCATTGTTTAGTCCTTAATTTCCTTTTTAGCCCAACTTTGAAATACTATTTTGGAGTTTTTTCACCAACATTTTTGCATTAACTTGGAAATAATAACCTGATATTTTTCACTGACTATTAGACTTCACCTGAATGTCCCTAATTTACCACCATATGTCTGAACATTTATTCTTACTCAGTGTATTTAAAGCACGCTCTACCTTGAGAAGCAGCTGGTATTTAGTGATCCGCTGGACTGGCTTTATCAGGTAAGAGGAGATGGAGTTGGCAAGACGGTGTCTTTGTTGGATTTCCTGTGATGGGAAAAGGAAAAGCAGCACACGCTTCAAACAGCAGAAAATCTCGTCTTTTAACTCATTCTTTACACAGACACACAGTGGGGGAGGAGGGTGTAATTATTTCTCATACCACAGATTATTTGACATGAAAACGATCTTACATCAAAATAGGGTCCAGCATGTTCCAGGATGAGCTGAGTGGAATCAGGTTTGTTCTTACAGTAGTTCACATACATCTGGAACTTATCAGCCTGAAGGAAAAAAACACAGAAAATCCCAATTTTAAATGCCAAACATCAACACCAGGACAATGTGCAACATTCCACAAGTCTTCTGTATTTTATTTTCCATGCCCACTCACTCAGAGTAGCACAGTCAGTCCCTTACCCAGGTCACAAAACAATGGCCGACATCCTCTGGAAGCTGCTCGTACTTCTCTAGCTCTTTCAGGAAGATGCTGCTCAGAAACAGAAAGACACTCAGACTCATCCAAATGCCACAAATTCACAAATGAATAAATAGTGATTCTGACATGACGGGAAGAAAGAGACCGTCACACACTTGTGATGAAACTCGTAGATATCCTGCATGTTCCCAAAGATGATGTGCTCCTTGTTGACAATACCAGGAGGAATCTCCTCCACACCACTGGTCATCTCCCACAGGTATGTCTGCGCACACACACAGACACACACACACGCACACACACACACCAGAGAACAATCAGTCATCCAAAAACACAAACATGTCTGACACAAGTCCGTGTACCTACATCCATACACTCTCGCAGGTCTCTGACGTAGGCCTTCTCTGTTTGAATCAGCTCAGCCATTATAAATCTGAAAGGAAAATCATACTGTGGCTGTGATAAAAGATAGAAAATAAAGTGTTTACGTACACATAACTGAAATATGTTAAGGCTTTTACAACCATTCATTTAACTGGACATGAACTAAAACAACAGGATGTGACTGTACAAGCACTTACCTCAGTTTTATTAGTATAATTAGCCTAATATGTGGTTTCTTTCCCAAAAAACATGCACAGAATATCAGTTTATTGACTCTGTGACCAGAAATGGTCCCTATGTTAATATCAAAAGCATGAAAATAATTTAATTTTGTCTTTTCTTTTATATTCCAGGTTAGCCAAGTGTTCAGACATTTTACCGATAAACAAATCTTTGAAACAGACTCTAAACATCCAGTTTCGAGGCTGTTCCTGAAGTCCTTGTTGTATGAAATCCCTAAAAGTGTCATGTTCTGCGTCCTGCGTCCCCCTCATGCGTTCTCCAGCCCTCTCTAGGTTCCCCTTATGTGTCTCCTTGTGGTCCCCAGCCCCCTCCAGGTTCTCTCTAGGTTTCCCTCACGTTTTCCTTCGTCACCCCACTTATCATTAGGTTTCCGTTATGTTTGGGATTATTTAGTCAGTATCTCCCTTTGGTCCATTTATGCTTCCTTCCCCAGTTTAGGTCTGGTTTCCTCCCCTACTCCGTTCTGCTCCTCCTCTCTGTTATTAGTCTCACCTGTGTCCAATCCTCTTAATCACCCAGCCCCAATGTATATAACCCTGTCTACGTCTCAGTCTGTTGTCGATTCATTGTCTTATGTCGGCGTTGTTTTGTCCTCTACAGACCTATGGATCCTGGCTCTTGAGTGAGCTTTTGTTTTTGCCTTTGGAACTGTAGAATTTGGCTTAGAGTCCTGCAGTTTTTGTTTTTCCTAATAAAAGGATTTTTATTTTATACAACCTCTCCTGCCTTGAGACGTGTAGTGTTCTGCGTTTTGGGCCCAATTCTCCTGCGCTCGCAGCGTGACAAAACGACCCATAAAGCATTTACAACTGCTGACCACAGACATTTAAAATAGCACAGAGACTGAGATGATGTGTGATAAATGCTAAAATAATTATTTACTCTTGTTAGCATGCACCATAAACTCGGCTCAACATTTGTCTACAGACTTGACTGGATTTTAAGATGTCAGTGTTTATTATAACGTTCTCCTCCTCTAGAGCTAATTACGATTAAACTCCATGTTCTATAAATACAAAAAGCTAATAAAACTGAATGATAGCTTAGGGGTGCATCTATAACACGTAGCATGTGTTTCTTTAGCTTCTTACTCTTTCCTTCGTGCTGACTTCCTTTTCTCCTCGTTGAGCTCGTGGGCTGCATCCCTCAGCTTGATCTCTGACCCTGGAGCGGTGGCTGGGATGATGTCCAAATGCAGTTCTTTACTCTGTGCACAGAAGGAAGTGGCTATTACGTGGTGTTTAACAACAGTTAGCGCAACACTGTGGGATGTGTTTGCTTTCTGTTGGCAGTTGCTCACTAAACAAAGTTTAAACAGGAACGAGAAACGACAACAAGATCAGACTGCAGCCAGTTTCTACCTGAACACCTGGCTCCTACAGTTGAGATGATACATGCTGACTATTAATCCCAGGTTGTTGAAAATCCTAATTTCTACATGAAGTTGAGCTTTTTGTTGCAAGTACATGAACATCCGGTGAAGATCTACACTTACAGCCTTGTTTGAATCAGAGGAGATGCCAAGCGCGGTTTCCAGGCTGGTTCGGTATTTGTTCATGCGAAGAGAAAAGTCCCTGTAGCGCTTGTCCACTGAGGACACCCATTTCTTTATTTCTAGGGCATGGGCGTGGCCCTTTTCACAAAACCCATCTGCCAGCTGGATCAACAGCTTTACCCGCTCTTTGGTTTGCTGTCAATAGAGGCACATTCAGGGAGGGGGAGACAGAGAGATGGGTGCAGGGTGGCGAGCAGTGGCAGAGAAAAGGTTAGCAGTTAGGAATCATGTGTCGCTTCAGGGAGACAATAACACACAATAACAGTGACACAGCAAAGAGGACAATAACCGGGGCCTCGCAGACACAAAACTACCAAACAGGTAGTAAAACACAATCTTTATCCTCCTTCCTTTTTTTTAGCATTATGGGTAAATCTGTAAACACAAATCTTCACACAAACCTTGGCGGTGATCTGGAAGTCTTCATGCTCCTTCAGCAGCTCCTGTGTGTGGTGAATGCTGGACCCGGTGGACGTGTGTGTGGACAGGTAGAACTCGCCGGTGTCATGGATCCACTCCAGAGCCTGCGCGAACAACCAATCAGAATCAGAGCACGGACAACGCAGGGGCTTCAGCCCACAGTCTGCCAGTTTTTGTTTCCAAAATTTAAATGTGACAACGTGGTGCAGATGAATCAACCCAGCCACTCATTTAAGATAAAACTGAACCATCTAAAGAACTCTTCCACTCCATCCAGTAAAGTTGCGTGACACATTTTACCGCAGTTTGACATAAATGTACAATCTTTTGTTACTTACAGCTAGAAACATGTGAATTTGCTTTGCTTTAAGCAGTTGCTTCTAGGATGTCCTACTTAGTACTTTTTTGTGGCCCGTGTCCTTTAAAACTGAGCCTGGAGGTGATACCACCCAGGTCCACAGCAGCAGAACTGGTCCAGTCAAACTGTGAGGCCAAAAAGCTTTCATGCCCCGGGGATGAAACCTGGAAAGTTATGCTCCAGAAACAAGAATGATGTCACCTCATTTTAATGGCTGAGCAGAGCACTCTCTGTGTGTGTGTGTGTGTGTGTGTGTGTGTGTGTGTGTGTGTGTGTGTGTGTGTGTGTGTGTGTGTGTGTGTGTGTGTTGTGCTCCAGAAACACCACCAGGGGGAGCCACGTGCTTTACATCACACAACTGAAGATTTATTTTTAGAGTTGTGGTTTTTCATTCTGTCAAACAACCAAAAGGCTTGACCTTCGTCTTTCTAAATAAAAAAAATCCAGATGTCAGCTCAGTCCGTGGAGCATGGAGACGCTTATAAATAAATCAACTCTTCTCACGGGATCTTTGAAGATGATGTGAGGCTTTTTTTAGACTGAGAAAACAGTGATTACGTTTATGAGTCAGGCTTTCCTCGTATACCAAAGCTCTGGAAATGTTCCAATCATCCTGTGGTCAAAACGTTCAGAACTGCCTAAAGGGGGAAAATGAATAAATAAATAAATAAAAAGTCTGGCTGGACATATTTTGAAACTCCTTTGTAGAAAAGATATCCTTAAATTTACTAAACCACATAAAGAAAGCCGTTTGTAAAGTCTGTCATTTCATTTTTTGTATGTTTTGCAAAACCTTTGCATGATTACGTGCCCTCCCGTGTCTGTATGAAGAAATTTCAGCTGTGTGTTATACTAAACAACACACTGTCTGCAGTAATCTGCTGGATGTTGTGGTTCACACACGTGCAGTAACACACACCTGTTTGGCACTTCTCTCAAACACCACGTATTGCTGGCACTGGTCCAGCCTCCTTTTCCTCATGGTCCAGAAGTGAAGGACTCTGTTCTCTCTCTGTAGGAGCTCATTTAGGATATCTGAGTAAAAAAAAAAAAACACAAAACATTTTGATCATCGTGGAAATGCACTAATAAGAACGCATTTGGAATTATTAGAAAAAAAAACAAGTAGTTGATTAATGAGACACATAAATAATGGTTCTCTGGTTGCTTAACTTACTCTTGACTTGAGTCTCGGGCGCTTTGACGTGGGACAACATGCCGGGCATGTTGACACTGTTTCTGTGCAGGTACTTCAGGAAAACATCTGCATTACGTCTGGCTAATGTGCAGGCCTTTAAATGTGCAGAAATTGGAACATTTAACTAGTTACTATTAAAAGGCACAACAGAGACATGTGTGTTTTATGTGAGACTTATGACATTTTATCTAAAGTTATAACATTTTTCACCTTGAGAAAAGCCTCTTTCTGCTCCAGATGTTTGCTTATCATAGGAGTGACATGGTCGGTTTCACTGTTCGGACCCAGTTTATCAGCACCGCCGCACCAGTCTTCTTCCCTCTTGTACTCCTGCTCAAGGCTTTCTAACACACTGCACACCTGACACACAAACACACACTGGAGCTCAGAGATACACTCTGAAAGGACATCACAAAAGTCAAAAGTCTGTCTCTTTGTTTGCTGAATTTTTTAAATTCCTTCCCATTTGGGGGTTTTCGTGCACGAACGGCCTGTTTAGGGTTAAAGGTCAAATATTTTCCTTCAGGCTTTTTCGGTAAGGATCAGAATTTATGAATCCATCAATTATGGTAGGTGGTCCAGGTACTAAAGAAGCAAAGCAGCCTCAGACCATCACACTACCACCACCATGTTTGACTGTTGCTACGATGGTTTTTTCTGAAACACAGATAATTTTACGGGACGGCACACCTTCAAGAAAGTCCCACGTCAGTTAACAGAACTGCCCCCCCCCCCCCCCCCCCCCCCAAAAGTCTTAGTATTCCTCGTAAATGTCAGAAGTTTCTGTGTTATTTTTGGTCAGTGGAAGTTTGGGCCTCAGAATTTCCCCACTAATGCTGTTCTAGGTGTTGCTTTTGAGATCTTTTAGCCTAAAGTTCTCAAAGATTATGTTGAAGAGTTTTTTATTGTTCTTTTAACAAATGAAACCATAATTTGAATCAGCAATTGTGATTTACTTAGGTTGTGTTTGTTAGCTGTTGAAATGTGTTCATATGAAACATAAACATTGCTAATATGAATGACAGAAAAGCTAAACAGTAAAGAAAAAGAGCATTGAAACCATCTTAGACTACAGTTAACAACTAAACTCTTCTACCTTCCTCTTTTTTGTCCAAGCTTAGGTTCACGCTGTATGACTTATAACCCCCCCCCCCACACACACACACACACAGAAATACCTGTTCTGATGTCTTGTAGAAGGCCACAGAAGCATTAACCAGTTTAAGTCTGTCCTCCATCTTCAACATCAGCTGCTGCCAGTGGTCTGCCACCTTCAGGTTAAATAACAACAATAAATAAATAAATTTCCAACCACAGTTAGAAAACATTACTGCACTTATTGCTCAGATGTTTTAATAAAAATGAGAGAAACTGAGCACCACCTTCTCTGCACAGTCTCTGATCATATCCATGTCGTAGTGGTTGGCCTGGAGAAGAGCTTCGGCCTTCTGCTGGACCTGGAGTGCACTCTGATGGGTTTTCTGCATGGATGGAAAATATCTACATTGTAGTTAAAGTCTTAACTTGGGCTTTATGTTGGTCCCAGACTGTAACCAATCTGATCCTGACTATCCCAGTTTTACCAGGATGCACTGAGTGTTGGGGTTATTGTCTGTTTAAATTCCAGCCTCACATTTCCAAATGAAGTGTCTTTCTTCTGAGTGTTTGCATTAAAGAGATCTTTGCTGATGCTGGTCCAAACCAGGTCTGCATTAACATGAGAAAGTCCATTCAGTTTAAAAAATGCATCCTCCATAGTTTGTGTCAGAGAGAAGGGAGGACAAAACGTACGAGTGGAAATGAAAATGAGAGTCAGAGGTATCGGCTATTCAGATTTCCATCTAATGTGTGACTTGTGTTGAGAAGAGGACTGGTGAGAAGCTCTGGTGTTAATGAAAGCAGAAAGCTGAAGGTCAAAAAGGAGGGAAAAAGTGAATGATGGTGGAGGAAATAAAAAGAAGAGGAGAAATGAATATTATTATGAGATGTTGCAGTTTTCTTTTCTTTCACCTCTATTGCATGTTGGAATTGTTCGTGCTCCTTTTGCAGTTGTTCAGCTTCCTGTAATGAGCTGGCGGTGATGAGACCGGCGTTCAGCATCGACTCTCCATTACGGATCCAACCCAGCACCTGCAGCACAAGCACACACACACACACACACACACACACACACGCATGCACACACACACACACGCACACACACACAAGCACTCATTCATCATTATTCTCATGAGACAAAATAGCTCCAGCTCCTACATTTTTGTTTCTCTCCATCTTTTTAATTATTTTTTAAACCTCTTTCCTTTTCTCCATGACAGCTGCCTTTGGTTCTGAGGTTTACCTTTTTACTGCCACAGCCCCCGTCTTACACATCACACAGCCGGAGGGTTTCTGAACGCCGTTCTGCCGCCTTGGTTCTTGCCAAAGGGCAGACTCGCTAAAGCATCTCTCTCCCTGTCTCTGAGTCAGCGAGCACACTTGCTGTGTGGGTGACGGCAGAACGGTAACTGACACCAGGCTGTAAAAGCGATGCTGCAACATGACATGGACTTCTGTTTTATTCCCATTACACTTGCAATGTCCCGAGGCGGTAAAAGACTGTCTGGAATAACTCCTGCTCTCTCTCTGAAATCTGCTCCTGATATGTGGCACACGGATGAATATTCTAACCTGTGAAATTAGCAGTGAGCTAATAACTATAAACGATTATAATATACACTTTATCAGGTTGGTACTGTTCTACCATCACGCTGCCAGAGGTCTCCTTTCACAGGAGTGAGATTATTGCTACAGCTCGTTTTGTGTGATTTCAGCAGTTTTTGTGGTTCATTTTCATTTCTGTTTCTACTTTCATCAAATTTTCCAAATAGAAGCACAAACCATGTTGTAGCTTTTCTGGATCAACAAGAGCTGCTGGAATAAAATCAGCCTCTGTATTACAATTCTTTTTGTTTTGCTCTGAACTCAGCAGGTACAAGTTGCTCCATGAGAGTCGAGTTGTAACCAACAGCTTTATCAACGATAGAAAATTCCTTGTTCATGATCGGATCAGACACAAACTCACCGCTTTTTGGGTAATGTGAACAATTTGAGGCAATGACATTGATTTTTAAATCAGGCAGCTTCTGTTTTAAATGCACATTGACTAATAATTATTAGTTAAAGGAATTAAAAAGGTAAAGAAACTCCTTTTTTAATATGCATCCATTAAATATTTTCAAATCTCTGCACATTTTTGCTTTCTTCCACACTTGCATGCTGATGAAATTACTCCACTAAAAGAACAATGTCTCTTCTCAATCTACTCTGAACCACACCAAAATCACCAAACAGAAAACAAATAACTTAATAAGTATATAAAAATAAAACATTCTCAAGAGGAATTTACTGTATTTCTGTTTACTGGGACCTCATTCTGGAGTTTGTTCTGATTCTGTTGTTTCACTGAATCTATCTGCAGAGCTGAAGCTAAACTTTGTTTAGTAACAATAAATGTTTATGCAGAAAAATTCTGAAACCACTCTGCATGTCTGCACTCTGATCTAAAAGTAAAACTTACGCCCAATTTGAAGTTTGAATCTTGTCCCACACAACCATTTAGCTGTGTTTGGTTCCTGTGAGGAAAAATACTGTTTCTGTAGCTAAAGTCCAACTTAAGTTTGCATTTCCCCCCAATGTTGTACCCCTTACACGTTTTATCTCCTAAGAAGAGTATTTTTCACCTATATGTATATACATACATACATACTTACATACATACATACATACATACATACATACATACATACATAGAGGGAGAGAGAGAAAAGTAAATCGAAAGAGAAAAGAATCAGGCAGATTGCAGAAAGAGGATGAGTCATCACTTGTGGTCATGCACAGGCAGAACACACTGAGCACTAAGCATGCAGTGACACATTCTGTTGTAAAATCGAGGGGGATTGCAGCAATGAATAGTTGGAAACTTGTCATTGGCTAATCTAATCTAAGCCTGAGAAACCAATAGTATCACCCCTTACGCCAACATATATATAAAAAAACAACAACTTAGTTTTCGTACCTGTTTGACCTCAGCTTGTAGATGTCTTAACTGGACACACTGTTCTAAGTGTCTCCTGTGCTGTTCTGCAGCCAGATCCAACTCCTGTTGCTTCTCATGAAGAAACTCCAGCAGGTCCTGAACCCGAGTCGCCATATCAACATCTCTGTCACACAGCAGCTCTACACCTAGAAAAATTAAATTTGTTCTGAGTGTTAATGAGCATAAAGCTGGGGTAGTTTTATATTTTTAATGTGACTATATGACCCTGTTCTATGATATAGAGTAGGTAAGTCTCTAACCCGGCCTTTACAGCTAAATGAATCATTTACACGAGCCTAGAAAAGTTATCAATAGAGTTGCATATCTTCAAGAAGGAGCTGTCAGTCCCTAGTGCACTGCAGGGTGATGTACTGATGCAGTCAGCTTAACATACCAGCCTAGCTTGAATGCTAACATGACCTGTATTAAATTAATGTCCGTCTGTAAACATCAAGCTAACTGTGGAAGAGGAACAAGATTTATCTTTTGTGTATTGGAGATAAGTGAGTAGCATAGCATTCAACCTTATGCTACATCAGGCAATTGCCTTAGCCTGTTGTAGTGTTAGCTGCAGGGGGCTACAAGTGGTGGATTCCTGCAGATTTTAGACGTTTCTCTTCTCGAACACTGCAGATTTGATTAGCAGCTCCTGCAGAACCCAATGAAGGCTGAGGAGATAATTCACCAGTTCGAATTAGATGTGAGCAGGAACATGCTGAAAACATTACTTGTTGTTAGCGCTAAAAGACTATCTGTTTGAAAAGTATGAAGTGTGGCTTTCAAAGTCTTTAAACTTTCAAACTCTCCTCCTTTAATAAGGAATTCACATCTTTAATAAGGAATTATTCTGAACATGCCATCCCATCAACTTGCAGGGAGAAATTTGGTATAAAGTGTCAGTTTTATACTGATGCACGTCTGCAGACCAATGGCAGCCATCGCTGGATAATTGCAGATTACGGCCCTGGGGTGACATGCGGCAGTGGCTCTCGCATAGCTGCAATATATATGAACTTGGCATTTTCAACAACGCTAACTTTTTCTTCTTTCTTTTTTCCGTGGGTTAACAATGGGTCCACATCCATGAATATATATCTGTTTCTTCACTTACCAGATGCTTGGACCTCTGTGACATACTGCAGCAGCTCCTGTCCCTGGTGGATGACGTCAAAGGTGAGGTTGTTCATGGTCAGAGCTTTGTCCGCATGATGCTGAAGCCTCTGCTCAGCCAGAGTCAGATCCTCGGTGTCAAAGTCATTCATCTGCTTGGACAGTTCTTCATTCCATGACTCCAGGTCTGAGATAATCTGAGGAGGAGGACAGGTGTTCAGGCAGAGTTAACATTTGAAAATTACAAAGTACGATTAAAGGATGCAATTGGATGCAAATCCTTTCATTTTATGCAAACTGCTGTTAAAACAAAATAGTTTCATAATATTGGCCAAAGATGAAGATACAGAGTAAAAATACTTTGTTAAAACAAAAATACTATGTAGAAGCATCAAATGTACATACTAGACTTGACTCATCCATCTCGATACCAAACGAGAGCGTTTAAAAGCTGTAACCAAACACTCTGACTTCCATAGTAACAGGTAACATATTAAAGTAGTAATGCACAGCTGGCGGAGCAGATGTACTGAGATGTCCATGCTTGTCTCTGACTGCTCCCACTGACTGAATCATGACACCAGGGGCACCTTAAACCAGGAACATTTCAGCTCTTCAAGAACATATTTTAATCTCAAATGTTTCAGAACATTCAATGACAACATTGGGCACGGTCAGCGTTTCCCTTCCATAGGCTTTAACATGGCGCTGCACCACAGCTAGAATTCTGGGTCCTTCTTAATACTTCAATAACTTCCCTAAAGAAGGGGAAACACTGATAGTGGAAAGTCTAATTTGATGTCAGATTTGTGCCTTTAAAGTATTTATTTATATAACTGTAGTATACCATAGCACTTACATAACTGGAATAAAAAATATATACTTTCAAAGTTCTGTAGTTTTGAGTCCATGCTGAGCTGCTCTGTACTCAGAGATCACTGAGCAACATGAGTAACAGGCTCTTTATAGGTGCATAACCTAATTAAGTCTCCTGCGAGTTACGGTGGTAAAATTCAATCTGTGTGGATAAATGAAAATAAGATGCTTTGGCAGCTGTCCCCTTCAGTCTGAAAATTGAGCATCTCATGTGTCCAAAAACATTTATTTATCAAAAAGACAGTTAAGCAACAGAATGTCAAAGTTCAGAGAGGCAGAAAAGGAAAGAAAATCCTCAACATGAATTGTTAAAACAAAGAGATGAATCATGGGGTTGTGTGTTTCTAGGTTATGAGACTGAGCTCAAACAGAAATGAAACAAAACAAAGATCGTTGCTGAAACAAAAAAAAAATCATTGTTTTTGTCTATTCCTCTATTATATTCGAGTTAGAACAGGCATGATACAACCACACATGAGAGAGATGCACATTCAGATGCACTACAGAAACCTTGGAAGAAGCTAGAGGTGACACAATCCATATTTTCATATGTAAATATACAGTCTGACCATGAACCACTAAAAACAGAAGAAAAAGAAAAAGAAGAAGAAGCTGTTTCAAGTGAGCGCCTTTCCTGAGCCAACGCCATCTTTGTAGTTTTTCTCCATCACAGCGCTGGTGCTATGCCCACCCAAAGTCTCTCTACAAACAGCGCTGTAAGTACTTGGCCTGACCCTACACTGCTCAGGCTGAACAAAACCTTTGGCTACTGCTAGAGTTTGTCTTGATTTCTAAACAGTGTCATAAGAGATTCGATACATTAAAGACCAAGTTCCCTCTTTTTTCAACACATCAGCAGTGGTCTCTAGAATGAATGAAAGGCTTGTGAGTTGGTCTCTGGGAAAAAGTTCTGGAACTCGTGTTTGAGGAACTAGAAGTGAGTCAGGGCACAGAAGAGGGCAGGATTTGGAGTATTATTTACTGATATTCAGACAACTCACCTCTGATTGGCTAACAGCAATGCGACTCTACCACTGACTCCATTTGTTTTGTCACATTGATGCTATATCTCCACAAATAAAACAAGCCTGAAGGTTTTCTGCCATGTTGTGGAGTTGCCAATGCTAACAGTTAGCTTCGACTAGCCGAGATGCACCCTGCTCTCTTCTGGACACTAAATTAACAACATTCTTCCTCGTCACGAGCCAAGATGGTTGAGTCCCTGAATGCTAACTTTCAAAGTGACTTGAAATTAATTCGGGCATTTCCCCATCTTTTTTCCTATTGGCGGCTAATGTAGGAAATAGAATTAAAAGACTATTTTTACCTTCACCTCAGTAACCCTAACAAGTAAAAGACAGGTTCTCAGTGAACTTAGTCTTTAAAGTTCCTTGCAGCTCTGAGACCAAAGATGTGTTTGAACATAAGAAACCTTAACAGAAGTGTGATGCTACAGACTGTTAAACAAAAATTTCCATCAACGAACAAGAAATTGTTAATTTTTTCATTTTGATTCTTGGGAGAAGACTTGGAATTTAATCACTGGTGCTGAAATGCAGCTTACAGCTTTGTACAGAGGGGGAAACTCCCTCATCTTAACACACTTTCTATGATACTGTTTGAATATCTAAAGTGATGTGACGAACCTTACGCCAGTTTAGTTATTCATGGGATCAGATAATTAGTAGCTGTTATCAGTGAGCAGAATAAAGGCAGTTTCTCATATTCTGATGCAAAAAAATCCAGAAGATTCCTGTCCTCACATCAATAATGGGGAGAAAACACAAAGAATTAAACCTGAAATAAAGATTATTACAATTAAAACAATTAAAATATATAGTTTAGAACCAGGGATAATGTTAAACTATTTGCAAACATAAATTGCTCAATTTGACCCCGGAAAGTGAAAAACAAAATACGATAAAACAAACAGGTAGTGGAAACATGAATTTCATTTTTTTAAATGAAAAGGTTATGATCAGGAGCTGCATGGCTTTGAATTTTCCATCATTCACAATTCAGAAAATCTTTTTTGTTTGAAGATCCTCCATAACCCCACCCCCAAAAAAATCAAACCTACCAAATGTTTCTTTTTCTGCTCTCCTCTTCTGCTACAGTTGAGTAAAACACCTTGTGCGTATAGAAATACCATCTCCCTCTTCTACCAGGACCACAAACACTATCCAGAGGAGCGGGCAGTCCCTTTTGTCTCTGAAAGTTTATCATCAGAAAGAAAAGCCCTGACAGATGACGATGTGTCTCATCTAACACATCTCTCCACACACAAACACACCTTTATGCCAGGAGGCGGAGTCATATTGCAAATGCCAATGAGCGTGTCTGGGAGCAGGGAACAAATCCCTCCTCCACCCTTCTTCAGGATCAAGCCTTTTGTCATAATAATCCTGTGTGTGTGTGTGTGTGTGTGTGTGTGTGTGTGTGTGTGTGCGTGCGCGCGCGTGCGTGTAATTAGCAGATTTACCCCCTGACCCGACATGCAGAGCTAAGCTATTTTCTTGGACATGACTGGACTATTTATTATCCAATTATTTCCTCCAAATTCTCTAAACCTACTTTGACTGAGCAGATCTGACTGGATGGCCACAATACATATCACAATACATATCACAATAAACACAGTAAAATGTTTAAAGAGAGCAGCCGACATATCTGAGCCCCAGCTGAGAAAAGCATTCCCTCTCTCAGCGGGACGCTGCAGGAAAAGCTGATACAACACAGCAGACCGCTGCTTAGGGAAGGGAGAGGAAAACAGAATGAGTAAGTGGATGCGATGCATCAAGTGGAACTAAATGCCTTTTTAATGTAGCAAATGTGAGAGCATTGCCATGAATTCAGCCAGGCTTTAAACCAGCAGGGAGCTTCGCTACAGGACTAAATCTCCCTTTCACGGTGAAACGGTCCGTTAGCTCAGAGTCACTCTGATTTGCTCGTACACACCTTACCTCATGTAACCGACCTTTTTACACAAATTCAAACAGCTACTGAGAAAAAGAAAACAAGGATACTGAAAAAATAAAAAGCAACAACAACTTTTATCTTCATCCATCAAAATCCACAGTAGCCAGTTTCCTTTAATCATCAAAAGTAACAACGACCGCAAAACAAGTCAAATTCACACCGATACAATTTATTAGGGTCTGAAGATGAAAAAAGTGTCAACAGTAGGCCTGTCCAATCACAGCGCTCTATGTTTGAGACGTTGGGCAGGCTTCGCATCATTATGGCAGAGTTCTGGTGACCTCAGAGCTGCAACATAGCAAAACAACACTTGGGTTTTTCTTTGAGACATGAGCAGATGGGGGTTATTCTGCCCCTTCTTCTTCTACGGTGTGGTGGACTGCCATGCTGACCAATTTCTGCTGTTCGTTGCTCTGATTGGCCCTAAAACTTTCCGTTTGTATGCAGACAGTTTGAAAGACAACCCTGGATCTGTCTCTATTATGTCT
The DNA here is from genome assembly GCF_043380555.1 of Nothobranchius furzeri. NCBI lineage: Eukaryota > Metazoa > Chordata > Actinopteri > Cyprinodontiformes > Nothobranchiidae > Nothobranchius > Nothobranchius furzeri. Next base: position 45,275,435 of record NC_091745.1, on the reverse strand, counting down.
CAGGACCATAGCCACACTATACATGTACATATATAGGATGGCTTGCCAGATTAGTTCAGGAACACAATATGGCTGATTTCTCAGGCTGTTGTCAAAACACCTTACATTTGACTTTTTTCCCAACCTTAACACTTCCTCGTTGCTTTTTGATTTCTTCTTATTTGCTGTTTATATTTCCCCCTACTTACGTCTATTGCATCCCTCTCAAAGATGCGGAGCTGCAGGAAGAGCTCTAGTTTGATCTTCCTTTCCTGGAACAGTTCCTCCATCTGACCCTGAGCCTCGTCCAACTGCTGCAACACGCTCTCGATGTGTGCCATGGAGCTGTTGTGGGGGGTCTTGTTGCTGGAAATAGCTGAGTCTCTGTTAACAGAAAGCAAAACAATGTGTGTACATAAAGAGTGAAGGCATGCCCACAAGAATGAAAAAGTTCACCTAAATAAAAGACGACTGTGTCCTTTGATGTTAGAGTCCTAAACAAAAAGTCATCTAAGGATTTGAAGCTGTTTTGGTCAAACCTGGACTCTTGTGTGATATCACAAGATCTTGTGATCTGTTAAGGCTTGGAGTATCGCTCAGCTATTATCATGCAATGCTCATTATCTATAAAAAACAGTTTGCTTGTTGAGGTCAATTAGATGTGGTGGCCATTTTGAACTGGGTTGGCTCCAAAAGTTGACTCACAAAATCAAATATTTATTCCAATATTTGGAGGGAAAATTGGCAAAAAATCACCGAAAACTTTCAAGTAGTTTTTAACAACTGTATATTTAGAAACTTCTGCTTCGCATATTACTGTGAATTTCATTTTTAAATGTGTAAATAAATGTATCTGTCACGTTGAGAGGACGGTTTGGACCCAAAATGCAGTTACCCAGGATGACACGAGGCAGGAGTTGATATAAAGAAAAAGTCCTTTATTGTAGGATGAACAAAAATAAGTCCAAAAAGGCAGGGAGCCAAAATCCAGAAATCCAGAATATGAGAACAGAGCTCACCTAGAGCACAAACTGGGGACGGGACAGGAAGCTCACACAGAGCACCAAAACAACACTGACAAACAACAATGGACCGACAAGACAATGAGAAACAGACAGGGCTTTATAGACTGGGGCATAATGGGAGGCAGATGAGCTGCAGGTGTGTGGGGAGAGAACCAGGTGAAGGCAATAACTAATCAGGGAGGAGGAGTAGGTAGGAGTAGGGGAGGACACCGGACCTGACTGGGGAAGGACACACACACACACACACACACACACACACACACACACACACACACACACACACACACACACACACACACACACACACACACACACAGCTGGAGAAGGACACACACACACACCTAGCTGAGAAGGACATACACACACACACACAAAACCGAAATAATAGACCTATCGAAATATGGTGGGGAGACCAAGAGAACATCAAGAAAACCAGGAGGGAGCTGGGGACAAAAAGGCTGGAGCTACAACTGGAGGGGCTGGGGATGACCTGAAGGGCTACAAACAGAAGACACATAAATGAGATGCAGACAAAGGACACATGAGGGCGCTATGAGACACAAAAGGGCAATCTAGAGAGGGATGGAGGACATCAGGAGACACATGGGGAAAGACGCAGACACAGACCATGACAGTATCTAGCCCTAATGCATAAGCATTACGACAGTATGTGGGTTTTAACATAACACTCATTTTTACCTGAGCTGCTGTATGAGGTCCTCTCCCTCCTTGATAACGTTGACAGTTGCCTGCAGGGTGGTCTGCTGCTGCCCGCCGAATCGCTTTATCAGGTCCTGAACTGCTTCCACAGACTCAGCGTACACATCATCCAGCAGCTCCTTCTGAAGCTCTTCCAACCATGTCCACAGCTAGCAAGAGAATGGGACAACAATAATTTATTCCTCTAAAATAAGCATACAATCAGGAAGCAACTGAACAGTCTTGTCATCAGAAGGTGGAGGAGATCCAAGCTACATATGCAAAAGGTTAATGACAGGCTGAAAAACAAATACCAATTCCTGTCATCTAAACATCTGCATTTCTTCCTATTGCTTTGTTAGATAAAATTTTAAAGCAGAATAGTGATTGTATTTCATTCTTATCATGTCTGTTCTTATGAGTTAAGGAGAGGGCAGGTGACATCTGTGTAAGAACATTTTAGAGGCAAACGAAAGCAAAAGGAGGACAAAGGTTTACATACAAAACTGCTTGGGTCTACTGACCATTTTGGCTGAAATCTATATGGATGGTGTGTCGATTGCAAGTTTGTGTGCAGAAAGCATTTCTGGCTGTTGACATGTTTATGTTTATTTGTTTGGCAGATGCTTTTATCTAAAGCGACATACACTTTTTAACCTATAGGGCATGCTGTGATCTGTGGGGTAAACCTGAGTGCCCGGAGGAAACCCATGCATGCATGGGGAGAACATGCAACACCTGCAGAAAGACCGCAGCCGAGTGTCGAACCTGCAACCTTCTTGCTGGGAGGCAACAGTGCTAACAACCACAATGCAGCCCAAGACATATTGTCACATCAAATCTAATATCTGCAACAAGATATTCATACAAGATATTCATATAAAAAGATTATTTATGATCAGGTTTTGGATGCATGCAGGGAACACTGTGAGCATAAGGGGGACTTTAACCCTCTCTGCTCTACTGGGCTAAAATCTGAAGACCATTTCACTTTTTCTTACAGTATGAATTGTTTCTAAAACCTTGGCCTAGATGTTTATTAACTGTCATAACCAAAGGTCTGAACTGTTAAAGTACTGGACGCTTCAAACAGAATTACTCTGCACTCAGTAGGTTTAAAAAAATTTTTTTGGGGCTTTTTTCCAGAAAAATGCAAAAGAACAGTATGTGACAAACATTTTATCTTACTGTTTTCTTATCCATTGATAACCTTCTTTAGGTGGTGAGTTCAAAGATTGAAGAAAACCAGATACTTATTTAAAGGAGCATTTACCTCTTTAACGTGTGTGTGAAAAGCCACAGACATGTCCAACAGAACTTTGCGTTGCTCAACGCGACGCACAAAGTCCTGGATGCGATCTTCTAGCTGGTGGGCTGCCTGATAAATTTCCTCTGGGTCACACTCTCCGGTCTGGGCCAGCTGCTCTGCTGCCTCCAGCAACTTGTCAGCATTGGTGTAGGTGTTCTGAAATGTTAGCAGGAGGCATTTTTATAAAAGGAAACAAGGACATCATCTCTTGCATGTCAGTGTTGCACCTACTTATATTTATTTTAACAAACTGAAGATATTTGATCATGTTTACAGCAATTCATTAAACTTTGAAAATCTCACCTGTGCAACCTCTTCAAAGTCTTCGTGTCTCTTTTGTAGAGCCCTGGCTCTGTGCAGAGACTTTCCAACACCAGTGTGTTTGCTGAGGAAGGCCTCTCCGTGGTTTTCTATCCAGTCCAACACCTTGAAGCGCAGAAAATTTAAAGAAAATGCACATGAATGAAAATGTGCACAAAACAATCTGTGCAATCCATATTAACAGCCAGTAGGTGGTGGTATTGATTAGAATGGCTGTAAGCAGATTCTGAGCGATTCATAGATATAACTCTCATGCTGCTGTGTCACTGCCTCAGCTCTAATCTGTTTCCTTCTCCTATTTTCATTCGGTAAAAATTTAAACGACTAAAACATGATCAATTAGTGAGAACTGCAAAGCAAAGCAAGGTAAAACATATCCAGTCTGTGGGTGATAAGCCATAAATCTCAATATTATTATACATCAAAAAGACAGACGCACTCCATCTGTTTACATGTGGGATAATGGAAGGGGTGTTCAAGGTCTCTGAGAGAATATTTTCATTGGACGAACACACATGAACCCATGCTCCTGACACTTTATGTGACCGTAAATTGCATCACCATGGAAACCACTACCAAGAGGAAAGGGTGATGAAAGAGTGAATGGAGGTGTGGAAAGACAGGGAAACAGTCAATAAAGCAGAAGGGGGAGAAGAGGCGACATGATACGCAAAATTACTGGTTTTGATGTAAGACCTCAGCTATGGCAGGCCAAGCTGATGGAGAAAACTACAAACGATTACATTTCATCTGTAATGTCAGTCTCTGCAACATTCCACAGAATGGTTGAAAAACAAATCTGTCTAAAACCCACAAAGCAGCAGAATGAGAAACGTGGTAAAATAAGCCTACCGCCTCTGCAGTAATCTGTCTGATAAATAGTGCAGAACGAAAACAGCTGCAGGTTTTATCATAGCAGAATTCCTCTGCATGCACGTCTTACTTGCTGTACGTCTTGCTGGAAGACACACAGCTGCAGGCGCTGGTGCAGTCGCACTTTACGATGCTGCCAGATGTTTTCGAGTTGCCTCTGGTGATGCAACACCTCATGGATGATGTCTAGGACATGGTGCACAGCCTTGGAGTAGTTAGCCGATGCCATGAGTGAATCAGCACTTCCGGGAGTCCGAGGTCGCTGTAGTTTGTCCAGTAAAGATTTTCCATCCTGGCTTACCTGAAATGGTTCATTAGCTCATGTAAGGATGATTACATTTAAACACCGCTTTGTTGCTGTTGTAAAACTCAAAGTTTTATTTCATTGTCTCCATTTTTGAATTCCTGACCTCTGAGTATGCAGTGGTGATGTGTTCATAAAGTCCCTGGTGATGGTGGATTGTATCTTCTAGGTCTTGGAGTTCAGTGGGCAGCTCTCCTTCACCACATGCTTTACACCACGGCTCCACTTTGCTCATGTACTGATTAAAAATAAAAGAAACACAAACATTGACCAACAGAGAAAAGAATACATACCTCTACTTGATTTGCATCCTAAAGTACAAACATGTGAAAACACAGTTTGCTGTTAGTCTAAAGGTGTATTATGTAAGAAAGAACAGGGCACTTTCTCTCTCCTGTTCTGTTAGTTTCACGGCTGTCGCCTGTAACAGACCAGAGCCAGAAAAGTCTAGATGACAAGCGAAGACGACTCATGCAGTCAGTTGATAAGTAGATGAATACATTTCACTATAATATTGAGTTATTAGTAATAGAAAAAGTAGTTTGAGTTAGAGTTAGAGCTGAAAATATTTTCTAATTCACCGTTAGCATTGTTAGCTTGATGTTAGCCTCTAGCCTGTTTTGCTTGATATTGGAGGAAAACAAAAGATGTTGTGGCTTCTTAGGGGTACAAGAAATAACTTTCAGGACGCTCCTGTTTCCTGGCTTACGTTCTTTACAAAGCACTGCTGATTGTTGTTGGCCATAAATGCTGGCGATGTAGCGTTAGCTCGGTGTAGACTCTGCAACCCAATGGGCGCACAGATTGTAAGTACAGACAATGTCCCTCTTCGGCCCTTTTGAAAGGAGTAAAAATTACAATCATTCAGCCAGCTGAGAAGGAAATCTGTTTTTAATGTAACCTTCCTTCCACCATAACTGAGACGTTAGATGGTTTTGTGATTATTTCACTGTAGAAATCTTACAAATTCTACCTTGAAGAGTATTAGTGTATGCCTCGGATGCACACATCGATTCCTAACTTATTCAACTGAACAGCTGTTCGGTTACACTACACATTAGCAGCTCAGAATCTATCAAGACAAGTAGCGCCTCAGTAAACAACAGGTGCAACAGTGCTAATGGAAATGTAAGCAAGGAGCAAGGAGTAAAGCTTTGATCTGCTGTTTTAGTTTCAATGTTCATTGTGTGTCATTTATAGTAGCTCTGGAAAAAAATACCTCAAAAATACAAGCAGGAACACCAAGGTGTGACTTTTAGTAGAAGTAGGAGTTCAACCACATTTTAGTAAAAAATAAAAACAAAACATGAATGGACCTAAACTGCCTTTGCAAGGATTACCAGCCAAGATTAAGTTTAGTTTCAAAATGGCGTTTACCTTCACTTACAAACACATGTATGTTATTCTCTGCCTTCTGCTGCACTGATCTGTACCTGATCTGCTTTTTGGTGGAAGCTGGCAGACATCTCCAGCAGAGTGCTGCGTTCGTCCAGTGCTGCAGCAAAGGCTTTCCATTCTTGTTCTAGCTGGCTTGAGATCTGCTGGATCTGCTGCGAGGCGTAGTGGCCGGACTCCAGAAGACGATTTCCCACCGACATGATTCTATTGATGTTCACGTACACATTCTGCAGTTCAAAAAAAGGGCAAAGAAACAACAAGGGGAGGGTTTAGAAAACAGAGAAAAAGCTTTCTAAACTTTCATTTTGGTCCTTATTGACAAAATCTTTTTAGACAAATTGGCAGGCTGTCGGGGAAATGACTGACATAGATACATTTTGCACATCCCCTCAATACATGAAGCTGCTGATGTGTTTTCCAATGTGTGTCTACGAGGCAATTCAAGAGTGGCTGTGAAATATGAAGGTCACAAGTGCTGGTACAAAGACGGTTACACATGTTAAAGAGAATAGCAATAAAGAAACGAACACTCGTCCCATTACACACACACACACACACACACACACACACACACACACACACACACACACACACACACACACACACACCTTAGGGAAAATTAAAAAGTCTTTCACTTGGTTTTCCGAGGAGGAAAACACTTATGTGATTAATAAAGAAAGGCCATTTACCTTTTAATCTTTTACCTTTTTTAATGTACTGGCTTCAAGCTGTTTAGTGCAGATAGGCACGGATCAGCAGATGCTAATTGCCAACTGTGTTAACGGTCTGTTATTATTCTATTTAATTACTGCTCCTGGAGCCCATTATGGCTCCTAGTTTGCTTGTTTCAATCACAATGAGAAGAAAACACCAGTTACAGCCTTAAAACGGGAGTGTGGTATCAAAAGAGTGACTGCAGAGAAAGAAAAGGGGTAATTTATGAGAGCTAAAGGTGTGTATTATTTATTTAGTTTAAATTGTAAGGCTACAGGATTGTTTTTCGTTTTAAACAAACTTTTTGAATAACTTTCTTTTTCTCTTACTGCAGAAGAACACTTGCTGGAAAAAAGCTCAGTACACTTGCAAAGATAATAGATGCACCAGTGTGTGGAGAACAATAGCTCACTTGGGAGTTAAACTGCTCTGACATTAGCGGACGAGCTGTTAATAATCCTGTTATAAAGGTTTAACAGAAATATCAGCTACAATAGGCTTCACAGTTCTCTTCCACGAAGTGTTTTGGCTATTTTAGAAAGGACAACATAAGACCTTCAAGACTGTGTCACTGTAGGATCACTTGCAAACATGGAGGGTGGAAAACCAGGCAGAAGGGGAGAGGGGGCTGGATGACTCAAACATGCTGGGTGGTAGAGCCTTAATCCAAAACGGATGCATGTAAG